>NC_090447.1:658511275-658814306 GCF_031143425.1 Pleurodeles waltl
GAGGTTTCTGCCCCCCCTGGGGGCAGATCGGCCTAATCCCAATAGGCCGATCTGCCCCCAGGGGGGCAGAGATGGCCTAAAATAAATTTTCCCACCCACCTCCCCCGGGGAGCGACCCTTGCCTACAAGGTCGCTCCCCTTGCGTGACGGCACAAAAAAAAGATCCCTGGTGCCTAGTGGTTTCTGCCCCCCTTGGGGGCAGATTGACCTAAAATCGGCCGATCTGCCCCCAAAGCGGGCAGAAATGGCCTAAATACAATTTGCCCCTCCAGGGGAGCGACCCTTGTCCAAGGGGTCGCTCCCCATCTGTAAAACAAAACAAAAAAAATCCCTGGTGCCTAGTGGTTTCTGCCCCCCTTGGGGGCCGATCAGCCTAATCAAAATAGGCTGATCTACCCCCCAGGGGGGCAGAAATGGCCTAAAATAATCCCCCCCCCCAGGGAGCGACCCTTGCCTAAGGGGTCGCTCCCCTTGCGTGAAATTCACACAAAAAAAAACTCCCTGGTGTCTAATGGTTTCTGCCCCCCTTGGGGTGCAGATTGGCCTCATCAAAATAGGCCAATCTGCCCCCAAGGGGGGCAGAAATGGCCTAAATATATATTGCCCCCTAGGGGAGCGACCCTTGCCTAATGGGTCGCTCCCCACCTAAAAAAAAAAGAAAACATAACAAAAAGAAAAAAAAAAGAAATGATCCCTGGTGCCTAGAGGTTTCTGCCCCCCCTGGGGGCAGAAAAGGCCTTCCCAAAAAAATGCCCCCCCGGGAGCGACCCTTGCCCAAGGGGTCGCTCCTGTTGCGTGAAATTTGCGCGCAAAAAAAAAACTCCCTGGTGTCTAATGGTTTCTGCCCCCCTTGGGGGCAGATTGGCCTCATCAAAATAGGCCAATCTGCCCCCAAGGGGGGCAGAAATGGCCTAAATATATATTGCCCCCTAGGGGAGCGACCCTTGCCTAAGGGGTCGCTCCCCACCTAAAAAAAAAAAGAAAACATCACAAGAAAAAAAAAAAAAAAAAGATCCCTGGTGCCTAGAGGTTTCTGCCCCCAGGGGGGGCAGAAAAGGCCTTCCCAAAAAAATGCCCCCCCCTGGGAGCGACCCTTGCCCAAGGGGTTGCTCCCTTTTGACAGTTTCATTAAAAAAATAAAAAATCCCTGGTGCAAGCAATCCGGCTTTTGAAACCCTGTGAGAGACTTCAAAGGGAAGGAAATACATTTCCTTCCCTTTGAAGCCTCTCGGGGCCTCCCCCATGGGACTGAAAGAGAAATGCAAAGCATTTCTCTTTCAATCGCGCTGGAAGCTCTGCTTCCAGCGCGATGGGGGAGACCCTGTGACTAATCAGCGTGCGCTCGCACGCTGACGTCACAGGGGGGGATGGGGGGGGCCGGGGGTGGGAGGGGAAGGGCTTCCCCTTCCATCCCTGACTTGGGGGGGTGGGGGGGGAACCCCACAGAGGGAGCGCTAGCGCTCCCTCTGGGCTCTGTGCACAGGACGTAATGGTTACGTCCTGGGCACAGCAGCACTGTGCCTCAGGACGTAACCATTATGTCCTGGGCACAGAAGGGGTTAATGGCTGTTGATGATAAGGGTCTTGGCCATTATTTGCATATTCTTTCCCTGAATATTAATAGTGTTAAAGCACCTCATTAATGCAAGGAGGCCACAGAAGAATGATATGCTCTTAAACTGCACGATGTGTGTCTGCAGGAGATGCATCATCCCTCTAACAAAGTACCATTGTTGAAGGAGTTTGGTTATGGAGTCTTATGTACTCCTTGCTTCACCTCGGCCCAGAGAGTTATTGCGCTGCTGGTTTGGAATAGTAATTGGGTGGTGTTGAGGCAAAAGGTTGATTTGTGCGGGTGGTAGCTTATGGCGACTATTCAACAGGACAATATGTTCTTTAATATTAGTGTAGTTTATGGCCCTAATGATGGTGACCTGACAATTGTCAACTCTTTGCTTGCTAAGCTTCACCTCTAGTTGCATCTCTTATTATTTGTAGGGATTTCAATACTACATTATGCCCTAAAATAGACTGTACATAGCAAGCCCGGGGGGCGTGAATTCTGCCCAGTGGGAAAAGCATCAACTTAGGGTTGCAATGAAGTCGCTTATGTCTTCCTATGCACATGTGGGTGTATGGCTTCACAAGACAGCCAATCACTCTATTATATCAACATGTTTTTAGTTAGTCATTTGATGATTTCACTCGTAAAGATTCTGGGTAGCTGAAGGATCATATCTAAATATAATTCTCTATCCCAGTTTATTCAATCAAGTGGGCTTCTTCAGCTTCTGGGGTTTCAAGGGTGGAAATTTAAGCGAACACTTCCTCTAGAAAATGAATATATCAACTCAACGGATATGCTTTTGAGGAAGTTTCTACAAACTAATGTCGGATCAGGAACTCTCATAGTTGTTTGGGATGCAACTAAGGCCTTTTGCCAGGGACACACATTGAAGTTTGCAGCTTATCAGCGGGGGTATTACAATGGACCCAAATATGCTCGACTCTTCCCTCACTAGAAGACAGTCTGGGATATAGTATGGTTGCCAAGGATGGGCAGTGTAGGGAATTTCTTTCTGAGCTGCTAGCTATTCTGCTAACGTCTTTTAGGAAAAGTATATGGGATCAGAAGATTAAAAAATACACTTGACAGGCAACTGATAAGCTTTGAAAACAGTGTGGAGATGGGATTATTACATTTCTTCAGAGTCAACGTCAGTATTGATTCTAATACAATCCAGCAGAGTAGGAATGAAAGGTGGAGCATGTGGCAGACCCTGTGGGCATCAGGGAAGTATTTTGGTTATTCTATCCGAGTCTTTAGTGAGGGCACTGAGCTGGATCTACTGATGCCCGGCATCTAAATGTTGAGGCTTTTCCCTGGTAAGCTGAATAAGGGTCCGCAGTCTAGATTGGAAGAGCCTATAACATTGTCGGAAGTAGAAACAGCTTTTAGCTCTTTAGCTAAAGGTAAGGCCTCGGATCCTGATCAGATTCCTTTAGAATTTTATATGTTTTTTTCCCATATTGTGGCCCTGGTCCTTCAGTACCTTTTTATTTCTTTCAATGCACTGGGCCATGTTCAGTGGTGTTGGGGAGAGACCAATATTGTCATTGTTTAAAAAAAGGAAAATATCCTACTGTCTGCGGCTCTTATTGTCCAGGTTCTCTAATTAGTGCTGAGTCTAACACTTACACTTGTGTTCTGGCTAATAAGCTATCTGTAGTGATTTCAAGGCTGGTAGATACAAATCAGAAAGGGTTCATCCCTGGTCGCGATACAACCTCACATGTTAGCATGGCTATTACAGCTCTCGAGGCTGCCTCTGTGGATGGGGCCCTGTTGGGATGGTTATGTTTGATGCAGAGAAGGCCTTTGATCAGGTCTCCTGGCCATACCTATGGGCAGTTATGGAATCTGCGGGATTCAGCTCTTCAGCCCTAGGTTTTCAACCTAGAATTTGTCAGATCCATGTTGGCCTGAAAGCTAAGATTTGCTGCTTATTTGGACCCTATTGACATCTTTTGTGGCACCAAGCAGGGCCATCCCTCATCTCCACAGGTATTTGCATTATATATTGAACCACATATTCAAGCCCTCAAAATGTCCGAGGATATCAAATCACTGTGTATAAATCGATTCGAGGGGAAAGTATTAACCTATGCAGATGATGTAACAGTCTGAGTCTTACTGCGTTAAAACTCTTGGGGTGGTAGCACTGGCCTTCGAGGAAGTCTCAGGATACAAACTAATCTTCACAAAAAATTGGTTCGGTCCGATAATGTGCCTCCTGCCCAGGATAAGAGGTGGCTACACGCGGCCACCTATCTGGGAGTAGAACTGACTCTACGAATGGGGATAACATTGAATACAGCTAAGGGAAACTTTATCAACAGCCAGTTGGTGTATTCAATACGCTGAATCGTGTACATCTTGACTTGATTGGCAGGTGCTATCTTATTAAAATGATTATTCTTTCCCAGATATCTGTATTTTTTCTATGTACTCCCCTATTTCTTACTATGGCTTTCCTTAAAAGGATCTAGACATGCTGGCAGAAGTGTATTTGGAGCTACAAGAAACTTTGTTCTAAAATACAAATCCTGCAGCTGCCAAAGGAAAGTGGTGGGGTTTCCTTTCCGGTGCTGCAGTTTTATTATCTAATTTCATTTCTGTCTCAGCTTTGCCTAGTCATGTGGTGGGGATAATGGATGCAGGGACATATGTTTGTGGGATATCTTCACCTGGGGGACTTGATTGCCCCCTGTTTTGGCATGGCCGATAAGGTCTACTTCAAAGGGACCTGGTTTAAAACTTTGAAGGTACTTCGTGTTCTCTTAAAAATGTTTTCTCTGAAAGCACTTCTCTTAATTGGTATACGTATCTAGGATTTAACCCCTTCTCCATGCATCATAGCTTTAGGAAGAGTAAGGAGATGGCTAAAATTATTCATGGGGAAGGTCTTGCTTCCCTTTGAGACAATACAGCAGTGGTTCTCTCTACTGTTTATTTTTTTAGGTACCTGCAAATTCAACAGTTTTAACTGGTATTAGCGGAGATGAGATTGGCTTCTCTCAGAATATCATTTGGATTTTCTAAGACAAGCTCCCGAGAAGGGGAACATCAGTCAGTCCTATGAATTAATCTTCTTGGTGGAATTGGATCTCTAACCGCTGAGGACAGATAAATGGAACAGGTACCATGGCTCAGCAATAACAGCAGATGATATGAGGTTAAGTAAAAATTTTTCACAGAATATCCTTCACGTCTCACGGATTAAGGTCCATCACATTAAATGCACTATTGATTTTTATTATACACCACACCATTTATGGTTAAAAAAGCTTAGAGGAGATGATCATTATTTCCAATGTAGGATGGAGGGGCCAATGCAGTTTATGTTTTCATGGCCTGTTCAGCCTTACACAGCAATTGGCCTTTACATTTTTGGAAAATTAATAGTATCTCACATTATCATTTGAGATTTTAAATAAATGATGCTGAGGCATTCATCTGCTATTTCCCAAAGTGCTGTGGTGTTATATTTTCTGTTTATTCCCCTTGGTAGACTTGTTCTGGCATGTTTTTGGCTAGCAAGTGCAGCCCTAAGTCAATGGTTTTGGTGGCATGAATTCTTGAATATATGCTTTTTGGAGATGTCTTTGTTAGATAATAAGGCAGGCAGAAAGAGCTTGAGGAGGATATGGGATCCAGTTAGATTCTGGATGGGTGAGACAATGACTGGCCAAGACATTGGATATCCTTTTTGATGTTCTTTCCCATGATGCTTCCTTCTTTTTTTATTATGTTTCTGTTATTTCATTTTCTGCTTGCCTCTGTTCTTTTGTGATTGGTTCGTTTCTGATATTGTGTTATAATGTTTTCTTGTATAGATTATGTTTGCCAAACAAAAAAAAGAAAAGAAACTGGTAAATCTACTGTTCCGTGGGTGGTTGAATTTAAAGTGTACTGATCCCCCACATGATGTGAGACTGAGATTCAGGTCATTAGGAGACTGATGGAAACTGACTGTGAAACATACTGAGAATGTCTATCTCCATGGCCCATTGAGCATCTAAATAGTTGATACTTTGAGCATGAAATCACTAAAAAGCAAAGATACTGTGCAAGCACAGAGAGACATTGTATTTTAGTCTATTTTGAACTCTCCTACTTTTTACTAAGTTTGAAATTTCAAGAAGATTGTGAACTTATATTTTCTTCAGGACTACGAGAAATTCATGACATTTGTTGTGCCAGGAAATAAATTTGAAAGAAATGAGGTAAATAAAGCACAATGAGTCAATGATGTATTTCTAAATTATTACACCCCCACCATCCTAGTTTAGAACTCTAAGGGCTTGTCTTTAAATTGCAGTCATGCTTTAACCTATTCTTCCATTCCTCCTCACAGATCCCCTGGCTGTTCCACTGACAGGCGTCCAGTAGAGTCCATTGCCAAGCATCAGAATCCATTCAGGTAATTTATATCCCCAGTATCTGCTTGAATATCTCTGAAAGTTATAGTGTTCATATCTTCGTGGTAATATCTGACAGAAATCTGTGTGTGCAGCATTGCATGTCCTATTCTTTTTTTCTAAATTTATATTATATTTCTTCTCCTCATTTTTCCATCATGCCTCTTAATGGAGATTCCCAGTCAAATGTTATAACAGAGGGCCTGATTTAGATATTGGCAGATGGGTTACTCCAACACAGCAGTGACGGATATCCCACCCACTGAAATCTAAATCCCATAGGAATTAACAGGATTTAGATTTCGGCCGACGGAATATCTGTCACCATTGTGACGGAGTAACCCATCCGCCAATATCTAAATCAGGCCCTGAGTTTCTATTACCAAAATAGATTAAGCATTTCCAAACAAGACATTAAATGACAGTACTCAGCATTAATTATAGTCTGGGGCAAAGCGATAAAAGCAACAACAAGATTTGTCCCCTCATCGTGAATTATCATTTGTTACAGAAAATGCAGAATGTGAACGTGAACATATAATGCAACAACAGATATTGGCATAAAGCACTATACAGATATGTGTGGTAAAAGAACACTGCAGGCCCAAAAGCAATACCGACTAGAATGAGGTGAGGGCATATGGAAATAAGTACCTTGAAAGGGTTGCAGTTAAAAGCTAACACTTATTTAGCAAGCATGTAGGTATTTATGACTCTTAGCACACAGGCTCACTGGCACGTATTTTGTGTTTCCAAATAGACTGTAACCTAATTGGACAATAAGTGCAGGACACAGGCCAACCTTATGGGTGGAATAGACAGAATGTTGTCAAGAGCACTCATCAAGCATTTGTTTGTATAATGTCAGGATTTGCCAAAAAGTAATTTATTTTAAGGACAAGTCACTATAGTGCCAGGGATTGTCAGGGAATGCCATATTATTTCATACACGTGCCACTTTTAGTCATCAATAGCTTGAATGTCAAGGTTGTGCTTCTATTATGCTAGAGACAGCCATGTAGGTGACCATAAATGTCAATATTTTGGTGCAGGTGGCCAACTGTCACAATCAATACACTATTAAGTCAAGGATGAGCAACAGCCCTCCCCATCTAACTCCTTTCCTCTTGCTCTCCCTTTTCCTCTTTTTCCAGATTCGTAGTTCCATTAAAGAAAGCATACCAGCTGCCATATGCCACACTTTATCATGGGCACAGTACTGATTTCCTCTACTATGGGTGGGGTTCACATGCCCATGCATTTTCAAGAGAGGAGCTTACCGACTGCCCAATCAGAAGACATGTTAGGACTCTAGGTGGAAGATTCCTACTTGTAGGTCCAGCCATCACTTTGCCTAGGCTTCTGGACATGCCCAGCATGTTGGTTATTGATTGCATTTTTGTGAGTGGAAAAAAACTGAAATACATTGCTCACACTTGGTTAATCTATAGTTCAATGGAGAACAGCTGAATCCCTCCTCTTTGTGCTGCTG
The DNA here is from genome assembly GCF_031143425.1 of Pleurodeles waltl. Classification (NCBI taxonomy): domain Eukaryota; kingdom Metazoa; phylum Chordata; class Amphibia; order Caudata; family Salamandridae; genus Pleurodeles; species Pleurodeles waltl. The sequence goes on from NC_090447.1 coordinate 658,518,750, forward strand.
ACCTGAGCACTTTCTGTGCTACATTTCAATCCGAGTTATTTTCTGGTGCCTTGGGGTGTGTCAATGAACTGAAACTAAATTGTCCTTCACCTGCCAATCTCATCCATAAAGTTTATTAAATCTCATGTGTAAGGTGCCGTTCTCTTCCTTGTTCTATTTTTTTTAAAGCCTACATAGTCCAGTATGTTACAGTATGCACAACTATTCTACACGTTCATCAAATACAAAATATATTTACAAAAGATATGCATCTGTTTTGAGGAATTAAAAGCATTTATTGTGTCAGGGTGATCAGACAGCATAAAATAAAAACAGTTTTTCTCATGTTCTCAGATCTCAAAAACAATATTTATGTTTATATCATGTAGAAAATACACTGTAGATCATTGGTCTCCTTTTAATTTCCTAGATCCCCCATCACAGTTTGAATCCTGAGCAAGGAAGTTTGATCCCTGTATCAGTTTCCGCATGTAGACTTCATTACAGTTATGATATTATTTCATATTAATGTACATAATGGCTTGTATAGCAACCATGAAGTGACCTCAAAGTGCTTTGACAAGTTTAGGAAAGACAAATAGTTTTGCCTTGGGCTATGAGACTTTTGGCTTCACTAACACTTGTTAGGTTTTGCTGTGTTTTCTGTAAAGCTTTATTGTACAAGCAGGTACTGGGATCTCACCAAAATAACAACAATATGGATGAAAACAAATAGTTTTATACCTCAAACAGGACACACAGTAGTCCCTAGAACTAACAACAACTACTTAGGAGTCTATTCACAAACTGCATTTTGTAGTTTGTTAGTAGTGCTACAAACATACTACAAAGTTCGATTCACTAACCAACAAGCAGAGGTCTAGGCCTTTTTTCTATGTAGGGAGATCTCCCTGCTACTGCAAAGATCTCCTCCCGGGTGGGTATATGTTACAGTAGTAAATGTGGGAGTGGTTTAGGGAGGAGTAAGGAAAGGTTAAGGAAGTGCTAGGGAAGAACATGCATCCACCCACAGAAGAGTAAGCCCACTGCTATTCACAAAATGTATTCCAGCTCAGAGCTGGAGTGAGTTTAGCACCACAATGGCAAACTTCTGAAACTTCAACACTCTCCCTTTGAAGATAAAAGAGACAGGAACTTAAAATAAAAGTCCAAACAAACTGAGATTAAATAAAATTACTTTAAATTAACTATTCAAAAAAATGCATATCATTTAATGTAAAAGAAAGTATATATATAAACATTTATATGTATCCCTATATATATATTTACTACATGATAAATACTTTACATTGTTTTTTACTTTACGCTGTTTTTATTTGAGTTAAGAAAAATAATTTAATTTGAATATACTAAAAATAATTACATATTTAATTCAAATTAAGTTAATAATGTTGTTACATTTTGTTTTAATGTGTTCTACTTTGAAAATAAATATTTGAAAAGAATGTACATTATGTCATATTAAAATATGTTTACTAATGTATTTTTAAGTTTAATAAACTTTTAAACATTTCCCTATACTTTACAATGTGGAAATCTTTGCGCAGGTAGCATGAGTTCTGAATATTCAAAAATATTAATGTTACTCAAAAGTGTAAGAGTAAACTTACAAGTATAGATTTACTCATGTGTGTTTACTTTTGTGAATACCTCCCTTAGTGTGTGGATGTGTGTCATGTAAAAGACTGGAATGCCATCACTCACAATGAAATTCGCCAATGGTTGAAGTGTGCTGACACCTTGCCCCATGCTGTTGCTGGCAGAAGAAAAATATGAAAGGCACAACAACAGACCAATGGTTGAAGAAGGTTGGTTGAAAGGTCTTATAAGTAAACAAGTTGCATATGTAATTTTACTAAAATAAAAAGGTCTTTGTTTAAGGCAGATCTAAACACAGAGCAATAGAAACAAGTACAATTCCTTTTTAGGCTGTCTTTTAGACTATCTAGTGTGTAAAATTACCTTAGCATCACTTCTGTATTAGGTCCCTTGCCTTGAAACAGCCATTGAATAACATTGTACAGAACAGTCATTTTACATGATATGTACAATCTTCAAAATTAATTGTTTTAGTGTTCTCTTGAATTTAAGGCAGGCTTAGTTCAATTAAAGTTTTAGGGAATACATTTCTGAAGATCTTGGCAAGCAAATGTTTTTCCATTTCCTTTCACTTTCTTGTTATTTGGAACAACAACTTTACAGTCGTTCAATGACTTTGGGGTCATAGTAAGTGCATATTTTAATAAGACCTTTAGACAATTTCTCATGATGCAGAGCCAGCTGCTCACGCCTCTAAGACATCACTATCATCTGCCAACACTATTACTTGTAATTTGCATTTTGCTAATACTGTACATCATGTGTGTGAATAAGAAGAAGGTAGATGGTGAGTTGGCATTGATATTGATAGTTAGTGAATTCCAAGATTAGCATTTCGTAAGGTAATTATAGAACATTGTACATTGTTGATATCGAAATGCCAACGCTTCAAAGTGACAAGGTTGTTCCTTAATTATTATTTAAGGTCAGCTTTATACAATTGCTTTAGAGGCCCACAGTGATTTCCCGGCAGATTCAACAAAGGGGCAGATTGACTAACACTTTGCTCCAAGTGCTTTTTGGGATTCACTTTCCAGTGTAAATCCTGATTTGCTTTGGAAAGTAGTCCTAAAGTAACACAAAGTCATACTTTGTGACAAAGTGATGTTCTATGGTGATCCATGGCCATTTCCATGCAGCAATCCATGGATTGTGATACAAAGGCCTATATACAAAAAAGGCAGACAGGACTTTGCACCAAACATTAATGGCTCCCTGAGGCAGGCATTTCTTTGCTCAAAACGTTGCCAGCTCTGCCTCTGTGCTGTACTGTACATAACACAACAGAGCAAGAAAAGTGTTAAACGTTGTCAAAGAAGACCATTTTGCACTGAAAGAAGGGAACCCTTCCAGTACAAACCCTATGCTGGACGTGACACACACACACACTTGTGCAAGTGTGTGTGTTGGAGCATGACATCCTAAAGTGCATCAACGCAGGGGGAGAGACAAAAAGCTCCATATCTAAGTGGGTATGGCACTGTTCTACTCAGTTCCTTTCACACATCGCAGCACAACAACTTTGGCAGCATCAGGCAATTTATCAAGCCGATATTGGTTAGATTCGTGGCGACCCATTGATCCGTGGGGGAGACTGAAAAAATCTCAGGTTTATGAGACAAGGATGGCTTCTGAGAACTGCAAAGACATGAACTGCACTTTCAAAACTGTTCTCTTTGGTTCAACCAGCTGTGACTGTATGCTAACAGGAGGTCCACTTTATATAAAGCACCAAATTAAAAACAACCAGCTCTCTTGTCAGCTCGAGGCCTGCATCCTTGATTACATTTGACACAATAATCATCATCATATCTTGAGACTGAAATCATCCTGACAGTGCTCAAATCGGGTGTGCTCTTTCCAATTACCCGGGGACAGCAGCCCAGCACAGCTTTCACGAAATAAGTTTACATTTACAATTCTACAGAGGTGAAGAAGCGGCGTGATGGATGCAGCAATTTAACGGGATAACTTATACAATAACTACCTTCTTTTAAGTTCCTCGTCCTTAGCCAATGCGTTCTGACAGGGTATAAATGCCAACGGTCACACGCTGGTTTGGCTTCCCAGGAATGGCTCAAGGAAGAAAGACTCCCTCAATAATAAGGTGGGGGAGCTGGAAGGCGTGATTGTTATTGAGCTTTGGAGTGGAAGGGCATTTTCTTAAAGAACTCGTATAATTTGCGCGTGACTTTGTGAACAAAAGTAATAAAGATAAAAAACAGACCACAAAGACAACATTATAGGCGCGACTGTACGTTCATAACACGTTCAGCAAAACCATCTGTCCATCAGGTTTGAAAATAACAGTACTGCGAGAAAGATATTTGAAGTTTTGAGTGTGAAAACGAATTAGTTTGGCTAAACATAGCGACCCTCTACATGTCGCACAGTGAGCAGCATTGACGACGGCAAGTGTAACACTCCACAAGCCAAACAATTTCAAATTTACGGAACTTACGCACCTTACAATGATGATTCACAAAGTTTCATCTCTACCATCTAACGATTGGACTGTGCAAGGTAATATCAGGGGCCGTTAAAACAGAGAAGAGATCTTAGATCTGGAGAACATGTGGATAGGACTGATGAAGCGTATGTCATCTAGTACCTACACGCCTAATGCATTGCACTGAAACTCCCAAACAGTGGGCCTGCCAGTCAGTGAGAGTTAAACTATGACGGTTCTATTCGAGAATGAATTAAATGGTATCACGAACCTGGGTGTTTTGTCCAGCGTCTTTATTTTTGAGGGACACAATGAGTTTGATGTTCTGAAGTTGACACGAGGCCATTTACCAATTAGTGACTATTTTCCTTAATTTTAGCAAAAGATACGTGTTTCTGCAGGTAGTGAGAAGAAAAAAGGAGCAGCTACAATCTCTTTATTTTCGTACAACACACTACAGAAAATGCCGCTTCTTAAATGCCGTTAAGAAACATTTCAGCTCTAGGAAGATCATAGGCATTGTATGCCTACATGAACATAATGTGTGAAAGCAATGACTGATCAAAATATAAACTATTCAAAAATTCACAGGATTCTTAAGGGAGGGTGGAAAGTAGACACGACACCGGAGGGAATGCTACAAATCCTCAGCCGTCAGTGCAGCAGATATTCTCGCAGCATTGTTGCTCTACCATGTTCCAGAGTGCAGAAGCCCCAAGAGTTAATGCTGAGGGTAGATTCACGATCACTGCAGCAAAGGAAGGAAGTTTGAAGTAGGACTTGAAGAAGACCCCATCCAGGCAAATCTTGTACCCCACAAAGGACACATTTAAACTATTCTCTTCAATGTCTTCCACCCTAGCCTGGACTGTGGAGCACAGCTATTGGGGCATGAAGGACATAAGCTGCACATGTACCTAGGTCAGAATTAATTCCTTAGTGAAAGAAAGGATGTCAAAGATCTGAGAGACAACATAAAGAAGAACTTCTATTGTGTGATTTTATACATTAAATCAAATTTCAAGGTTGTTAAAAGAAAATAATAGACCAAGATGTGTTTGGCTACTGAGCAAGCTTTTTTGTCAGTGCAGACTGCATTCTTGAAAGCCCTTTGCAGTAGGCTTCTCTAGCAGTAATCAGTGACATAGCCCCCGCGGACGTTGTGGTGTGGGCAGGGGGCCAAAGCTCCAGAGGGCCTCCTCATCTCAATACTCTGACTGGGTCTGAGAGGTGGTAGGTGTTTGGGCAGTGGGACAGGGGCCCTCCCTCAATGTTTTTTACAGCCCCCCCACCTCAAGTTTTGTTACGCAACTGTCAGTAATAGGTAGGAATCCTAAGGATTACTGTTCATGAGCGGCTGCTTCTGACATCTGATTGGCGGACCAAAAGGCACTCGCATTGCACCTGACAAACGTAAGATTTGTGTATTTGACATTAATTTTGTATTTGGGAATGTAAAACTGTGTCCTTTCCTTGATTGGTGAGGGAACCAGTGGTGAGGACAGCAATGGTCTAAGAATGAAAATTAATGTGAATGGGGAAACAATGGGAACCGAGCAAAATAGGGGTGTGGAACAGCCAAATGACAATAAATGAGGCAATGCTGGTGTGTGGTACGCTGATGATATCGAGCAGAGCAATGATGGTGAGTAGGGCAATGATGGTTAGCATGGTGGTGGAGTAACAGCAAGCATGGGCAATGATAGCATGTGAGCAATCCAAAGGCACGATGAAAGAAGGACAAAAATGGAGCTGGGGAAATTATGGGCAGTACTGCTATGATAAGAAGCAGAATGAAACAATGAGATAACGTGGTGAAATAATGGGAAGTAGTAATCAGCAACAGTATAAAGCAATTAGCGGCATCATGGCAGGAAGCTCAGTTGGGTGTAGCAGTAATGGCATGGTACAAGTAAAACAGTTACAATAAGCAAGATTGTACCTTTAGGGACAACCACTCCAATGTAGTTCAGTTATGTGGAGATGATTGTATCAGTGACTGCGACAGGAGCAGTCCTGTAAGGTTCTATCAGCTGCCATAGGAGTAACAGCAGCAACAAGGCAGTATTCCTAAAATAATATATTGACTTTACAATGCTTTCAATGCTCATGTACGTATGACATCCTCTGGACAGCATTTTAAATATCAGTTTATCTGTCTCTGAGGCAGAACTCTGTATTGCATGAAGTAAGGTGAAGGGGGGGGGGGCATGCTTTAGGTCTGCAAAGGGGATTTTAAAGGTCTATCCTGTGCCCATTTGATGACAACAGCAATGCATCGACCATTCATAGAGTACTCTGACATCATCAAGATGTACTCTACTGATACAACTCATTTAGGCCCCTAAATAGGTTCTGGAGCTAATGTAGAATCTGAGTAAATTTAAGTTTCACGTTCAGATGCCTGTAGTGCCAGCATGATACCAACGGGTCCTTGACATGTTTCTCAATCAACAAAATGCTCACTGAGCATTATTAATCTGGTGCAGAAGCTATGATGTTTATAAAATGTCAGTTTCTTCCAGAGCTATGATGTTTATAAAATGTCAGTTTCTTCCACATAACAGAGAGACATTCACTGGAAGCCCTGAAATAGAGATTCAGAACTGGCAGACACGTCTTCAGATTGCAGTGCATTGGATATTACCTATACTCCTCAGAATACAGTTCAAGGCGTTCTGCTGCACAATGTTTTTGCAACTTCAATCAACTGGAAAGACTTGGAAACTTAGAAAACGTCCTCTATAACTGAAAAGGGAACCTATCGTAGGAGTTTTTCTTACACTTCTCTCTGTTGAAAAGCAGCTCACTCGAACGTTATTCTTCTGTCATTAATATTCTTTTATTGAGAAATTGCAAATGATATATTGTTGTATGGCAATGAAGGCACATGTTTGAAATGAGTGGCAAACAAAGATGCTTTCAAAATCAAAAAAATCAACGGACAACCTTTTTGAATGTCGAGCCAAACGTCTAATCTTAGCTGAAGATAACGACAAAATACGATCCCTCCTTTGTGTACTGATTCATGGAATTACCTCCGTTGGCGGTGTCACAGTGTGAGTAATTTTCCATCATGTGACACTTTGTTTTGAGACGGTGTCTGTATCCGAGCACGTTGTTTGGTAAGGCTAAAAGTCAATGAGATTCATCAAAGAGGGAGAGCCTTACAAAGGACATAGCGCTCTTGAACCAAAGCCTGTTGCAGACTTGATCTCTGCAACAGTTTGCTTGTTAGTTTGTTGGTTGTCTAATCACCATTAAACACGTAATCTATTGCAGAGTGTTATTTTTTGTGTTGCCAGTTTTAAGGAAAACCCAGCACTTGATGTGCCCTGTGTGGTATGAAAAAGCAATAACTATACACAGCTCGCCCTCTCAAAGTCTATCACAGGTTTCTGAAACCACTGGAAAGATGAGTACAACAGTTCAAGGAATATGAGGCTCGGGTAAATATGAAAGAATGCCCATCCCGTGGGTCTTCGGGGTTCCATTTACACCATTTCATCTCTTTTGTGTTACTGCTACCGTTGGGAATGAATTATTTTCATTTTTTCCCATCCTTTCTAAAAAACATGTTAGGAGTTAGCCTTTTGAATTTGACAAAATCTAACAAACCCTCTGGGCCTGATGTTGGTGTGGACAGATATTGTGTAAAACCGGGGTAACACCTTGACCCTGGATATACATGTCTAGAGGTATGGAATTGAAAAGTCATTTTACTAGGTAAGACCGTTGCTGCAAAAAATGGACACAAGTTTTACCAAGCGGAGATATGTATAATTTAACAGCACCGTGGGTGAAGACTAGATTAATTGGTCAAGTGGCACAGATGAGGAAGGAGGAGATATTGGTCAGAAATATATGCACCTGTAAGTACTACAGAATACATTTGTGTGACCCTTTAAGGCCTGTGCTAGACAAAGAGACGGTATAAATTGGTACATTGCACAGGCTGAGAGAAATTATATTCCATGTGCAATAGTGAAAAAAAACGTAATAAATAATGTTTTACCAAGAAACCAGTTTACATGGGCAGCAATGGGGGACAACGGTCACTAGAGATGAATAATTACTCCTTCAAGTAAGATCTCGGTTCCTTTAAAGTTAACATTTGGTGTGATTGATCGGTATTTTTGCACAATCGGAAATGAAAAAACAGGTAGATTTTTGTCAACACTGCATAAGAAGACATAACCAAAACCCCGCCTCAGCTGAGTCGAGGATGGCCCACAACATTACCCAAAACAATGTCTCCGTGTTTACACACCTAAAGCAATTGTCAGTATGAATAATGGTTGTCTAGGAAATAATCATTAAGAATGTGGTTTGTATTGTGTTATCATTGAAATCGCTTTCAGAGGTCACACTATGTGCTCTTTGTTACACCCATCAATACCACACCATACATAGGTAGTTGTGCATTATCATAGACATTTGTGGCCAAAAATTAACAACAAATAATAAACTTCAAAGCCCAAAATTCAACGAACAACCATACAAATATGACTGCAATGCACTGAAAAGAAGGGCGCAGAAGTGCTGACCATGCAACATCACCTTATGCAAACAAATTGAACCTGCACCTAGGTCAAGAACCACAGATATGCGCTTAAGCCCTAAATCTGCCAAACACTGAACCAGCTGTGAACTGAATTGCACACATTGATGAACAAGCAAGGCTAAGATAGCATTCGGTCCACGCAAAACACACAATGACAAAAATAAACAAATAGACATAAAATACTAAACTTAGATTTATACTCTATTCGTACTTCAGAAGCAACTTTCAAGTTAAAGAAGGGCATATGGCAGGTAGGGCAAAGGAATCTGATGAGTTGCATGTAGACAAAAGTTAACAAAGTTTCAAAATTTAAAGCGGAGAACCACTGACTGGTTGCTGGTGGAGCTTCAAGGGCAGCGACTCATATGCCATAGGGGGTCTGTCACCTTCCATTCATCAGAAGGTTCGCCTTACATAAGGCAGCACTCATGGACATCATTTAGGGGTCGCCAGGGGTCGCAGTTGCGACCCCTGGCACTGCCTTTGCGACCCATGGCTTCATAGGTGGCAAATTTAGGGCCAGGAATAGTGGCAGCTCCTCCATTCGTCGACGTCAGTTAGAACTCCACTCTGTTTTCTGACAATTTTTACTATACTAATGCGAATAATAAAAGGGTGTACAATTAGCAGGAGTATGCCCGTCCATGGCAGCTGGGGTAAGTAAAAATGCTTTTAAATGTATGGAGTGTGCGTGCTTGCGGGTGAGAGTGTGTTAATGTGAGAGAGTGTGCGTTTAAGTGTGCATTTGTATGTATGTGTAAGTATGTGTGTGATTGAAAGTGGAGGTCAAAGGGCGTGTGATGTCACTTAAGCTGCCCCTGGCATTTTGGTGAACTGACGTCCATGGCAGCACTCTAATGCATACTTCCCCTTTCCTAGTCTGCCATGTGTGGCATGGTTGTTCTGAAAAGGGAGAAGAAACAACGGCCCTGATGCACAGTGAGAAACTCTGTGTCAGTCATTTATTTCATTTTCCAAAAAAACCCTCCAGGTTTGTAGTTTTTTTGTTAAAACGAACAGCAAATAAATGCTTACAGGGAGTAATTATGGCAGCTCCCCTGCACTGAGCTCTGCTGACAGCGCATCTGCAGCAATGGTTGATGCACTTTTGTGCAGCCACCCAATTCTACTTTTTGTGCACAAGCAATATTTGCCTATTCTCAAACACTCATGTCATCTATCTCTAAAGTCTGCCATGTTTCTCTTATCACACGTCCATCATTTTAGAAGCCACACAAACATTATTACTGAGACTAGTTGTGTGAACCGAAGTGTACTGAAAGATTTTATCTCATTGATAAGTTAATAGATTATTAGTAGGTGAAAGTGCCGTGCATAACCAGATTTTTTCTTAGGACATTTCGCGTTGGCTCTCATTCCAAATCACTTGCTCAGTGTCCACTGAGATGCAAGCTCTGCTTCTGCCGAATTTGACATTTCGCATTAGTAGTAAATTCTGCAAGGAAGCGATTCTTCCTCATTCAAATCCCTGCAGGTACTGCCGGGAGGAATTTGGGCAGTGGTGGCGGTGGCATGTCAGAAAGGGAAAAGCCTGCTGTTTTATCAGTCGGTTACACCCAAAACCACATGTTGTGCTCCATACTGACACGCATACATCAGATGAGGACATTTAAACCACTTAGGAGTAATACTGCATTGTGTGGTAATGACGTTTCTGCCGGGTGGTTTCACACACCGCATTGCTGACTGTTTTACAATGAAAGGGAAAGGGTTTTATCTTTATGTCAGACAAACAGATGACTGCAACACTGGCCAGTGGAGCGCAAATGAGGAACTGAACAGGTGATTTCGGCTACAGCTGGTAGCACTTTAGGAAAAGTCTTGTTTATTTAGTTGAGAAGATGAGACTGTGTTTAGGTGCTTTAAAAACGCTCTGCGTCTACCCCGCTTTTATGGTAGATGGATCTTTAGAACTGTGAACGCGGAGCAATTAGCGACTAAGACAGTTAGGGTCTGGAGGCCTCCAGACAGCCCACACTCCCCCCACCAGCTATACGCAGACCGACAATCTTATTTGTTGGAAGAGGTTTTTATTAACACCCCTTTTTATCTTTATAGCATAAAGTCATAAATCATTTATAAAGAACATTACAAAAATATTTGCAAGTCATGAGAATTAATGACCATAAATCTTTTCTGATAGGATCCCTTCCTGAACCACCACTGGACCACACAAGTGACCCATATCTCACCTGTATCCTTAGGAGGGGCGGTTACCCTCACTACACCATTCCTTGTCCTCTCGCTCAGGGTTCCGCCCCCCCTCCAAATACCAATCAGTCTCAGGGTGTAATGGGGCGGCCAAGAGCTGGAGTCCAATGCCCCCCCCAGCGATCTGTGCTCCCTTACCCCTTGATCTGGTGTGTACATCCGCAGGTTGGCTCAGAACTTCAGGGTCCTATACCTGGTGTCCTCCCGGGGCCCCAACCTTGGGGACACCCCTGTTGTTTCTGGTCACTTTTATATCTCAATTTCCGCCTGGGGAAAGTTTGGCCATTTCGGCGTTAAGTCGGCGTACTGAGACGTTGATTGTCCTTGATTTGATTCCTGCGCCCCATTTGCGTCAAGACACCATGTGGGACCAGGCAATTGCTGCATTTGGGAATTGTTTTGCCAACTTTGTGATCTCCAAGAATATTGTTTCTCTTAGTGCCTTGAGACCCAACCGCACCAAGTCGTTGCCTCCTAAGTGAATGATGCTGAGATCTGGGGACTGGAGACCCCCCAAACCCTTTGCTAAATTGACCACATGCTGGAGTTGGGCGATTCCCACTCCGCCAATTCCACACCAACGGAAGGCCACGCCTTGCACCATCGCCGGATTCGACCCACGGAGCTGTTGCACCCGGTACGCCGCCCGTCGAACAAATGAATGCCCAAAGACCCAAACTACATGCTGAGACATTGCACTGAAATGAAAAGAAAAGAGCGTAAGGAGATCACATACCAGAAACCATTGCCGTCACTATACCAGTTCAGGCCTAATGTATCACCTATAGCTATCCGATGACCAACGACCGATACCCTTCCCTGTGGACACCGACAAGCCTGCGGCAGCTGCCAGCACAACTGCCCCGATTCGAAAGGAATGGGAGGAGTACCCTTTTTGGTCAATCCCTATTGCCCTCAGCGCTAACTTGAAAACCTCTAAGAATTGGTAGTGTGAGAGGCAGTCCCCGTTAGGGTGGATGAACAAGGCAGAAGAGCCTGATGGAGGGCAGACCGAGAGGTAAGCTCTCGTCAGTTTCACAGGGCAGTGGGGGGAGCCAATCGCGGCACTGAGCGTAATGCGCACTCCTCTTTTAAGCTGATCCGTTTTTGACTTGCGCAGGACTATTGATAAAAACCCAGTACTGACTGCCACGTCTCCCCTCGTGCGTGGTCGCCCCTGGAGGAGCCCACCAATTCGCTGATGCGGAAGGCCTTGTAGAAGGCTAATGAAAACGATGCTGAAAATAGAGCTGACTCGGCCTGCGAGGAGCAGACTGTTGGGAGTGCGTGCAAAAGATTCTCCAGCAGGGGTGCTGTTACAGGGCGCCTAGAGTCTGAGCTAACCTGGACCGCCCTGGCCCAACCTGCTAGAGCCCGTTTAATAATGAAAGTGTTCAGAGGTGCCTCCATGTTTTTAATTCTAGCGAAAAACCGTATCGCAGCCAGGTAAGCTTTTGCACAAGAGACTGGGCGTCCCTTGTCTTTTAAATGCTGTAGAAATGCGTATATCAATGCGTATATCGCTGACTCAGAGAATAACTCAGAAATTTGCTGCGCCTGCAAAAACCGCCTGTACTGGTAAAAATTGTTCTCATATGCTCTCCTAGTACGCGCCGCTAGAGATGTTGCTACTAAATCTGGGAGGGCGGGCACCAATTTTCCACAGAGATTCTGGGAACTCCGTCATCTTCTTCTTCGCCTGAGGGTGGTACCGCAGAAAGTCCTGCATTAATGAGCAAGACAGGGCGTCAGCAGCGTTGTTATGAATCCCTGGTACATGTTTAGCCCTGAAAGTAATGTTGTATTGTAGACATGATAAAATTAAACGTTTTAACAGGCGCAGGACCAGTGGGCATGTAGCTCCTTGGCGATTAATGACTTCTACTATCGCCATGTTGTCAGACCAAAAGATTACAACTCTATTCTTAAATTCCTCCGCCCAGATAGTGGCCGCAACAACAATAGGGAAGAGCTCCAGAAAAGCTATGTTCTTTGTCCAGCCCCGGCTCAACCATTCTGATGGCCAGTCCGCCCTGCACCACAGAGGGCCCAAGATTGCGCCAAAACCTATGCTACCGGCTGCATCAGTATAAAGGCCCAGCGTAGGGCTGGAAATTGCCTGATGAGGCCAAATAACCGCCCCATTAAAATCTTGCAGGAAAACCTCCCACAACTTTAAATCCTCCCTAACCTCCAGTGACAACCGAGTATGATGAAGTTTCTCGGTTAGCCCGCCCATTGACCGATCGATGGATCTAGAAAAGGGTCGGGCCATGGGAATAATCCTTAGCGCAAAATTTAGTTGACCCACCAGCACCTGGAGCTGGTGGAGGGTAGCTTTTTTCTGTGATAACATTGTTTGTATGGACTCCTTGAATACCTGTAGCTTATCCTGAGGCAGGCGACACTCCCCTGCCACAGAATCAATCTCTATCCTGAGGAAGGTACTGCAAGTAGAGGGTCCGGCAGTCTTGTCTGGGGCCAAAGGGACGCCAAATTCTTCAAACATTGCGATCAACGCCTGGAGCACCCACTCGCATTTCGCTGACCTAGGAGGGCCTAAAACTAAAAAATCATCCAAGTAATGCGTCCATTTTCTTACGATAATGGCATTACTCCTAGTTCTACTCCCTCGCCTTCCTTTTAAACCAATGAGGCCTCCCGCCTCCCCCCTAGACCCTCCCTTCCCCTTTTAAAACCCCCCCCTACCCTTACCTCCTCCTGTACAAATCCCAAGCCCAAGCAGCAACTTGGACAGTCCGTACCGGGAGGGTGGGAGGGAACGGAAAAGGAAGGCAAGGGAGTAGGACTAGGAGTAATGCCATTATCGTAAGAAAATGGACGCATTACCTCCCGTCCCTCCCTCGCCTTCCTTTTAAACCAATGAGACATAGCAAGAAAAACACAGGAGACGGACACTGAGTTGCAAGAACCTTTATTCATATCCTGCCCCAAGGACACCAAAACACCCTACCCCTATTACCTCATAGAGGATAGGACCCGGTGACCTAATACCGACTCCAAACTACCCAAGTCCGATAGCCTATAATGACGCACAAACGTCAAAGGAGAAGCCCAAGTGGCGGCCCTGCAAATTTCCACCACGGAGGTCCCCTGTAGTTCTGCCACTGTAGCCGCCATACCTCTGGTAGACCGACCCTGAATCCCTTGAGGAGGAACTACCCCTTTCAAGGAATAGGCCAACAGAATCAAAGATCTCACCCAACGACTCAAGGAAGCCGTGGAAGGTTTCTCACCTTTACGTGCCGGACCGAAATTCACAAAAAGCGAATCCCCCTTACGAAAAGAAGCCACCACCCGCAGGTACTGCAATAAAGCCCTGCGTACATCCAATGAATGCAAACAGACCTCTTCCCTTGAGGAGGGATCCGGACAAAATGAAGGCAGGATAACCTCCTGACGGGAATGGAATGAAGAATTGACCTTCAGAATAAAGGAAGGAACCGGAACCAGAACTACCCGATCGGGAAAAACCTTACAAAAAGGAAAGGAACAGGCCAATGCCCCCAACTCCCCTAACCGACGAGCCGAAGTAATGGCTACCAAAAAGAACGTCTTCAAAGACAGATGGCGTAAATCACAGTCCCCCAATGGCTCAAATGGGGCCTCTGTCAAAACATCCAAAACCAAAGAAAGATCCCAGGAAGGAAAGGAACGTACTGGGCGAGGAAACAAATTAACCAGACCCTGAAAAAATCTAGGCATCAGGTGCCCTTCATCCTGAAGATTACGCCACGGACCTCTGAATGCTTGAATCGCCGCCCATTGTACCCTCAGAGATGCTACCGACAAACCCAAATGTGCGCCGTCCTGCAGGAACTGCATTACTTCAAAGATAGACGCGCATGTAGGATCTACTTCATGATTCAAACACCAAGAAGAAAAAACCCGCCACTGTCTACCATAGGAAAGTAAAGTGGAACGCCGCCTGGAAGCCAATAAAGTAGAACTCAACACTACAGGTACCCCCAGACCCGTTAAGCCCCTTCGTTCAACTTCCAGGCCGTCAAGTGCAACCTCCTCAACGACACCACTGATAGGCAGGGAAACTCCAGGGGGGATGGACAAAGAGGCAGAGGCCACATCCTCCCTTCTGCCATCAGCCTCAACAACAGGAACCAATTCGCCCGTGGCCAAAGAGGTGCAATCAGGATAACCCTGGAGCCCAGATCCCTCACCCTCAACAGAAAAGCCCTGAGAAGTTGAAACGGAGGGAATGCATACAACAGACCCCTCGGCCAAGGGCATGACATCCCGTCCACCTCCCAGGCCTGGGGACACCGAAACCGGGAGCAGAAGCGATCCAACTTTGCATTTTCCGCGGACGCAAACACATCCAACACTGGAAGCCCCCAAAGCCGCACCAGATGCAGAAACAGAGACTTCCGGAGGGAGAAAAGTTGAGACGAAGGAATCACCCTGCTTAGAAGATCCGCCCGAACATTGACCACCCCCCGAATGTACGTGGCCCTGAGAGAAGGAACCCACTCCTGAGCCCACACAAAAATCTCCCTGGCCAGACTGAACAGCGCCCTTGACCTGGTCCCTCCTTGCCGGTTGACATAAGCTTTGGCCACTAAGTTGTCCGTCCGAATAAGAACCGCCTTCCCCCTCAGGGACCCCTGGAAATGGACCAGAGCCAGAAAGACCGCTCTTAATTCGCGCCAGTTCGATGACCGACTCGCCTCCCGAGGGGACCAAAACCCCTGAACCTGAGCCGACCCTATCCACGCCCCCGAACCGGAGAGGCTGGCATCCGTAGTCACCACCACGGGCCTCAGAGGAGACAAAGAAACCCCTACCCGAAGATGAGCTGCATCCAACCACCATTGCAGCTCCCTGCGAATCAATCTGGACCCCGGAACCCTGTCCCTCAGAGACCCGGACCCCGGAGTCCACCTTTTCAAGAACCACGTCATCAAGCACAGGAGATGGAAACGCGCCCAAGGAACCAGAAATATCACAGATGCCAAATGACCCTGCAGCCGCAACCAAAGAAGAGCTCGTGGCGCAGTCAGTGATACCACCTTCTTGACCAAGGCCTGGAGAACACCCAACCTCTTCTCTGATACCGACACCAAGCCGAGAAGAGTCTGAAACCGAGCCCCCAGAAAAACCAGATCCTGGGATGGAACTAAATCTGATTTCTCCCAATTGATTAAAAACCCGTGGTTTTGCAGGACCCCCAGAACTTGGTCCACCTGGCTCTGCAACAGGACACGTGACTGGGCATGAATTAAAATGTCGTCCAGATATGGATGAATAAACACCCCTTCTGAATGTAGCAAGGCCATCAGGGGGGCCAGCACCTTCGTGAAAATTCGAGGAGAAGATTTCAGACCGAAAGGAAGAACGCAAAACTGGTAGTGTTCTTGATCCACGGCAAACCTCAGGAACCTCTGAGAAGATCTTGCCACAGGCACGTGCAGGTAAGCATCCTGCAGGTTCAGTGACACAAGAAAGTCCCCTTGCCTGACCAATGGAAAGATAGTCTGAATAGACAGCATGCGGAAATGCACCGTCCTGATCCAAGTATTCACCTCCTTCAGATTGAGCACTGGTCGAAAACCCCCTGAAACTTTCTGCACCAGAAACAGGACCGAATAAGTTCCCTGACCCCTTTCTTCCAGTGGAACTCGGGAAATGGCCCCCTTGACCAACAAGTCCCTTACTCCGTCCAATAATGCCCTTCTCCTTGACCCCCCTGAAGGCAGAGGGGTGGGACGCACCCCTGAATCTGGAGGAACTCTCACAAAATCGATGACATAACCATTGGCCACAATGTCTAGCACCCAATGATCGTTGATACTTTCCTCCCAAGCTGAAAGAAAGTGAATCAACCTTCCCCCAACCGGCCCTATGCCAGGCCCACAATGATTGTCAGGACCCCTTCTTGAAACCACCCCGGTTCGCAGGAGCAGCCTTCTTAGGGGAAAAACGCGGCTGAAAACGCCGTTTCCTAAATGAAAAGGATTTGGTCTCCCTATTCGGAGAAGATCGGGAATGCTTCTTCCATCCTTTACTAGAAGTAGAACCTCCTTTATAAGGCAAGGCATGTTTCCGTTCCTTAAACGCCTTGGAAAGCATGGATGGCAACTGCTCTCCAAACAAGTTACGACCTTCAAACTGCAGTCTCAGCAAGGCCGCCTTCTCCCCTGGGTCAGCCTTCCAGGAACGTAACCAGACGGACCTACGAGCCCCAATCAAAGCCCCCGATGCCAGCGCCGAAGTACGGACCACATCCGAAGAAACATCCGGCAACAATCTGGCCTGTTGCTCCAAAACAGCCAGGAGCTCTGAACATTCGGCACCTTCCTGAACAGCCACCGCCAGCTTATCAAAGTCCTGCACCAATGACTGGGCCGCATAATCAGAATAAATACCTGCCCTTAGCGCCAAATTCTCCCCGGCAAATGCCCTCTTAAGACCTGAATCCACCTTACGATCCGTGGCATCTGTAGGCACACAATCCTCCGGATTTACTGCCGTTTTGCCAATCAGGGTAGCTAGAATTGAATCCAGGCGGACCGAAGGAGGTAATACCTCCTCACCCTCAAGTAAATACAGTTTCTGCAGGAATCGTGGAACCTGAGCTTTATCCACATCTTTCCATTCACGAAACACCATCTCCTTCACAGGTCCCTGAAAAGGCATGGCAAACTTGGAAGGGGTCTGATATTGAGGAAATAAGTGAGAATCCGAACTGGAAGGATGAAACACTGGGAAACCCAAATTGTCCCGAACATGTGCCATCACCTCCCACATTTCCTCTCTGGATACATATTTACCCCCAGAAGACGTAGAAGGGGCCTCATCACCTTCACTGTCTGACGAGGACTTCCTTGTAGCAGCCGTTGAATGAGAAATCTTAGAGTGACCAGTCCTGGTCACCCCTGCTTGAAGAGCCCTGGTAACAGCTACTTCAATCATCTCCTGTACCTCCTCCCTGGACATGAGGGGAGTGCCCCTATCCTGTAACTGTGAGTCCCCAGGAGTGGAAACTCCAGCAGCACCCTCCTCCTCAGAAGAGGAAGATGAGACAATCCTACGCCTCTTAGCCTGAACCTTCGGCATGACTATCCAATAAACACTGTCTTACTTCCCAAATCACTCCCCATATATAGTGACTAGGACCTGCCCCCTAAAAATAAACCAATCCCCAAAAAGGTCAAATATTCCTGGCCAAACAAAAAACAAAAAAAAAAACTGCGGGCAGAATGCCCGTCCTACCAGTCGATTCCCGGCATCTCAGCTCAAAAGTCCCCATCCAGCAGCTCCTCGCAGCTCAGCAGCGTGGTAACCCGGAAATACAAGCCCCAGCTACAAAGGGCCGGTCGACCCCGTCGGCCGGCCCTCAATCTGCGTAGTCCCGAGCAGCCCGGCTGCTCGCATTCCAACGCGATCAGCTGGTGTACTCCTCGTGGAGCTCCGCACCCCGAGGAGCACCGTCAACGAAGACCTCCAGGCCCTGCCGTGCAGGTAAGGGAAAGAAAAAATGTCTAGCGTGGGCTAGACGAAAAAAACAGGAGGAGGTAAGGGTGGGGGGGGGGTTTAAAAGGGGAAGGGAGGGTCTAGGGGGGAGGCGGGAGGCCTCATTGGTTTAAAAGGAAGGCGAGGGAGGGACGGGAGGTAATGAATGACGTCGTGGTGACCAGTGCGAAGTGGAAAGGCCCACTGTAGGAATGTGCTGAACTGCTCAAAATAGCTGTGTGATATACTACAACCCATGGGCATGCATTTATCATAGAAATACTCCCCCTGGAATTGAAAACCCAGTAGGTGGTAATCTTCAGGGTGAACAGGAAGAAGTCTGAAGGCTGACTCAATGTCGGTTTTTGCTAACAAAGCCCCATGGCCTAAGGCCCTGACCTTTTCTAATGCGTGGTCAACAGACGCATAGCGGACTGAGCACAGCTGAGGATTGATGGCTTCATTTACTGATGACCCCGAGGGGCAGATAAATTATGAATCAGCCTGAACTGACCCGGCTCCCTCTTAGGAGCCACCCCCAAAGGAGAACAAACAAAGCCATCCAGAGGCGGGCCCAGGAAGGGGCCCGCTAGCCTGTTCAGCGCATATTCTTTTGCTAACTTCTTGGCCACCACTGTCGGGTTCCGTAAAGCGGAGATTACGTTTTTACAATGATTCACTGGAGAGACATTTAGGGCTGGGATCCTAAAACCAGAGGAAAAACCTTGTACAAGTATCTTTGCAGAACCTGATGCAGGGTAAGCCTGTAACCATGGGAGCAGGGTGTCTAACTTAATAGGGGACGGCAAGGGAGGGTCAGTTAGAGGGCTTGCTCGCATCTCTACCTTTTACCCTAGATTTTTTGATGCATTTAAATTCTGGGTGGGAAGGGTGTCCACAAAAAGAACAGTTGTTCCTGAACTTGCAGGACCCAGCGGGGCGCGAACATAACTTCCTATTGAACGCCCAACAGGATCCTTTCTTCTCAACTGAGTATTGCGTCCGAAGGGGCTGCCTCCCTGGTACTTTGTTATTAACACATTCCAACGTTTACCTCCGTTTGATCCCAACCAATAGATGGATCTTCCACTTTAGCCCAGCGAAAATCCATATCATATTCCAACCAGGCAGACCCTCCATAAGTGTGCTGTGCCTTCAGTATCTTGTTTGCATAGTAAGTCAATGAAATACCCAAATCCGGTTTCTTTTCCAGCAACACAGACATAAATATGTTAAAACCAAACAACCAGTTCATAATGTTCTCCTCCACCTTTGGTTTCTTGTCCCCAGAGGAGGATGACTTAGCCTCTTTATCTTTAATATCTACTTCCCTCCTCTTTGCCCTAATTAATGAAAACATGTCCACAATTTCCCCCTTCCAAATCTTCTCTTTTACTTCCGCACTAACGTGTGCTGCCAGCTTACCTGGTCTTGATAGTAATGCATCGGTTGTCCCTTCCTTTGCAGAATAATCCTTGCCTGGAACTTTGATTATCTCGGGCACCACATCTGAAACTAAAGGGGTTGGAGTATTTACAGCGCTCGGTGTCGGGGTGACACTCGGGCTGTTTGATGCCGCCTGAGATGGAATTGAGGTATGTGCTGCTGCCAACGCATCTTCCTGGTGTTTCAGTTCCGTTAATGAATTTTGCAAAGAGTCATTAGAATTCCAAGGAGCTTTGGGCGGGGGGGGTTACTGGCTGGGCCATTAATACTGGCTAGTAGTCTAGACACCTCTAGTAAGGCTTGCCTGGATGGATCTTGGACCTGCGCCTGCTGCTTGGGTACCTGGGGTGTAGGGGGGGCCAAAGGCAGCGCTGCTGGCATTGGAACCCCTGGCACGGGGTTGGTGGGACCCCTGGCACCGTTGCGGAGCCAAGGAAGCCAATGATTTGCGAATACTAGCTAAGACTTCCGCCACACCTAGACCTGGTGTCATGGATGCACCCTCAATTATACCCTGAGGCTCGGGTTGCGCGCAGACAGCGGGAACTGGAATCTCAGGCAGGACGACCTGCTCCAGGGGACTAACCGCTAAGGTAGAAGCCTTCTTAGGAGGGGCGGAAGCAGGAGCCTTCCCTTTATTCCTGCGCTTAACAGGGGGGAACGCAGCTCGAGGGGCTACATGGGACCGTCTTGGACGGCTGCTTTTTGCCCCATTATCTTCATTATCTGATGTCACGTCACTAATGTCAGTGTCATCATTCCCTAACTTTTCCAAAACCATCTTCAATAACTGGGATAACTCTGGGTCCCTCCCTTTTCTCTTCCCAGCGCTTGCCTTGCTAGGTGGCATGATGAAATGCAGTAACATAGGCTACCCAATGGTGCAGCTAAAATTATTATATATATATTTTTTTAAATTGAAAGGCGCTAGCGATGCCCCTGCAAACAAAATTACATTACACAGTTACTCAAAAAAGGTCATAAAACCCAACTAGACCTAACATTAGAAGGACAGTAAGAACAGGCCAATAAAGTTCACACACACAGGCTTCGTGCCAGTGCTGGATTTTTAAGACAACAGCATAGGCCAAATGTTAAAAAATTGCAAACCCCACGATAAGCGCAATGCCAAGGTGACACAAATTAATGCAATAGCTCCAGAGAGCCCTTAATTAAAGAAACGCCCCAAGTAGCAACTTCAAATACTCCCACGACTCAATAATGGGGGAGCAGAAACACTTCAAACAGTAACCCATGCTAAAGACATGTACACACCAGGCAGTCGAATCTGAAGATATTTTAAGGGCATTGGCAGTATTCGAACCCCTGTACACAGGAGCACACCACTGAATTAAGAGCAGTAGCGCTCTAAGCCCTTGACATAAAGTAATGCGCGCCACCCTTAGCGCGCTCTAGATACTTGAAATAATGTACGGCAGTAAACAAACGCGCAATTCAATTACAAAGCGCACTTCGAATAACAAGGAGGAAGGGGGGGCTTGCTTGAGTCCCGCAGTGGAGACCCTTGACTAAGTAGCAGTAAATACTTGACTAAACAGCAGTACATACTTGAAACAGCGCAAGGCCGTCAAACCAAATGCGCACCACCTTTAGCGCGCTCAAAAATACTTGTAATAATGCAAGGCAGTAACTACCGCACGGCAAGGCAGTAAAACCAGCACGCGTTCAAATACTTGTAAATGCAGTCAGTAAAACCAAGGTGTGGCAAGGTAGTAAAACAAAAGCGCGTCCAGGCAGTAAAACACACAAGCGACAGGGCATTAAAACAAACGCGCGATTCAATTACGTTGCGCGAACCCCAAAAAACAAGGAGGAAGGTGGGGGCTTGCATGAGTACCGCAGAGGAGACCTTTGGACGAACCGCAATGTGCGCGCCAAACCCCCTTTTACTTACAAATCTCCGACGGCCGCTACTCAATGTGCTGGAACCAGGACAAGCGCCAGTCGCCGCGACCGCCTCACCAGCTTCCCTGCTCCAAAGAAACGCGATACGAGAGTCCAGTGGTTCCACACGTCGACAACTGCGGGCCCAGCATGAAACCAGCCGCTGCAAATGGAAAAGAAGGACGAGCCTTCTTGGGAGGGCTCTTAAATAGCCCCCCACCGGTTCGCGGCGGCTGGATCTGGCTAGCGGCCAAAGCAGCCGCTACGATCCTTCCTGACCATACTTCCGCCCCCACGGAGGTGAGGGGGCGGAAGTCCTGGCCAGCCTTGCGCACCTCCAGTGCGTAAGGGGAGCGTTGGGCCTCGGAGGCCCCGCCCCCTAATGGGCCGTGCTCCCCCATGTTGGGGGGGCACTTTACCAAGGTGACTGCTGAAGAGCAAACACAAAGTAACCACTCGATTAGCAATGACTACCTATTTGTAAGGGCTTATTCTACAACTTCTTCTAGTGAAATGTGTTTGTTTGCCTGTTTTATATATATTTTGATGAGGAGTCCAGCGTCTTTATTGTTTTCCGTAATTTTATTGATTTTAACTGCTGTGATGCGGTCTGCATTAATGTTATCATTGCTGAGCTTCAACTTGTTTGAAGGTATTTTTGCACTGCTCCTTGTTTAAGCTATTTTTTATATGCTTGCTTTAATTGGTTGACGATTAACTAAGATGTTTGATCTGACAATAAACTTGAGACAGCAGGAGAGCATACTCTCATCAGAACCATGAACAGATGCTAGCCCCTGTGACCTTGAACTCATGGCAGATGTCATAGAAGGGCAGAGTGAAGGTGTGTCACACAACTGCAGATGACAGCTGACAGGGCGAAACGGACAAAACAAAGGGGCACATTTACAAGCCCCTTGTGCAGCCGTAGCGTCATTTTATTTAAAGTTACAGCGGCGCAAAATAGTCCTCCATCCCACGCCGTATTTACAAACTAGCACAATGTCCCCTTTGCGCCAGTTTGTAAACCCTTGTGCTACATTATACCTGTGCCAGGTATAATGTTTGCAAGGGAGGCGTGCCCCCGAAGAGAGGCCCAAAAAACATGGTGCATTGAAATCTACAAGATTTCACTGCAGCCTTCTAGCATCATTGCTAGGCTCTCTTCAATGGGCCTCCCGGAACTTTGCTGGACTAGTGTCAACATTTCTGGTGCTAGTCCAACGAAGCGCCCCAATTAGATCTAGAATTTTGATGCATTTGTGCTAACCATGGTGTCATTAGGGGGGCACAGTGCGACATAAAGAAACTGGTGCATCGGAACTGATGAGCTAGTTTCTTGTATGTGAGGCCCATAATCTGGTCATGATATTGCCAGAACAGATCATCTGCAGCTATTAGTCTGCAAACTAATATTGTGAGCTGTAAGGGGCTCTTCTCACCGAGTGTTAACTTCGTGCAGTGGGCCACACCAGTTCTCGTGCTGAAATTGTGACCACATTAGACAAGTACCTGGGAATGCTTAATACAAAACATTTTGCGATAAATACTTATGTCCCACTTATTGGAAGACATGCTAGTTTATTAGAATGATTTTGAGGACATCCATTGCAAAATACACAAGAATGAAAGCACTTAAGCATTTGAGGGAGTTATTATTTCACAGCTTTTATCTTTCACAAATATTGAAAGAGCAGTTGCCACCAGTTTCTAGCTGGTATTAATCTCTCTGTATTTTCACTCTCTAATGCAATCATACACCACTTTAGTGGAACAGGATAAATTGGCACTGATCTGCTTATCAGTTATCACACAGACTGGGGGCTCTAAATAAGAGTCATTGTAGCTGTCCGACATGACACCATGAAATATGTAGTTGGAAACAATATCTTCTCCAACTACATTACAAAAGATTCAAAGCAGCTGTAAGTAACCCTTGACTCCTCTGTCTGCCATGTGCTATCAGGTGTATGGTGTCCCATGTAGGCAAACTCTTTTAGTAAGCTCGGCCCATATTTATACTTTTTGACACAAACCAGCGCCGGCGCTAGTTTGCGTCAAAAAATGTACAGCCGGTTAATGCCATTCCTACGCGCCATGCAGGCGCCTTATTTAAGGATTGCAGTTAGCCGGTGCTGCGGGCTGGTCAGAGTAAAAAAAAAAATTACTCAAACCAGGCGGCGTAGGGAAAAATGGGGGTTGTGTGTCAAAAAATGGTGCAAGTCAGGTTTGAGTCAAAAATCATGGCTCAAACCGGACTTGCGCCATTTTTTGACGCACAACCCCCATTGAAATGACTCCTGTCTTAACAAAGACAGGAGTCATGCTCCCTTGCCCAATGACCATGCCCAGGGGACTTTTGTCCCCTGGGCTTGGCCAATGGGCACAGTGGCATGTAGGGGGGCCCAAATTAGGCCCCCCTATGCCACTTTAAAAAAAAAAAGAAAACTTACCTCAGCTTACCTGGGATGGGTCCCACCATCCATGGGTGTCCTCCAGGGGTGGGTAGGGTGGCAGGGGGTGTCCCTGGGGGCAGGAGCGGGCACCTCTGGATTGCTTCCATGGTCAGAGACCATGGAAGTGAGCCCACAGGTCCCTTAACGCCTGCCCTGACCGAGGTGTTAAAAAACGGCGCACATCAGGCTGTGCGCCGTTTTTTAAGGCCCACCCCCTCCTGTGCGGCAAAATGACACATGAGTATAAATAAGGCGCACAGGCCTTAAAGTAATTTTTTGGGCAGGAATGCCTACCTTGCATGTCATTAACGCAAGGCGGTTTCCCGCATCCAAAAAATGACGCACACGGCGGAATTTAGATGTCCGCGGGCTCTGGCGTCATAGTATAAATATGATGCACGGTTTGCGCCGATTGTGTGTCAAAATTTTTGACGCACATTCGGGGCAAACAGAGTATAAATATGCCCCCAAATGTTTCAGTGACAGACGGCTGGTTCATCTGTTTCAAGGAACCCAGCAGCTCCTTTGATTATATCCATTGTCAAAACAGAAAAAAAACGCAGTGTGCAGAAACCAGACCATTTATTTGTTGTACTAAGTGCTGAAATACTGTATATGTTTAGAACCAAATTAAGCAATAGTAGGTCAGTATCTTTGGATTTTATGTGTAAGCCAATAATTCTGAACTACCCGGTGAGGTGATAGCTAACAAGCACTAGTGCCAAGTGCTATCAACTTTCTTCATCTAAGTTGAAAGTATGGACCTATTCACAAAGGTTTTTTGGAGTACATAATGTAATGTTCCTTCACTACTCTTTTATGTTTTTTTGAATTGGTCGCAAAACATAAAATTTTTGATTAAAATGAGAATAATCAGGTAACATTCATATACACTTTGCACTTTTACTGGTAGGGTGTTGGAGGTTTCAAAGCCGACTCAGAAAGGCATGTAAGAGTACATAAAAGTGTACTGCTATACTACTTCTGTACTCCTATATGTTTTTTAGGTTGAGCATGGCAATGCGCAAGTCCTGCTTTTCCGACATGTTGGTATGTATCTGGGCTTTTAACAATGCCCAACGCACACCCATCACTATGACTCGTTCATGGGCTTGCCTTTCAAAAATCCTTAGTTTTAGTTGGTAAATGCTTTACGTTTGTCCCTCCTTGGGGCGGTTTGGTTACTGCCTTGGACATCGACCCTGTTACATGGATAACTGCATGATTGCCGATACGTTTGACTGCAAGCAAACTTCTTTTTCCTTTTGTGTCTCTCCTTGGCACTCACGCGCATGGCGGCGATGGCGCTTTGAATCGGCTCACTTATGTCAACTGTTTTACTTTTTATTTTCAGTTTATGTTGCAAGGAAAGTCCAGTTAGGAATTTACAACACTAATAGCTCTAACTCGAGCAAACGCGAGACCTATTGCATTGAAAATGCTTATTTTTAATTGGCCCCAACCAATCTAATTTCTGCTAACACTCTAAAGAATGAAAATAGAAACATTTGTAGGGTCCGGTACAAAACCAAGAGGACATTTGTTTGTGTTATTTTTTATACTTATGCCCGTCAGAGATGAATGTGTTAACCAGTTAGTTACCACCAACTTTTAGCACACAAAATGAATTTTTAAATTCTTTGCCCGCTTTACCGGTCAAAAACCTACTTGAACCAGATTGTTTTGTGTCTGGTCGAAATTACTGTGTTAATATTTTCTCATGTACACCAAAAAAAGCTTCACATTGGAGTAAGCAATTCAATAAAGATCTTAATCCTACTGCAGGGGGGTCAGAGGTATGTTTTTATATAAAAGTCAAGCCAGTAATTACTTGTTTCTTACAGTGTAGGTCTGATTCATAAAAAATGGTCTTTTCTGTTGATTGTGACTTTACGTACAGTAAAGTGCTATAGTGGTTAGATGAAGAACTGTATTGCATAGATATGCATTTGAAACATTTGCTTAATGTTGCACTATGGCCAAGATTCACAATAGCCTTGTAGGCTTCTACAGAGAGCTATACTGGTTGTTGAAGGCCCTGAACCCTAGTTATAATGAAAGAGAGGGCTTTTAACAATACGCATAGCCAAGGCAAAAGTGGTGTAAGGCTAGTAGAACATTCAGCTCACTAAGTGTAAAATGTTCTAAATTAAAATAGGAGAAACATGAAGACAGCTTTGGAATATTGGAGCTCCAGGCTTATATCAATCACAATAAGCCTGGAGCTACTCCATTGTGTTCTATGGAGTTCTCAACATTACAATGTTCAAATAAGATTTAAAGTAGGTTCTACATGACACAGAACTGCACAAATGGTAACGCTGATGAAATTTGATGGGAAGAGCAGTCCTACATGGCTGTGCAGCGAATGGCACTAAACCCCACATAATTCACGGAAGGGTGGAGTACTATGTTGCAAAATTCACAAAAAAACCCTGGTATTCAACACATACCTCGATCAACTAAAGTCATTAAAAGAGCAGCACAACCTGGCTTTGTGTGAAACCGGTGCAAACAATGGGCAAAACGAAAATCATATAATTTTCCCACATGTATTACATGTGGTTTTCGCAAACTTCCATGTATGACGTGATTAACACTTGGACAACTGTCTGCATGTAGACATGTGTACTTGAGACTATGGCCCTCATTACAACCCTGGCGGTCGGTGTTAAAGTGGCGGTAATAACGCCAACAGGCCGGCGGAAAAAAAAAATGGAATCACGACCACGGCGGAAACCGCAAACAAAGACAGCCACTTTAACACTCCGACCGCCACGGCGGTAGAAACAAACACCGTTGCGGTAACTGCCAACAGACAGGCGGAGGACAAAGTACCGCCCACTGTATTTCAACACACCTATCCGCCACCTTTTCCGGGGTGGAACCAACGCTATCAAAAGCACAGCGGAAACAGTACACAGAAGGGAAACCACTCACCTCTTGACACCCAACGAGGAACCAGGACACCATGGAGCCCGTACTACAGGTGTTACCATTGCTGCTCTTCCTCCTGCTCTATCAGGACAGATGCCGTCGACGACAACGGTGAGTACTGCACCTACAACACAGGGGGGGGGGGAGGGAAAAGAGAGTGACACACGCAACACGCAATACCCCCACCCTCACCCACAACAACATACACACAAATTCATGCAGCAACATTACATATACCCCCCCCGGAAGAAAGAAAGGACAAAAGGAAATGATTGTAACGATTGTAATCATGAAAAATCTGATAGTCAAAAATCTAAATTCAGTATATACAAATATGTACACCAACTACACAAGTCCGGATAGTGTACCAATCATTGACCGTGGACCACTGGGCCCAAAATGCATGGACGAAGCCCACACAAGATACCTGACTGGAAACAGAGAGAACACTGCTGGGGCATCAGATCGAAAATAAACAGGCACCTCAGGGGGGTGGGCACCTCAGCCAGATGAGCACACAGCGCCACTGCTGCACGAGGGGGCTCCATGCCCATTGCTGTATCCTGGGGAGTGGAAAGACACGGTCTCTCAAGTCTCTCCAGTGGGTGGTTTGCCCACTGCTTTATCCTGGGGAGTGCAAAGCCACAGTCTCTCAAGTCTCTCCAGTGGGTGGTTTGCCCACTGCTTTATCGTGGGGAGTGCAAAGCCACAGTCTCTCAAGTCTCTCCAGTGGGTGGTTTGCCTACTGCTTAATCCTGGGGAGTGCAAAGCCACAGTCTCTCAAGTCTCTCCAGTGGGTGGTTTGCCCACTGCTTTAACCTGGGGAGTGCAAAGCCACAGTATCTCAAGTGGATGTCATTCACCACTGGTTCTGGAGGGGGCCTGGTGCCCAGAGTGCTCCATCCTGCCAAGGACTGAGGTAGTGGATGCCTTTCTCCACTAGTTCTGGAGGGGGCCTGGTGCCCAGAGTGCTCCATCCTGCCAAAGACTGAGGTAGTGGATGCCTTTCTTCACTGGTTCTAGAGGGGGCCTGGTGCCCAGAGTGCTCCACATGCAGTCTGGCCGGTACCATTCCCTCACCTGGGTGTGTTTGCCACGAGATTGCAGAGAAACAGGTAGCATGATACGTCATGGAGGCAACAACATACCCCACACTGCTGCGACTTCGCCTTTCACCTACAGGTGCAAACAGTGATGGAAGTCATGCCTCATGGAAGCTGGCCAGGGTCCAGGATCTCTCTTCCAGCCTCGGACGACTGACAACTGGGGATGGTAGACATGTCAGCGGTGGTGCCACTGTCCGAGCACGTCGCGGGGCTGGTGGCAGGGCTTGCAGCGGTGTCTGTGGCGGCGGTGCTGGTGCATGAGTCAGCACATGCTGAGGGACACAGCATGTTGTCTCCTGCAACCTTGGACGGCTGCCCACTGGGGAAGATGCTAGGGACTGTTGCTGAGGCTGTAGACGTGAAGGTGGCGGTGCAGGTGGCAGTGCAGGTGGCGGTGCTGGTGGCAGGGCAGCTTGCGGTGTTCCCCGCCGTACAGGTTGGTGTTGTCGTGGACAGAAGGGGTGTCATTGGTCCCTCAGTCGGTGCCACCGTGCCCTGTCCTGACCTGTCCTTCTGCTTTTGTCCCTTCCCCACCTTTGATGGTGCCGCAGGTGTCTTGCCACTATCCCCTTTTGTTTTTCCGGAGCCCTTGGTGGCTGGTAGGTGCCGCTTCTCCCTCCGGGATGTAGGCACCTTCTTCACCTTGGCAGGTGGCGGAATGTCCTTGACATCGCTACGTGGCACACTGGCGGCCCTGGTGGGTGGTGCACTCGATGACCCTGCAGTTGCTGGCACCACTGTGCCTGGGGATTTGGTGCCTGAGGTGCTGGGCTGGGACCTGGAAAGCCTGGCCCTAGGGGAAGGAAGGGGGGGGAGTGAAGGGAAGAGGTCAAGGGTTGCCAGGAAAAGTTTTTTAGACACACTGGGACGGGAAGATGGAGTGGGTTTGCGAGTGGAGGAAGACGTAGTGGTTGTAGGAGGTGTACGTCTGCTGAATTTGGGTGAAGGTGCATGGGCCGGAGGCTGTTGTGAGGTGGCTGGCTGTTGGGTGGGTGTGTGCCTGCGTTTGTGTACTTTGGGAGAAGGGCTCACAGACACACTGGAAGAGGACACAGGGGATGTGTGAATGGTAGTGGGGGTGGTGATTGCACGTGAGCGGTGTGTAGTGATGGGCGTGCTGGTGATGGAGGTAGTGGCTGAGGATGTAGTGCATGCAGGTGTGAGTGGAGACGAGACAGGGAGGGAGGAGGAGGACATGGAGGAGGGGGACACAGTGGAGGCAGTGGATGTTGCTGTGTCTGCATGGGGATGGTGCTTGTGTGAGTGCCTGTTGGATGTGTGGTGCTTATGTTTTCCTGAGCCACTTTTGTGTGTTGATGTGTGTGCATGCTGGTCTGATGGTGTGCTTGGGATAGGCTGAGGTACAGGGGATTGGGTCTAGGTAGTGGAAGTTGGAGGGGGTATGCTGGACACAGGGCAATGGCTGCCATCAGTGCTCAGGCCAGAGCCTGAAAGGCTCTCTGTTGGGCCGCCTGCCCAGAATGAATGCCCTCCAGGTATGCAGTTGTTTGTTGCAAATGCCTCTCAACACCCTGGATGGCATTCAAAATGGTAGATTGCCCAACAGTGAGGGATCTCAGGAGGTCAATAGCCTCCTTACTGAGGGCAGCAGGGCTGACTGGGGCAGGGACTGAGGTGCCTGGGGCGAAAAAGATGCCCACCCTCCTGGGTGAGCGGGCACAGGACAGACGCTGAGGAGCTGCTGGGAGGGCGGTGCTGGTAGGGGGGGGGGTGGCGGCTGTACCTGTTGATGCGGTGGGCACAGAGGTGCCTGCCACCACAAAGGAGCTCCCATCAGAGGAGGAGTCGCTGTCACTGGTGTAGGCTCCTGTCCCCGTCGTGGAGCTCCCCTCGCCCTCCGTCCCACTGGTGGCTTCAGACTCTGTTGCTTCACCCTCCAGGGCCAAGTGGGTTGCAGCTCCCTCCTGCTCCGGTGCCACTGCTCCTCCGCCTGATGATGCTATTGCACACAAGAACAAGGAGACAACACAAAGGGGGGGAGACAGAAGAAAAACATGTTCAGTGCATGCAAAACCACTACCATTGGCGGACACAACACAAAGGGAGCATCCCTCAGCACAACGCCATGCACTAACAGTTCCTAGAACATTCACATGCTCATGGGGTACAAGGCCTAAGCCCAAATGCTGCACACCTGGAAGTCACAGGAGCCTGACTAGGTATAGATGGCTCTTACCACTAGTGGTGTTGGGGTGCCACATAGCCTGCCTCACAAGGGACCTTGCCTACCAACTTGGCCCTGGCCTAGGGGAACCCACTGCCCACCTACCCCACCCAGACACCACGTAATGCGTGCAGAGTCAGCTGAATGAGAGTGTACTCACCCCCTTGTAGCTGCTGTGATGCCCTCAAGCGCCCATCTAACTCCGGATAGGCCACGACCAGGATCCGGTACATCAGGGGGGTCATGGTGCGACGGGCACCCCTTCCACATTGTGAGGACATCCTCAGCTGGGCCTCCGCCGTCTTCTTGCTCCAGCGCCGCAGGTCCTCCCATCTTTTATGGCAGTGGGGGCTCAGTCTGTGGTAGACCCCCAGGGTCCGGACGTCCTTGGCGATGGCACGCCAAATACCCTTCTTCTGGTGGGCGCTGACCTAGAGGAATGGTACAGGGGGAAAGGAAATTACTCACCCATATGGGCCGTCATACTCATTGCTCACCAGTTCCCATCCATGGCCTGACGCACATACACTCACCATCCGCACATACAGGCCTCAGCGCGCCCCCCATGTATTTTCCATCCACACCACTCAAAACAGGCATTGCCCATGCAGCATGCTCACAGTGTACTCATTTGTTTGTCTGGAGGACCGTACAGTTACGTGCACTGTGGGAGGACCCCATCCACTAGTTTCTCCAACTCCTCCGAAGTGAAGGCAGGGGCCCTTTCCCCAGACACTGCAGCCATGGTCGCATCCAGACACAGGTCACAGCAGCACTTGAGGTGTAGGGCCTCTCCTGTTGAAGGTCAGGTATCAAGTGAGTGAACAGACAGAAAATGTCAGTCACGTCCACGGCGGTGCGTACCGTCACCACCGGCGTACATCGTCATTTGCTCCTGGAACCCATACGGCCCAATGATAATCAATGCTAAATAGCGCCACGGTCTTCGACCGCCTACCCCGAAGGTGGACGCCAGCGCAGTTACCTCATTTTCCCTTGTCCCACCTTACAGGTCAGGCAGCCGCCATTTCAGGGGGCCACATGGCAGGGCAAATAACTGCGTCACACCTATTCAGGCCAGGAATACCGAGAGACAAAGGTACATAGAGAAATTTAATGTTAGTGCTAAACAGCCTTGTGAAACCTGTGTGTAGTATGACCCTCTGCTCACCGTTCTCCTCCATAGGGCACGTCTGCTGGGGCAGGTGAGGTGATGAGATGGCGGCATCCTCCGGTGTACAGACCCCTGGTGGACCTGTCGACAGTGGAAGAGAGACACATCATAATCACCTACAGACTTGATCGTGCAACAATCCATGAACTGTGTGCCCAGTTGGAGCCAGACCTGATTTCAGCTATCCGCCATCCCACAGGAATCCCCCCTCTAGTGCAGGTCCTGTCTGTACTCCATTTCCTGGCCAGTGGGTCTTTTCAAACAACAGTTGCCATGGCATCAAGGATGCCCCAGCCAATGTTCTCCAACGTGTTCTCCAGAGTGTTATCTGCCCTGCTAAAACACATGCGCAGCTACATCGTTTTCCCACAGTGAAAGGTGACTTCTATGCCCTGGGACATATCCCCAACATCATTGGTGCCATTGATGGTACACATGTGGCATTTTTACCCCCGCAGGAATGAACAGGTGTACAGAAACCGGAAAAGCTACCATTCTAGCATAAGTCTGTAATTTTCACTCAGTGTATGGACCCTGACTTGTCACTTTGACTTTCCATTTCACAGATCTGGGTCCCACATTGTGCCCTCTGCTATGCTTACTGCTGGCCTACAGCTGTGTTACATTGGTATGTGAACATGTACATTGACATTGCTATATTACATAGATATTGCAATTACACAATTTTGAAAGCACAGACTGACTCTAGATTGTTTTGTGATTGAAGTGTGTTTATTTCTGTGCAAATAAGTGGAGGGGGTTGTAAAATGGGCTGGGGTGATGGTGGAGGAATGTCCATGGCATAGTTCAGTCTATTTGTTTCACAGGTGCATTGTCCAAAGGGGCATAGGAAGGGGAGCAATGGCAGTTTAAGGTGGACAGGGTGACATAGTGGGACAGAAGGGTGACATTCAGGGGGGTCTTATTTCCTGGCGGAGGTCTTGGCAATGTTCTCTGTCTTGTTCCTGGATCTCAGGGACCGTTTGTGGGGTGGTTCTCCATCTGCAAGGGGTGGGGTGCTGGTGTCCTGTTGTTCCTGTGGCGGTGCCTCCTGTACACTAGCGCCGGTGGAGGGCTGTTCATCATCCAGGCTAGTGTCAGGGGCCCGTTGGTGTGCCACTGTGTCCCTCCTGGTGTTGGGAAGGTCTGCCAGCACCCCTGCAATGGTGACCAGGGTGTTGTTAATGGACTTCAAGTCCTCCCTGATCCCCAGGTAGTGTTCCTCCTGCAGCCGCTGGGTCTCCTGAAACTTGGCCAATGGTGGTAAGCTCCCATGATGTTGGAGAGTGCCTCGTGGAGTGTCGTTTCCCTGGGCCTGTCCTCCCCCTGTCGCACAGCAGTCCTCCCAGCTTCCCTGTTATCCTGTGCCTCTGTCCCCTGAACCGTGTGCCCACTGCCACTGTCCCTGTGATGGGCCGGGCTGGTCATCTTGATCCAGGAGTGCAGAGCTGCTGTCGTCACTGTGGGCCTCTTCTGTGGGGGGACTGGATATGTCTGGCACCTCCTTCCGGTGATGTTGGATAGGGGTCATGTTGGGGTGTAAATGCATAGTTATTGTATCTGTGTGTGATATCTTGTGCAATGGATGAGTGACCCTCTACTCCTGTGCTTGTATTATTGCCGTGGCACGTGTGTGATTGGTGATTTTGGGGCATGAGTGAGTCTCTGTACTGAACATGCTTCGGTGATGGGTGTCCATGCATTGGTGTTACATGCAGGGCTTGGTTTTGGGATGTGTGGGTTGTGTTAGTGGGGTATCTGTGGATTGTTGGGGTGATGGGTGTGAGGGTGAGGGTGAGAGTATGTGATGGCATGCAAGTGGGGTGGGGGGAATAAAGTAGTAAGATATGACTTACCAGAGTCCAGTCCTCCTGCAACTCCTGCAAGGCCCTCAGGATGCATGATCGCCAAGACTTGCTCCTCCCATGTTGTTAGTTGTGGGGGAGGAGGTGGGGGTCCACCACCAGTCCTCTGTACAACAATCTGGTGTCTGGATACCACGGAACACACCTTCCCCCGTAGGCCGTTCCACCTCTTCCTGATGTCCTCCCGTGTTCTTGGATGCTGTCCCACTGCGTTCACCCTGTCGACAATTCTGCTCCATAGCTCCATCTTCCTTGCAATGGATGTCTAATGCACCTGTGATCCGAATAGCTGTGGCTCCACCATGACCCTGAGCTCCTCCTCAAAGAACCTGGGGTGTCTTTGAGGTGCCATGATGTGGTGTGGGTGATGTGTGAGGTGGTGTCTGTTGTGATGGGTGAGGGGATGTGTTGGTTTGTGTTGTTTGAGGTGTGTGGATGTTGTGTAAGTGATGGTGTTGTGTGTCTGTGGATGCTGGTGTTGTTTTGGGTCGTCTTACTCTCTGGCCTTCTTAAAAACTTTGGTTGTAAGGGTTTGTGGGTGATGTGGGTGTGTGCTTTATATGGGATTGGGTGTGTGGGTGTGGTGTGTGTATGTGAATCAGGTGTGTGTATTTCGATTTGTCCAATGTGGTTGTGTTTTGTTAGTGTGTGTGTATTTTGAGCGCGGCAGTGTGTTCCGCCAATGGTTTACCGCAGCTGATTCATGGGTCGTGATACTGTGGGCGTATTCTTGTTGGTGTGACGGTGGAGGCTTGGGTACCGCCAATTTATCACTGACCTTTGGTGTGGCGGACTTGTGTGGGTGTCTGTATTGTGGCAGATTCCGAGCTGTGGGTCGTGATACCTGTAGCGAAATTCCGCTACCGCTGCGGTATGTTGGCGGTCTTCTGCACGGCGGTAAGCGGCATTTATCGCCACGGTTGTAATGAGGGCCTATATCTTGGTAATTAGAGCTCACACACATATTTATTGCTCACATTTGCACGACGGTGCAACCCTACATCGTGTTTAGCGTTGCATAAAAATGTCATTTTTAATGCACACTTAGCTGATGACAGTGCACAGGGCATTGTTCAATTTATGCCTTTTGCTCAACATGACTGATTTCTGTGCAGCACTGTGTTGCACAAATCTTAGTACATCCTAACTTTTGATTTGAAATGTTTTAGACCTAAACCATTTAAGGCAGTTTTCTATGCACTTCCTTCCTATTAATACACATTTCATGTCATTTAACAAACGTGCAATGCCATTCTTCTAATTTATTTTCCCCTTACAATAAACAAGTGTAATCCACCAGAGATGGTGCCCGAGACGAATCAAATTTCTCAAACCAGGCCATTAAATAGCTCTTTTATATTAACTGTAAACTCGTGTACAAATGCTCAAGATTATTAAATGTATGCTTAGAAGTACCACTGCTTTCTTAAGAACTAATATTTACAATGTTCTTGTGCTATTTTTTCCTAGAGAGATTAGTAAATTATTCTTCTGTCATCCACAGCATCTTGTCCTATAATAACTTTGCTTTGCAATGCTCTTATAATGGCATTACAAGCATGAGCGACACAATATTTGCATAATACCTCAATAACAGGAAAGATTAATAAAAAAAGAGATGTGCGGGGATCACATTTGATGAAAATTATAAACACCTTACTGTAAAAAGACCATTTTCTGCGCACATTGATAGCCATGGGATTAGGATGTTGTTCGGAATATGTGGATTTCATGCTGACGTGCTCTTTTGCCTAAACCTGTACCTTCCTTTAATGTAGAGGGCTGAACAATCCTGTGATTCATGTGGCATGATTACTTGAAATATGCAAACTGCTTCTAAATCCCACAAGTTACTGAAATAACCTTATATAAAACAATAATGAACTACGGCTATGATGGGGATAAAGTGGGAGTGTACAGCACTCCTTCTCACTGTGCATGAATGTTTGGCTGGCTGTCTCGGGCCGGTCAGACACATATGTGCACTGGGCCCTCTCCAACCCGGCACTGTGTTGCCGGCTTGGAGAGAGCAGGCAGAGACTTTCACTCTGCCTTGGCGCACCCTGGCTGGGCGCTCTGGCCAATCTGAACGCTGCTGACAGCAGTGTCCAGATTGGCCACAGGGCAGGCTGAGAGCCTGTGCCTGCAGCTGCAGCAGAGGAGCGGCGCAGTGGTGGCAGCAGCAGCAAGAAAGGTAAGTGTTTTTTTTTTTTTTTAATATTATTCCCGCCCCTCCCCCCCCCACACACACGTGCCACGCAACCCCTTCAAAGCTCCGCGAGCTGCTTCTGGTGAAAACTAACAGGGTAGAAATTAGTATTACTAATGCAACAGTGTGCTGAGAAACGTTGGGTCTAGTCGACATAAAAGTTAGATCAGCCTGCGTTCCCGGGACCCCGAGCCTAGCCAAACGTTAACCTTTCCTTAGGAGTGGTTAATTCTTTTTAATTCCTCTATTTCTTAATCCCAGGATATTGCATTAATGTATTTTAATAATATTGTTAGTCAACAAGTTTGATTTTTGGTGCAGTGGCCTGTTTGTATTTTGGAAACTTTTCCTCAGTAGGGGTTTTTAGAGGTAGATGTTTTATTTGGCTCATTCTGTCTACACAGCACAGAAAATCATGCTGAAGGCACACAGCCTTTTCTAGTGGCTCATCAATCAAGCTGATTATTTCAGCTCAGGAGCAATAAAACATCATCAAGCTGGAAATGCTGAATTATCATCTTGAAAGCTCTGATGCAATACTTTTCAGAACCTGAGGAAAATTAATTTAGCAGCAACAAAGCCATTTTGGGGGCCATTTTTTGTCCCCTGGTGTCGTCTGGTGCTCTTTGGTGGCAACATGAGGTGGTGCTGTACAGCATATGATATATTATAGTCTACATGGCTTGGCTTTGACATTGAATTGTTAGTTGGAGCACGTTTACAATATCATTCCTTTAATTTTAATGATGCATGGATGTTTCAGACCTAAGCACAAATTCCAGCTGTTCTCGAATAATAAAGGAAATCCGCCAGGCAGGCTCTTGGGATGCAGGAGAGAGGCCATCAATATGTTTGCTACTTCTACGCTCCCACAACAGTCTTTATAGAGGGCCCATCCAGAGGCAGGCCAGAGTGTACCGCAAGATCTTTTTCTTAATGCTTTTCTTTTTAATTTGATTCAGTCTTTCACCCAATTGCAGCTTGATAAGTTTTGTCTGATAAGCATCAGGTTCTAAACCACTATGTACAAAGCTCCTGTTAAGCACTGATTTAGGTTTAAGAAATTACATAGAAAGAAATACCTCTTACAATCCCTGTATCTCAAGTACATTACCTCTTTTGTACTTTTGCCCTGACAGTAGAAATAGGCCATCCCAAATTCAGAAGTGTGGCCTCTACTGCAAAAACATAATGACTCAGCTAGGACTCATTGTATTAAGGCTATTACATATACCCAGATGCTTCAACCTCTAGAGTGTCATAAGTAACCATAGTCAAATAAACAATACACTCACCTAAAAACTTTAACCTTGATATATAAGGAAATGTGGTGCCATTTAAGATTCATTAACCCCTTCGTTGCCAGGCCTTTTCACCTTCCGATGCCAGGCATTTTTTGGATATTTGGAGCAGTTCGCGCTTAGGCCCACATTACTTTTTGTCAACATAAGCTACCCATGCTAAATTTGCGTCCTTTTTTTCCAACATCCTAGGGATTCTAGAGGTACCCAGACTTTCTGGGTTCCCCTGAAGGAGACCAAGAAATTAGCCAAAATAAAGCAAATATTTCGTTTTTTTTAAAAAGAAATAGGAAAAAAGGGCTGCAGAAGAAGGCTTGTGTTTCCTTTCCCTGAAAATAGCCTCAACAAAAGGTTGGTGGTGCTGAAATCACCAGCTTTCAGGAACAGGTGGACTTGAATCAGGAAACTCAATTTTTCAACACAATTTTGGCATTTTACTGGGACATACCCCAGTTTTACTATATTTTGTGCTTTCAGCCTCCTTCCAGTTAGTGACAGAAATGTGTGTGAAAACAATGCTGGATCCCAGAAAGGTAAACATTTATAAAGAGTAGACACAATTCTAAATTCAGCAAGGGGTAATTTGTGTAGATCCTACAAGGTTTTCCTACAGAAAATAACAGCTGAAATAACAAAATGTTGAAATTGAGGGGAAAAAAACATCAATTTTTCTCAATGTTTTACTCTGTATCTTTTTCCTGCAATGTCAGATTTTTGAAAGCAATATACCATTACGTCTGCTGGACACTTCTGGTTGCGGGGATATAGATAGGGCTTGTATGTTCATTAGGACTCTAGGTACCCAGAGACAATAAATGAGCTGCACCTTGCAATGGGTTTTCATTCTATACCAGGTATAAGGCAATTAATTTGCTGAAATATAAAGAGTGAAAAATAGGTATCAAGAAAACCTTTGTATTTCCAAAATGGGCATAAGATAAGGTGTTGAGCAGCAGTGGTTATTTGCATATCTCTGAATTCCGGGGTGCCCATACTAGCATGTGAATTACAGGGCATTTCTCAAATAGACGTCTTATTTACACACTGTCTTACATTTGGAAGGAAAAAATGTAGAGAAAGACAAGGGGCAATAACACTTGTTTTGCTATTCTGTGATCCCCCAAGTCTCTTGATAAAAATGGTACTTCACTTGCGTGGGTAGGCCTAATGCTCGCAACAGGAAACGCAACATGGACACATCACATTTTTACATTGAAATCTCCACTGTTTTTTGCAAAGTGCCTAGCTGAAGATTTTGACCTCTAGCCCAGCAGGCGCTTGGGGAAACCTACCAAACCTGTGTATTTTTTAAAACTAGACACCTAGATGAATCTAGTATGGGGTGATTTGTGGGGCTCTCACCAGGTTCTTTTACACAGAATCCTTTGCAAACCTCGACATTTGGTCAAAAAAACACTTTTTCCTCACATTACGGTGACAGAAAGTTCTGGAATCTGAGAGAAGCCACAAATTTCCTTCCACCCAATTTCCCCCCAAGTCTCCTGATAAAAATGGTACCTCACTTGTGGGGGTACGCCTAGCGCCCGTGTAAGAAAATGCCCTAAAACACAACATGGACACATCACATTTTCCCAGAGAAAACAGAGCTGTTTTCACAAAGTTCCAAGCTGTGGATTTTGGCATCTAGCTCAGCCGGTACCAAGGGAAACCTACCAAACCTGCACATTTTTAAAATTTAGGCACCTAGGAGAATCCAAGATGGGGTGACTTGCGGGACTCTCACCAGGTTCTGTTACCCAGAATCCTTTGCAAACCTCGACATTTGGCCAAAAAAACTCTTTTCCTCACATTTCGGTGACAGAAAGTTCTGGAATCCGAGAGGAGCCACAAATTTCCTTCCACCCCGTGTTCCCCCAAGTCTCCCGATAAAAA
Organism: Pleurodeles waltl; assembly: GCF_031143425.1. NCBI lineage: Eukaryota > Metazoa > Chordata > Amphibia > Caudata > Salamandridae > Pleurodeles > Pleurodeles waltl. The sequence goes on from NC_090447.1 coordinate 658,557,562, forward strand.
TGGTACTTCACTTGTGTGGGTAGGCCTAGTGCCTGCGAAAGAAAATGCCCCAAAACACAATGTGGACACATCAAAATGATCAAATACTGAAATACCTGCTTTTGCGTTGGGGGGGGGGGGGGGGAATCTGCGTCTTTGGTCCTGGGTTCAGGAGCCATTTCAGGAAACCTACCAAACCCAAACATTTTTGAAAACTAGACACCCGAGGGAATCCAGGGAGGTGTGACTTGCGTGGATCCCCCAATGTTTTCTTACCCAGAATCCTCAGCAAACCTCAAATTAAGCTAAAAAAACCACATTTTTCCCACATTTCTGTGTGGGATACCCGCACTGGGACAAGTTTCCTACCACCTGACATTCCCCACAGTCTCCCTGTAAAAATGATACCTCACTTGTGTATGTGGGCCAAGTGCCTGTGACAGGGAAGAGCAAAAAACAGGTTGACATTGAGGGGGAACCAAAGCGTGTCCAAAAGGGCAGTTTGAAAAAAAAACATTTTTAGACTGACAAGTGGGGCAGTATTTTTATTGGTATAGATGAGACAATGCTGGGTGGTAGGAATTTTGTGGATTCCTGCTGATTCCGGATGGTTCCATCACAAAACTTTTGAAAAAATGTGTGATTTCCAGCAAAGTTGGAGGTTTGCACACCACCCTGGACTCACCCAGATGTTTAGTTTTCAGATGTGTCTAGGTCTTGTGGATTTTTCTACATGGCAACGTCCCAAAGTCCAAAAAGTGCAGCCCTCACCATTGCAAGTGGGACGATTTTGAGAGTTAGCCAAGCTCTCATGGCCCAAATATAAAACCAAAACCCCAAATAATCAAATGTCCTCTTGCTTGCCATGGGATAGGATGTTTTAGTGTGCGGAAGAAGAGCTGAAAGACTGTTACCCCTTTCAGTTGGGGTGGGGGCATAACCAGGCCCATACTGGTTGGTAGCCACCACTACACTATTTTTTGTTTTTTTAAATTCCCTGGCATCTAGTAGACTTTCTGCCCCGCCCCCCCCCCCCCCAGGGTAATTGTCCCATCTGCTCACTGGTGGACAGAGCAACTTTGGTCCCATTTATTTGGGGTGGGGGTATGGCCATACCCCGTCCCTCTTATTTTGAAAAAAAATAATCTTCCCTGGTCTCTGGTGGACCCTTCGGCCCCCTTTGGGGACAGTTGGCCCTTCCAAAAATAGGCCTTCCCCTGGGGAGCGACCCTTGCCCAAGGGGCTGCCCCCCCCCAAACAAAACACACACATACATACACACCAATCCCTGGTGCCTAAGAAAAATAGGGAAATCTGCCCACAAGGGAGGCAGAAATGGCCTGAAATAAATTTTACCCCCAGGGGAATAACCCTTGTCTAAGGGGTTGTTCCTCATACGTGAAATTGATGCAAAAAAATAAAAATCCCTGGTGTCTAGTGGTTTCTGGCCCCTTGGGGGCAGATTGGCTAATAAAAATAGACCGATCTTCCCCCAAGGGGGGCAGAAATGGCCTAAGGACAATTTGCCCCCCAGGGGAGCGACCCTTGCCTAAGGGGTTGTTCCCCATCTGTAAAGCAATAAAAAAAAATCCCTGGTGTCTAGTGGTTTCCAGATCGCCCTTATTGAATTAGGCTGATCTGCCCCCAAAAGGGGTGGAAATGGCCTAAAATACATTTGCCACCCCCCCTGGGAGCGAGCCTTGCCTAAGGGATCGCTCCCCACCTCTAAAAAAAGAAGAAAAGAAAAGAAAAACAAATGATAATAATAATAGGCCGATCTGCCCCCAAGTAGGGCAGAAAATACCTTTCCTTCCCTTTGAAGCCTTTCAGGCCCCCATCACATGATCGTAAGAGAAATGCTTAGGCATTTCTCTTCCGATCTGCGCTTGAAGCTGAGCTTCCAGTGCAGTGGGCTGCCTCTGATGAGGTCAGCATGCGATCGCGCGCTGACGTCATAAGATGTCACGGGGGGTCAAGGGTGGAAGGGGAAGCGAGTCCCCTTCCAGCCCTGCCATGGGGGGTGGAGCTGCGACCATCGGGGGAGCGCTAGCGCCGAGGGCCAGTAGTAGGACGTAATGGTTACGTCCCAGGCACCTCAGCGCCGCAGCCACGGATGTAACCATTACGTCCATGGCGCCCAAGGGGTTGAGAAACAAATGTTCATTTTTTAAGGTCCCTATTGTTAGACCTGACAGTCTTATGGTGGCATTCCCACAACTTGTGCCCACCTCCCTCCATGTTTCTGATCTAATTTTTGCTGGTTTTAGGACTCTGCACACTTTACCACTGCTGACCAGTGCTAAAGTGCTTGTTTTCTCTCCTCTAAACATGGTAACATTGACTCCCATTCAATTTGGCATATTTAATTTACCTATAGGTCCATAGTAAAGTGCATTTTATGTACATATGGCCTGTAAATGAAATGCTACTACTGGCCTGCAGCACTGATTGTGCCACCCACATAAATAGCTCATTAGCCATGTCTCAGACCTGCCATTGCAAGGCCTGTGTTTGCAGTTTTACTGACACCTGGACTTGCCATTTAAAACTCTTTGCCAAGCCTTAAACTCCCCTTTTATTACCTATGTCACTCTTAAGGAAGGCCCTATGTCCCGGCGATGCTGAATCGTATTCACCTCACTAGAGCCCGCTGACGAAGCAGTGACCCGACTGTGTGGTAAAATATAGACGCATCATGCCTTATGCATCATCACATTGCTCCACCAAAGGTACTGTTTCAACATGTCCTGCGTCCTGTATCTTTGTAGCCAACCTACCCCCCATTGCTGTCAGCTTTATCTTTGGATTTGCACCGGCCTCTTGTGACCTCAAGGAAATGTTTTGACGGCTAGTGACTTTTAAGCACTCTATTCAGATTTAATCTTTATAAATTCAAATGACTTCCACTCATGGGATTTTGTCATTTTGGCCTTGTTGTACTCAGATAAATATTCTCTATTTATCTAACCTGTGGTGGAGTCTTTTTGAGGTGTTTTCACTGTGTTACTGCATGAGTTATTTCACAAATACATTATAAATTGAATTCTAAGTTAAGCTTTCTTGCTCTGTGCCAAGCTACTAGAGAACAATCACAGGATAATTTAGGTTGTGTTGTGACTTACCCTGATTTTGAGCCCTACTTGGACAGGGTGCATACCTCTGCCAAGTAGAGACCCCATTTCTAACATCTATGCTGTTCGGCTGGTCCCTTAGCAATCAAGAGTGACAGCATTGAAAGTCAACTGAAATATCTTGTTTCCCCTATTCTTTCTACAGTTTGGAAAACAAATTAGTGATGCGGGTAAACATACTGTTTTTCTTCTATATTTATGCATAAAACCTCAGTAAAAATGCAAATATGACATCCCTAAAAACGACATCACTCTTGAGAGAGCCTGACCTCTTCAAGCCAGAATTCCACAGCCTCTAATAAATGAAAATTCTAAATTAAGTACTCCCTAAACGAAGTGCGCACAATTTACGGATCTGAGATTAGTTTGAGAATTGTATTTCTAATTCATACCTTTTTATGTAATCATAGTGATTACATGTTGTTAATGAATCAACCAGAGGGCTAAGACAGAAATACTGATAGTGCCTAACCAGAGTACCTTTATGCAAATGTTAATAAAATGTCTTAGGGTCTGTGGCGGGACAGCCACTCCCAGGGATATCAACAGGGATATCAACAGGCAGGGTATGAGAAAGAAAGGTCAAAATATTGAAGTGAGCTCTGATTGAGGTCCCATACTGCCTAAATACAGGAAATCACAGAGGCACAAATATTGGTTGCATGGTCTCTACTTAATCTACACAGCCTAAGTTCCAACAATCCTATGAGAAATGAGAAAATAATTAAAACTGTTTAAAGAATACAAACTACGAAGTCAAGTACAAAATAAAATACATGAGAATAAAAAGTAAATCAAAAATGAAGAAAATATGACTAAAGAACTTAAAGAATTTAAAAGTTAGGAAAAATGTACAATTCCCTAAACAAATGACAACTGTCATGGCATAGTGAGGCATAGTGAGTGTTCTTCATAATAAAGGAGATGTCAACTGGCACCAATTTCTGTCACTGTAAAACAGGTGCATCATGCAAACAACATCCTCCATAGCTGTTATACGGTGTAAAACAAGGTGATTCTCTGAGATAATTTCTTAATTTTCATCACATGTTTGAATCAGAGAAGTTATTTTGTTTTTTAATGTTTACTGTCTTTTGGAAGAAGGATTGTTTTGCTGCAAAGAAATTGTGGGTGCATGGTCTTATTAGAAGCAGTGGGTATCAATCACAATAAGCAGTAATTGTTACATAGTGTTTGAAACTGGGCCTCTAGTTGGCAGAGGTATGCACCCTGTCCAAGTAAGGACCACAATCCTAGCCAGGGTAAGTCAGATACACACCTTTAATTAACCTGGGCTTGCCCTCTGGTAACTTGGCATAGATCAATCAGACTTAATTTAAGAGGCAATGTAAAGTATTTGTGCTACACTTAAATGACAGTAACGCAGTGAAAACACTGCAAAAAGACTCCACACCAGTTTAGAAAAAGAGTATTTATCTGAGTAAAACAAGATCAAAACGACAAAAACTCCAATATGCAGAACTCAAGATATTAATTTTGAAAGAATAAACTGCACATTAGTGTTTAGAAATCAATAGCGTGAAAAGGTTACTTGAGGTCACACTAGACCAGAGTAAATCCAAAGTTCAGGCAAACCACAATAGAGGACAGGCTGGCTACAGGTCCCACGCAGGGCCCACAAAAAAGTTGCTTAGATGGAGGGCTGTGTCCACGTCGAGGAGGTGAAGTGAAGGCGATGTTTCGATTATGATCTGCGCAGTCCAGCGGATGCGTCATCGTCGTTGAGCTAAGCAGTCGATGAAGCGGTGTCCTGGAAGTTCGGCATTGAACCCTCTTCAATGGAGTTGATGCATCGTTGTTGAGCTGCGCAGCGAATGTGATGCACTAGAGCTGGTGGGGGTAAAATTCCCATTCTGAGCCATGCAGCCCACGATGACAAAGTCCTCAGCCTCAGCGGTGATGCGTCAAGGGACGATGTGGTGGTTCTGATCAGCACAACAGTGTAGATGCATGGAGTTTTGCAGGAAAACAGCTGCAGAGTCCCCTTTCAAGGCCCAGTACTGAATTGACTAGATCCAGCAGCTGAAGCAGTGTTAGATGAAGTGTTTGATAGCCCTGAGACTTCAGAACAGGAGGAAAGTCAGCAAGCACTTGTAGCTACTTGGTTCTTGTGAGCATGTAGAGAGTTAAGTCCAGTCCTTCTCACTCCCAGGTAAGAGACAGTAGGCCAATCCAACAAAGCAGTTCAGGAGAGTGGCAGTCCCTATTGCCAGCACAGCAATTCTTGTTCCTGGCTGAATGTTCTTAGATCCAGAAGCATACTGATTTGATTGGTTTTGGGGAACAGCACTTATACCTAGCTGTGCCTTTGAAATGGGGGAGACTTCAAATAGATGTCTTTGAAGAGCACAAGGTCCCTGCCCTTCCTTCCCTGGCTCCAGACAATCTACATGAAGTTACACAGCTCTTTCCATGGAGACAGGAACAGCCCTATTGAGGTGTAATTGGCCTTACTATCTAGCCCAGGAAGGCCAATCGACCTGATGATGGGACATCAGGCTGTAAATATCACACCCCAGCTCCATTTGTGTGTGACTGTCTAGAGAGAATGCACAAAGCCCAGCTGTCACCCATCCCAGATGTGTATTCAGAGATTGGCAGAGGTGACAAATGGGTAAAGTAACAAAATGCCAACTTTCTAAGGGTGGCATTTTCAGACTTACAATTTAAAATGTGACTTCACCATAAGTTGTGATTTTAAATTGCGAATCTAGAGACACCAAACTCCAAATTTCTATCTTGTCCCAACTGGAAATTACACCTAAAGGCTGTTTCAAGTTAATCCCAAGTTTAACATATGGGGGAGATAGTCCTTGGAGTAGTGAAAAGCTAATTTATTAGTTTTTCACTGCCAGGACATGTTACACTTAAACGTACATGCGCAGATTTTTAAATACACTGCACACTGCCCTTAGAACTAGCTGGGGCCTACCTTAGGGTTTACTTACATGTAATAATAGGGAAGGTTTGGGCCTGGCAAGTTGGTGCACTTGCCAGTTTGAACTGGCAGCCTAAACTAGCACACACACATTCTGTAATGGCAGGCATTTTTATAGGGCTACCAAAGTGGGTGGCTCAAACAATGTTGCAGGTCCACTAGTAGCATTTAATGTACAGGCCCTGGGCACAGATAGGACTTATAAGTAAATTAAACATGCCAACTGTGGAAACACCAATGTAGAGGGCACCCACACTTTAGCACTAGTTAGCAGTGGTAAAGTGCTCAGAGACCTAAGGTCAACAAAAACAAATTCAGAAAAAAGTGATAGGAAAAGGCAGGATGTCTGGGGATGACCCTGCAGAAAGGGCCAGGTACAACACTTAGGGTGGTCTGAGATGTCAGATAAACCTATGTCATCCATTGTAGTTTGGGCTTCTCTTCTTTCTCTGAATTCCAGCTCATGTTTCAATGTGGCCCAGTGGCACTCAATCCTGACATGAATAAGGTATGCAAACTTATTCTAATGTGTTCCGGCTATGCCATGAGTATTAGAATGAGTGTCAGTGTATTTGGTAAAGCGCAACATTCACAAGTTGGCTTCTTGGCGCTGAAATTGAAGTTTTACTTTATAAGATTGTTAACTATAGGAAAGAAAGGTTTTCAAGGCCTTTTAAAGCAAGGGTTGACAGAAGAGTGGCCTTATGGAGAGAGTAGTAAAGAATCCCAAGCTTCAGATGCTGCCCCAAAATAGTATCTATCTTCATATTTGATACTTCGAGTTCTTGGCACTAGCAGGAAGAACTGGAGGTGTGATTTTAAGTTTCTGGAGAACATATGCCATGGGTATTTTGTGGCTAAAACATCGCAGTGATTGCCAGAAGAATAGCCTGTATATGGCTACAAAAAGGACACACGCATGAATTGAAAGTCTGTGCAATTCTCTGCTTCACATATTGATATTGTGTTTCTATCATTTTAGCTTAGGGTCCTACTGAGTATATACATCCCACCACTGTACAGATTGTAACCCTGCAGCATTATGTTCCTGTCACACTCACTTCTTGGAGGATGCAGGTGCTATTTGTTGTATTCAGAGCCTTTCTCCACTATTATTATATGACTGTGACTTGTGACCGGATGGGTCCTTGTAAAGATTTCATTGCTTGGCGGGATCAAGTCAAAAGTTTATGCAATGAGGGCTGGATGAGGCTGACTGAGTTTGCAGGAAAAGTTAGTTAACAACTATTGCAGGTATTGAAAAGCCCAAATTACAATGAGGCATTGGCGTTATCCAATGAGGTCTTGTCTTGGTCAAACAGATGCTGCTGCTTTACCTTTGTCTTTTGAAACACAATTAAATGATGCACATATACTGTAAATCAAACAAATATCCTACAGAAAATGTGGATTTGATGCTGATATCTTCTGGATAAACCATATATTTCAATTCTCTTGAAATCAATTGTAGGGGGCTCTGTGTGACTGGTAAATGTCTTTCATAGTCTTCACACATGTACCCAGGTGAAGTTTGATTCTGTAAATTGATTAGCAGTCTCCTCTAGTTCAATACTTTTTCAGTCCTCCAATACTACAGACTATTGCATGTATTATCTCAACGAGGTTGAGAAGAGCTTCGAGTAGGGGAATGTCCAAATCTTCCTATAGTTCACATTGGAAAATGGAAATTATCGGTTCCTGTAATCTGGCCGTGGACAATACAGTATAGATTGAACTAGAGGTAAAATCAGGTCTTCAGTGTTTATTTCACTATGCAGCAGGGAAGTATTCTTTCTTCTTTTATTCCACACATATTGCTAAGTAGCAGTGAGCCAAACATAACATTTTTAAAGGGATTATTTGGATGGGGTTCACTGGTTCAATTCAGGTATTTTATAAATCCTGTACTACCCCTTTGACCACGGCATGTTGTATTTCGTGCTCTAGGAGATTCATATGTGGCAGAAGAATTTCCCTAAGCTATTTGCAGTAAAATAATTTAAATTGATAATCCTGGTATAAAAAGTGGGACCTTCTTGTTACTTACTGCCTGCTCCACCCCTTAGCTGTTATTTTGACGCAGTTCCATTCAAAGACATTCAGAAACATTTGTGAGGGCCTTCTAACTTTCTGTTCTTCTCATAGACCAGAAGAACCTGAGATTCTGAGGAGGGTTCTTTCCTAATTGAGCTTAGATGAGAACATAGCTATTCAGTGACAAGTGTCAGGGAGCGCAAGCCCTTGGCAGCCACCCCCATGCATCTCCTAATTGTTATATGATAATTTGGAAGCTCTGAGCAGGCCATTAGTCAGACAACCCTTATAAGTAATTAGCAAATCTGTTTTTCTCTAGTCAAACATGTAAATTGTTTATTAATTCAGCTTAATTGACGCAGGCACACAATTTAACACAGCTACTAACTAATTCTGCTAAATTAAATGGATAACTAAAATAAAGCAGCAGATATGTTTGCTTCAGGCTGAATACCCAAAAGGGGTCAAATGTGATAATGGTCACCAACTGCAATTGCTAGTCAAATTCATATTCACAAATATGTATTTTTTCATATAAAAATAAAGGACTGCATTAGTGCTACAGGTGGTAACGTCATATTTCTTCATTGCTTTAATTTGATTTTGTATTCTGAGGTACATATCCTGTACGGCCTACATTTCTATTTGTGCTTTACAATAGATGAATGCAAGAAATTGACCCAGTTGTGCAATGGTCCGATGTTCATTGTACGAAGGTCAACAGGTTTGCTTTAGTGTTCCTTGGCCCGCTTTTGGTAGCTAGAGATGAGAGACTGCAAAGCCCAGAGAACATATGTTTGGTATTGTTAGACCTGTCAGCCTTACAGTGGTCTTCCCCAAACTTTTTGCCTTTCTCCTCCATTTTTGCTGGTCTTTTTTTCTATGGCGTCTGCACACCACTGTTAACCAGTCCTAAAGTGCATGTGCTCACTCCTTAAAACATGGTAACATTAGCTTATCCCCAACTAACCTATTTAAGGTACTTATAAGACCATAGTAAAAATGGTACTAGGTGTACCCAGGGCCTGTAAAGTACATGCTATTAGTGGGCCTGCAGCACTGAATGTGCCACCCAATTAAGTATCCCTTTAAACATGTCTCAGGCCTGCCACTGCAGCCTGTGTTGCGCAGTTTTAAACTGCCATTTTGACCTGGAAAAATAAACTCTTTGCCAGGTCCAAACATTACTTTTTAATAAATATGAGTCACCGCTAAGCCCATAGCGCAGGGTACAGAGTATTTAAAAAGTAAGACATGTACCTTTCAGATTTACACGTCCTAGTAGTGAAAAACTCTTAAATTCAATTTTCACAACTGAAAAGCCTGCCTCTCTCATAGGATAACATTGGGGTTACCATACATTTAATACACTGTAATTTCCAAATGGGAACAGGATACCAGTTCATGTTTGTGTCTTAGGAACTGTAAGGAGAAACCCTATTTAATGGTAAAGTCGGGTTTTTGATTACAATTCTAAAAAATACCACTTTTAGAAAGTTGGCATGTTCTTGCAAATGCCATTTGGATCCTGCAGCCTGTTTCTGGGGCACATGACTGGGTGTAGCTGACAGTTGAGATTTTTGTATACCTCCTAGACAGCCACACACAATAGAGGGCTTAGGTATGCCTGGATGGGCCATCAATGGCAGGAGGGGAGGGTGGAGCAGGGCACAGCTCAACTTACACTTTAATAGGCTGTGTTCTGCTGCAACACAAAGGGCTGTATAATGCCTGTACATGGTGTGGAGCCAAGGCAGTGAAGGCAGGAAGCATGTGGACCTCAAAATGAAAACTCTAGAAGCTTCTCTCTTTTCAAAGGAAGAACCAGGAATAAATATTGCACGTAGACATCAACTGTTCAGTATATCTTTGAACCTGTGGATACTGCCAGGAGGAAGGACTGCAGTGCTGATTAAAGGACTGCCATTTTACTAAACTGTTGCCCTGCTAAACTACTGCCTTGCTGGATTGCTGCCCTGCTGCCCTCCTGTGTGAGTCAGAGGGATTTGGACCTGAACACAGGACTCTCAGATAGACTCCTTGGGCTAGTCTGCTGGCCTCCTCTTTAGAGTCACAGGGACATAACAGGATTCCAACAACCTGAAACAATACTCAGATCCAGCTGGAGAAAGCCCCTGATGCCCCTCAGGTTCTGGAAACCTTGGTAAAGCCTCAGAAATGGTGAATTGAAGTTTGTTGGCTCTTTTCAACTGTGGACTGGACGTTTGTGACAAAATCTTGTCACTCGCACAGTCCACCAATGCGAAGATCTTTCAGCCTGACTCTTCGACCTACAGCATTGACTACTTGCGGAGAGCATCTTTGTGAAGCCCCAGCTGACCATTCATGACAGCAGCAGGATGTGCTACAGTGATGCCCATCCATTATGCCTAGCCTACTCTTCCTGCTCCATCAACAAATGTCCGCAACGCTTCCCTGCTCCTTGCAGCCCCCTCCACCATGAATGGTACTCTTTGTGCTGGACTAACATTGTTCCTGTATCCAACCTGCACTCCGTTGCAGTCCGCCTGAACTCGTGACTTTGTCCCGGCCTCGCACTACTAGACAGCTGTTAGTAGTCCTTTGGGCTTTTTGACACTATTTTCACTTAAATATTTAAAATTGCATATCTTCAGATCTGATTGGATGTTTGTGGCCTTGGTCTTGTTTTATTTATCAAAATTAACTCTAGTTTTTCAATAGGCGTAGGATTCTTTTTTGTAGTGTTTGCACAAATACTAACACACTAAGCTGAGCATAAGTGATCTGTGCCAAGCTACCAGAGGGTTGAACATAGGTTAATTTTGGGTTTGCCTGTGACTTCACCCAGACAAGGATTGTGGTTGCTGCTAGAGTAAGGTTCACCTCCCCCTCACCCAGTAACCCAATTTCATACAGATATTATCAGTAACATCATAACTATAGAACTATACAATTATGAAATAAAGACCTTAAGGTTCACACCAACATTAGTTAAAATGACAGGTTTTTAGTTAATAAAATATTTGAAAAACGTTAAAAGTAGCATCAAAACACTAAATTATATAATCATAAGGAGATGCCAGATGAAAAATAAGGCAACAAGGCATACAAAATTAGTACCCTTGTCCAAAAATTCTACTAGAGAACAGCACTGCATTTAAATTGTTCATTGAATGGTAAGCAAATATCCACCAGGAATGTTTCCAACAAATGTAATATTTTTCTTTTACATCATCTTGGTTGAGCATAATACTAGGGTACCATGTGGGAGGTTTTCCAAAACATTTTGGTTGCTTTTTAGCGAGGTTTTGACCCTTTGGTGGTTTAGGCTCTCTAACACCTTGCATCTCACCTAAAAGCTGTGGGTCTTGCTACATAGTATCTAGTTTAAATCCTGTTCTGTTGTATCTCTCAGACCCTTTGAGGTTCCCTCTTCATGTAATCATTATTGACCAGTGAGGTTGTGCGCACCTGTGTACAGCTCTGCACCTCCTGCAGCATACACATCTCTGAGGATGGTGAACATTTACTCTTGGAGTGGTGTTTACACAAACTTGAATACATCTCACCCTAAGGAGTCAAACCTTGTTTCTTGAGGGGGGAGGCTAATGGAAAATTTCTAATCTCTTTTCATGCACTAATCAATGGCACAACAGTACCTGGACTTTCTCACATTACACTCAATCACCATTCACCTATCATTTATTGATTCCATCTCAGCCAGTTACCAATCGGTCATGATGGACCAACTGAGGTAGTGGCACCTAAAGATATCATAGAACTGTAGTCAAAACCAAGATTTCTTAAGTTCACTGTAAGGAAATTCCTCCTTGGCATGGTTACCCCCTGACTTTTTGCCTTTTCTGATGCCAAGTTATGATTTGAAAGTGTGCTGAGGCCTGCTAACCAGGCCCCAGCACCAGTGTTCTTTCCCTACCCTGTACCTTTGTCTCCACAATTGGCACACCCTGGCATCCAGGTAAGTCCCTTGTAACTGGTACCCCTGGTACCAAGGGCCCTGATGCCAGGGAAGGTCTCTAAGGGCTGCAGCATGTCTTATGCCACCCTGGGGATCCCTCACTCAGCACAGACACCCTGCTTGCCAGCTTGTGTGTGCTGGTGGGGAGAAAATGACTAAGTTGACATGGCACTCCTCTCAGAGTGCCATGCCAACCTCACACTGCCCATGGCATAGATAAGTCACCCCTCTAGCAGGCCTTACAGCCCTAAGGCAGGGTGCACTATACCATAGGTGAGGGCATAGGTGCATGAGCACTATGCCCCTACAGTGTCTAAGCAAAACCTTAGACATTGTAAGTGCAGGGTAGCCATAAGAGTATATGGTCTGGGAGTCTGTCAAACATGAACTCCACAGCACCATAATGGCTACACTAAAAACTGGGAAGTTTGGTAGCAAACTTCTCAGCACAATAAATGCACGCTGATGCCAGTGTACATTTTATTGTGAAATACATCCAGAGGGCATTTTAGAGATGCCCCCTGAAAATATACCCGACTTCCAGTGTGGGCTGACTAGTTTTGCCAGCCTGCCACACACCAGACATGTTGCTGGCCACATGGGGAGAGTGTCTTTGTCACTCTGTGGCTAGTAACAAAGCCTGTACTGGGTGGAGGTGCTTCTCACCTCCCCCTGCAGGAACTGTAACACCTGGCGGTGAGCCTCAAAGGCTCACCCCTTTGTTACAGCGCCACAGGGCATCCCAGCTAGTGGAGATGCCCGCCCCCTCCGGCCATGGCCCCACTTTTGGCGACAAGACCGGAGGAGATAATGAGAAAAACAAGGAGGAGTCACTGGCCAGTCAGGACAACCCCTAAGGTGTCCTGAGCTGAGGTGACTCTGACTTTTAGAAATCCTCCATCTTGCAGATGGAGGATTCCCCCAATAGGATTAGGGATGTGCCCCCCTCCCCTCAGGGAGGAGGCACAAAGAGGGTGTAGCCACCCTCAGGGCTAGTAGCCATTGGCTACTAACCTCCCAGACCTAAACACACCCCTAAATTGAGTATTTAGGGCCCCCCAGAACCTAGGAAGATAGATTCCTGCAACCTGAAGACAAAGAAGGACTGCTGACCTGAAACCCTGCATAGAAGACGGAGACACCAACTGCTTTGGCCCCAGCCCTACCGGCCTGTCTCCCCACTTCGAGAAAAACTGCTACAGCGACGCGTCCCCCAGGGTCCAGCAACCTCTGAAGCCTCAGAGGACTACCCTGCATCTAAAAGGACCAAGAACTCCAGAGGACAGCGGCCCTGTTCCACAAAAACTGAAACTTGCAACAAAGAAAAAACTTTTAAAGGACTGCACGTTTCCCGCCAGAAGCATGAGACTTTCCACTCTGCACCCGACGCCCCCGGCTCGACCTGCGGAGAAACAACACAACAGGGAGGACTCCCCAGCGACCGCGACCCTGTGAGTAGCCAGAGTTGACCTCCCAGAGCCCCCTCAGCGACGCCTGCAGAGGGAATCCAGAGGCTCTCCCTGACCGTGACTGCCTGCTTCAAAGAACCCGATGCCTGGTAAAGACACTGCACCCGCAGCCCCCAGGACCTGAAGGATCCGACCTCCAGTGCAGAAGCGACCCCCAGGTGGCCCTCTCCCTTGCTCAGATGGTGGCTACCCCGAGGAGCCCCCCCTTGCCTGCCTGCTTCGCTGAAGAGACCCCTGAGTCTCCCATTGAAACCTATTGCAAACCCGACGCCTGTTTGCACTCTGCACCCGGCCGCCCCTGTGCCGCTGAGGGTGTACTTTTTTTGCTGACTTGTGTCCCCCCGGTGCCCTACAAAACCCCCCTGGTCTGCCCTCCGAAGTCGCGGGAACTTACCTGCTGGCAGACTGGAACCGGGGCACCCCCTTCTCCATTGAAGCCTTTTGGGCACCACTTTGACCTCTGCACCTGACCGGCCCTGAGCTGGTGGTGTGGTAACTTTGGGGTTGCCCTGAACCCGCAACGATGGGCTACTTTGGACCCAACTTTGAACCCTGTAGGTGTTTTACTTACCTGCAAAACTAACCAATACTTACCTCCCCCAGGAACTGTTGAAAATTGCACTGTGTCTAGTTTTAAAATAGCTTATTGCCATTTTTGCCAAAACTGTACATGCTATTGTGTTGATTCAAAGTCCCTAAGATACCTGAGCAAAATACCTTTCATTTAAAGTATTGTTTTTAAATCTTGAACCTGTGGTTCTTAAAATAAACTAAGAAAAGATATTTTTCTATAAAAAAAACTATTGGCCTGGAATTGTCTTTGAGTGTGTGTTCCTCATTTATTGCCTGTGTGTGTACAACAAATGCTTAACACTACCCTCTGATAAACCTACTGCTCGACCACACTACCACAAAATAGAGCATTAGAATTATCTCTTTTTGCCACTATCTTACCTCTAAGGGGAACCCTTGGACTCTGTGCATGCTATTTCTTACTTTGAAATAGCACATACAGAGCCAACTTCCTACATTCACTTTAGCCTGTGGTGATTAATAGCTCCACAGGGTTGGCTCGTCCCCTACCAATACTTTGAACAAGGGTGACACTGAGAGGTTTTCCTGAACAAAAGCTCCTGGCCATTAGTCCTCTTACAGAACCAGATCCAATTAAACCCCATACTGGTTCTATTCTAGAGGACCAATTCTAATTTGTCTGGACATTCAACTTTGATTTTCACAGGTTCTCTAGGTTGTCAGACTAGGTCACATTATACAGTGCTGGCTATAGAGCCGAAATGTTAATTTCTTTTATAACCAATATGTATTCATTCACCCACAACATACAAAATAAACCCCAAAGCTCCAGATTAGCCGTAGACTACTCAAAAATCCACAGTGTCCCATAAGGTCTTATTTACATGCAAGATCATCCATTGCTCACTAAGGGCCTGAATTAAATGTCATCGGAGGGAATACTCCTTCACAAATATGGCGAATATCCATCCGCTATATTACAATCCCAATAGAATATTGTAATATCATAATATCGCGGACAGGATATCCTTCATGTTTGTGACGAGTATTTCCCTCCACTGAGATCTAAATTAGGCCACTAGTCTTTTGGCCTTGCTTCTTCGTGTGCTACTTGTATTAAATTGCACTCTTTTTACCTCCATTTCCCTATCTTTACTGATTCACTCTAGCTGTGGCAAAGTCTAGTTACTGGAGTTGCAGAGGAAGTCATCCGTTGTTGTTATGAGGCAAATATCTAGAGAGCTGAATGAGTAAGAAGGACAAGATCAGTCCATTGTACTGTGAAATTCACTAGAGAACACACTAGACTCTGATTTCCGGATCATAAACCTCCTGATTCTGATAATGGCATTAGGCTTGAGGAAGCAGTTGTGAGGTATTCTTAGGTGACTGGCTGTATGTAATGAC
Source organism: Pleurodeles waltl (assembly GCF_031143425.1). Taxonomy (NCBI): domain Eukaryota; kingdom Metazoa; phylum Chordata; class Amphibia; order Caudata; family Salamandridae; genus Pleurodeles; species Pleurodeles waltl. The sequence continues at coordinate 658,573,036 of NC_090447.1, forward strand.
ACATTGAAGAAGGACATCCTGCAATCAACCCCCACCCAGTAATGAAGGTAAAAGAATGTGTGACAATGCAATAAAGACAGCCTCCAAAAGTATTTTTAATGTTTTGCAAGAAAAGGAAACACTAAAATAAATGATATTATTTATATGCATCAGATTCTGAGAGGTAAAATGTGAAATGGCCAAGCACAGAATGAAGTGCTGGCTGTACTTATGTTTGTTAGTCTCTACTAGATATGTTTATAAAACTAAGGCCCACTAGTAGCATTTGATTTACAGGCCCTAGGTACCTCTAGTGCACTTTCTAGGGACTTACCAGTAAAGCAGATATGCCAATCATGGAAAAGCCAATCAGACATACACTTTACACAGGAGCACTTGCACTTTAGCACTGGTCAGCAGTGGTAAAGTGCCCAGAGTACCAAAAACAGAGTCTAGCACAAAGTTAAAACATGGAAAGCAGAGGCAAAAAAGACAGGGGAGACCACGCCAAGGATGCCAGGTCTAACACATGTCCCCCCATTGGCGTATTCTGTTCCAGTGCGGTGTTCCACCATAAAGTCCACACCCTGTAGGGAAATGGACCGCCTCAACAGTTTTGGATTCTCACCCCTCATCTGCATTAACCAACTGAGGGGCCTGTGGTCGGTCTGAACCCAGAAGTGAGTGACAAACAAGTTGGGTCTTACCATCTTCAGTGCCCAGACCACAGCAAATGCTTCATGCTCAATTGCACCCCACCTACATTCCTGGGGAAGTAATCTCCTACTAATGAAAGCTACAGGCTGGTCTAGGCCCTCTTCAGTTAGCTGTTATAACACTGCTCCCACACCATGCTCTGAAGCATCAGTCTGCACAACAAATTCTTTGGAGAAATAAGGTGCCTTCAGCATGGGTGCCATGCACATGGTTGCCTTCAAGGCATCAAAAGCTGTCTGGCAATACTCAGTCCAGATCACCTTTATTGGCAGCTTTTTGGAGGTTAATTCAGTCAAGGGAGCAACAAAAGCGCCATACCCCTTGAAAAACCTCCTATAGAATCCTGTGAGACCTAAAAAGGCTTTCACGTCAGTCTGGGTCTTGGGAGGCTCCCAAGTCAGAATGGTGTCAATCCTTGGCAATAGGGGTGCCACCTGGCCACTCCCCACCTGGTGTCCCAAGTACACCATAGAACCCTGCACTATTTGGCACTTGCTAGCCTTAATAGTGAGACCTGCCTTCTGCAGGGCCTCTAATAGTTTGTGCTGTAAGTGTTTCTCCCAAGTGGAGCTGAACACAGCAATGTCATTCAGGTATGCTGCACTGAAATCATCCAGCCCAGCCAACACCTGGCTGACCAACCTCTGAAAGGTGGCAGGGGCATTCTTCATCCCAAAGGGCATCATCCAGATTGGTAATGCTGATCTGGGGTGGAGAATGCAGACCTCTCCTTGGACCCCTCAGTCAGGGCAATCTGCAATATGTTCAGACATTCAGTCAAACGTACTGAGATATTTGGCTGCCCCTAACCGATCAATGGGCTCGTCAGCTCGTGGGATGGTGCACGCGTCAGTCTTAGTGACCGCATTGAGTCCCCAGTAAACCACACAGAACCTGAGATCTGAGGTGGCACCAGGAGCAGCAGCTTTTGGGACCAAAACCACGGGGCTGGCCCTAGGGCTGCAGGAGAACTCAATTACCCCAAGGGCTAACATTTTGGATACGTCATCCTTTATGTTGGCCCTAACCTTGTCAGTCACTCTGTTTAACAGGAGGACTGTCCCCGGTGTCCACATCATGTGCACACAGATGACTGACCCCTGGGATCAAGGAAAACATAGGGGCAAACTGTCCCAAAACTTGGCGACAGTCCCTCTGTTGCTCTGGGGTCAAGGTGGGGGAGAGGTTCACACCCTCCACTGAACGATCTTTCTCTTCGGCAGACAGGAGGTCTGGAAGAGGCCCACTCTCTTCCTCCACCCCATCATCTGCTTCCAAGAGCATTGTTACTTCTGTACTCTCAAAATGAGTCTTGAGCCGATTGACATGCAGGACCCTCAAAGGGTTCCTGGGAGCCCACAATTTCACCAGATAGGTGACATCACTCTTGCGCTCCACTTTCTCAAATGGCCCAGCCCACTTATCTTGGAGAGCCCTAGGCTCCACTGGGGCCATCACCCAAACATTTTGGCCAGGCTGGAACTCAACCAGAAAGGCATTTTGGTCATACCAGCGCTTCATATCTTCTTGCTTCCAGTTTCTCTTGGGTGAGCTTCTTGAAGCGGGCTGTCTGTTTCCTAAAAGTCAGCACGTAACTAAATACATCCTGGGGGGGGTTTACTGGAGGCGTTCTCTAGGCCTTCCCTAACCAGACTCAAAGGTCCCGTGACAGGGTGGCCATACAGTAACTCAAAAGGGCTAAATCCAAGACCCTTTTGAGGCACCTCCCTGTAGGCGAACAGAAGGCTTGGCAAGACGACGTCCCACTTATGCCTCAAGGGCTCTGACAGTCCCATGATCATGCCTTTAAATGTGCGGTTGAATCTCTCAACCAGACTGTTGCTTCGGGGGTGGTAATGAGTGGTAAACTTATATGTCACTCCGCACTCTTTCCACAGAGACTTCACATATGTTGATATTAAGTTGGTACCCCTATCAGATACCACTACCTTGGGGAACCCCCATGCATGTAAAAAGCCCCATCAAAGCACATCCCATCACAGGGGAGGTGATTGACCTCAAAGGAATGGCTTCTGGGTACCGGGATGCATGGTCCACCAAGACCAGGATGAACTTGTTGCCCATGGCTGTCTTGGGATCCAGAGGCCCCACAATGTCAATACCAACCTTTTCAAAGGGGGTGCTGGCCACAGACAAAGGTTGGAGGGGAGCCTTATATTTCCCCCCACTCTTGCCACTTGCCTGACAAGTTTGGCAAGACCTACAGTGTGCATCTGAGTGCATGCACATTTGGCGCCAGTAGAAGTGGGTAACACGCTGTTCAAAGGTCTTGTCCTGCCCGAAATGACTAGCTAAAGGCACATCATGAGCCAAACCATGTAGGAAGGCTCTGAAGCACTGGGTTACCACCAGTACATGGGCTGACCCAGGCTCAGCAACCTTGGGCTCACTATATAGGAGACCATCCTCCCAGTAGATCATGTGTGATCCATAATCTTTACCAGATGCCTGGTCTGGAGCATGCTGACGCAAACCCTCCAGAGTAGGGCATGTCTTCTGTGCCTCACAGATACCTCCCTGGTGGGTCCCCCTTTCTGCTGCCACTAAGTCAGCTCAGGAACTCCCCAAGTTCAGCCACTTGTTCCCTTTTTGGTTCCAGGGCTTCCCCCTCAGGTTCAGCCTCCTCCTGGACAGTGGGAACTTATGAAGCGGGGTTCCCGCACCCCTTACCCTCCCTCCTTCTGGCAGATACCTGGGGCACTCTTTCAGGCTCCCGGGTCTACTGATCACCTTGATGGGCTGCCATTGACCAAATGGACACACACACCCACCCAGGCAGACCCAATATCTCCAAGTGAGACCTGTGTTCCACCTCCTTCCAAGGGGAATCCTCTAGGTCACAAGCAGACAATCTACAGGTATGGTGGGACTCACAGCTATTCTTAAGGCACCTAAGCCCCCCCCCCCATTCAAAGGGAACATGAGCCACTCTGCACAGGCACTCTGAGTTGTCTAGCGCAACTGCTTGGTGAAGTGCATGGGGATCTATCTGCTCTTCAGACACCAGGTGACTTCTCACAGTAGTCATACTGGCTCATTTGTCTCTCAGAGCCTCCACCCTCTGTCCATTGATGGTCACCTACTGCCTGTACTTCTTAGTGTTCCCGGGCACAAGGGGTCTCTGGGCCATTTCACTGTCCCCTGGAGAGGCAACGGTCATCTCAGCTGGCTCCCACCCACCTGGAACCAAATCCTCCCCAAGCTCTACACTGGCCAAACCGTGTGACTGAGAACCAGTGGGTACTGGTGTCCACTTGGGACATTTGGGGTTCCCCCCTCAAATGACCCACCTGGTCACGTGCATAACATTTGCGGAAACCCCCCTCTGTAGGTTTCCCTTTAGAAACCAAGGTTTCTTTTCAACTGGGGGCTGGGAATCCTTACCCTGGAAACTAGGTTGGGGACCTTTAGAGAACTCCCCCTGTTTACACTTACCCCCCTTAATCTTCTGAGAGGGACCCTGCCCACCCTTGGCGTGGTCTCCCACATACCTCCTCTAGACCCTGGAGCTCTCCCAATGGTCCACTTCCTGTGCAAGCTTCCTGGTGTCAGTCAGCTTGCTGTCAATTAGGTGCTGGTGCAGCTCTGGAAAACAAACACTATACAAATGCTCCCAAGCAATCAAATTGTACAGCCCCTCAAAAGTTGTTACCTTACTGCCCTTCACCCAACCATCCAGTGACCTGCAAAAAGAGTCAACACATTCCAACCATGTTTGGGATTCTTTCTTTTTGCAGGACCTAAACTTGTCCTTGTACTGCTCAGGGGTGAGACCATATCTTGTGAGTAGGGTGTCGTTCATGATAGAGTAAGTGAGCCCCTGAGGATCCCCTAAGGATGTCAGAGTATCCCTCCCCTCTACCCCAAAGTGCTTCCAAAGACCCGCCCCCCAATGTGGTTCAGGGACCATGTTCATGTGGAGAGCAGAGTCATACCCATTATTTCACAAGTATATTTCATCCTCCCTCTTATAATCCTACACTATGTCTTTAGGAATGTATACCATCCTCTCTGGCTGCACTGCGGTATAGCCACCACCATCTCTGCTAGACTGGCTCCTCTGGTCCAGTTCCTTTGAGCTGAGCTCATGAGCTAAGAGCATCCTTCTCTATTCAATGGCCAGCCTCCTTTCCTCCATCTTAAGCTTCTCTGATTCAAGTAGGTACACCCTCTCTGCCTGTCTGTCCTGCAACTCTTCAGGAGTCAGACCCTTGGTTGATACACTGCTACCTGCCCTGGAGATCCTCCCCCCAGGTATAACAGGTACATCCACTACACCATTGTGAACACTCTGCACCCCATCCTCTTCATCTTCCACTTCTGTGTGCCCCCCAGCCTCCTTGGCTGTCACCCAGGCCCTCAATGCCGTTTGCAGCTCCTCCTTCCTGGTGGAACTCGTAATGGGACAGGCAAGATCCTTACAGAACAATTTCTGTTGAGCAGCTGTGTAACTTTCCAGTTTACCTAACTCAAAAACAGCTCCAGCTGGTGCATCTTCAGATTGAGACATGATGGCAAGTCAAAAGTGCAAAGTTCCAAGACAGAAAAAAGATTTCCCAATGAGAAGTTCAAAAATCAACAAAAAGACCACCAAACATATGGAAGCAGGAAAAAAAGTCCAAAAAGAGAAAAAGCAAAAAGAAGTAGCATGTGGCCACCTAATGGTCTGCACTGAAAAGGTAGTGTACACGTAATCACTGTATGTCAAATACAAATACCAGTCCAATCCTTACTGCTGATCACCAGTGTTAGAAATAGGACTTTGGTTGGCAGTCAGTTTGCAGTTTGCAAGGGCCCTCACTCTTGTCAGGGCAATGGAGATACACACTTAGATAACCCCTGCTTACCCCCTTAGCAGCTTGGCACAAGCAGTCAGGCTTATCTTAGAGGCAATGTGTAAAGTATTTGTACCAGCACACACAGTAATACAGTGAAAACTCTACAAAACAGACACCACACAAGTTTAGAAAAATAAGTAATATTTATCTAAATCAAACAAGACCAAACAACAAAAATCAAACAAGTCAAGATATGAATTTTCAAAAGAATAAGAGTCTTACTCCATAAAAAAACAATGGAAATATTGAATTTACACAAAGTACCTGGTTTGTGCAAAAATAAAGCTGCATGGGCAAGCGTGCGTCAGAAAAGTCAGCTATGCGTCGATTTCTTATTCGCAAGTGAGGCGATGTTTAATTTTTATCCCCTGCATCAGAGCGATGCGTCGATTTCCAGACAGGGCACCTCGGATCCACGCAGGTTCTCAATGACTTCGACGCCCAGCGACGAAGCTTGATAAATCAGGTTGCACGGTGTTAGAAATCCATGCAGCGTGTGGTTTGCACTGTTATGAGCAGACGCAAGCGTGTGTTGATCTCCTAGCCGCAATGCAGGTGGAGCGTAAGTTATTGCCGCAAAGTGGGTGGCACATCGTTTATCAGCCACGTTGCAGATGGTGCATCGAACATTTCCCCGCACGGCGATCTGTGTGTGGATTTCCACTCTTGTTCTGCCAACTTCACCTTTCAAGGCACCCAAGAACTTGCTAGGGAACCACTTGGCAGGGCAGGAGTCTCAGCAGAGAGTCCAGGTGCTGGCAGAGGAAGTCTTTGATGACCCTGAGTCTTCAAAACAGGAGGCAAGCTCACTTCAAGCCCTTGGAGATTCTTCTTCAAGCAGAAATGCACAACAAAGTCCAGTCTTTGTCCCCCTTTCACAGGCAGAAGCTGCAACTGCAGGATAGCCCAACAAAGCACAGTCACAGGCAGGGGCAGCACTTCTCCTCAGCTCTTTTCCTTGGCAGAGGTTCCACTTGGTTCCAGGAGTGATCTAAAAGTCTGGGGTTTTGGGTCCACTATTTTTACCACTTTCTGCCTTTGAAGTAGGCAAACTTTAAGGGAAAGTCTCTGTTGTTCACAAGATCCTGCCTTGCCCTGGCCAGGGCCCAAGCACACCAGGGGGTTGGAGACTGCATTGTGTGAGGGCAGGCACAGCCCATACCGGTGTAGAGGACTACTTCTTCTTCCACTCTAGCTCAGATGGCTCATCAAGATATGCAGGATACACCCTAGTTCCCTTTGTGTCACTGTCTAGAGGAGATTCACAAACAGGCCATCTGTCAGTCCAACCCAGACAGGGAATCCACAAACAGGCAGAGTCACAGAATGGTTAAAGCAAGAAAATGCCTACTTTCTAAAAGTGGCATTTTCAAACTAACAATCTAAAAACCAACTTCACTAAAAGATGTATTTTTTAATTGTGAGTTCAGAGACACCAAACTCCAGATTTCGATCTGCTCTCAAAGGGAATTCGCACTTTAAAAATATTTAAAGGCAGCCCCCATGTTAACCTATGAGAGAGATAGACCTTGCTTAGTGAAAACTGAATTTAGCAGCACTTCATTGTTAGTAAAGTGCACTCATGTGCCTAGGGCCTGTGAGATGAATGCTACTAGTGGGACTGTGGCACTGGTTGTGCCAGCAACATAATGAGCCCCTTAACCATGTCTCAGGCCTGCCATTGCAAGGCCTGTGTGTGCAGTTTCACTACCACTTAGACTTGGCATTTAAACATACTTGTCAAGCCCTAAACTCCCATTTTTAAAAATATATGACACCCCTAAGGTAGGCCATAGGTAACCCATAGGGCAGGTTGCAATGTAGGTAAAAGGCAGGACAGGTACATGTATGCTTTATCTGTCCTGGTAGTGGAAACTCCTAAATTATTTTTCCACTACTCTGAGGCCTGCTCCTTTCATAGGATAGCATTAGGGCTACCCTCATATACTGTTTTAGTGGTAGATTCTGATCAGAAAGAGGTAACCAGATCATATTTAGTATGGCCAGAATGGTAATAGAAAATCCTACTTCTTGGTGAGGTTGGATTTTATAGTACTATTTTAGATATGCCACTTTTAGAAAGTGAGCATTTCTCTGCACTTAAAATCAACCTGTGCCTTACAGCCTGTCTCCAATCAATGTCTGGGCTGGGCTGGTTGACAGCTTCCTTGTGCATTTCACCCAGACAACCACAAACACAAAATACTCAGTCATACCTGCACTCATCTGCATACTGAATGGGTCTTCCTGGGCTGGAAGAATCCACTCAATCCTGACACTTACATTTCAAAGGCTAGTGGCCTGCCCTCACACAATGGACTGCCAAACCTCCTACTGGGACCATGGCAGACAGACCTGTACTGATAGGGGAAATTGTGCACTTCAAAACCACTCTTTGAAGTCTCCCCCACTTCAAAGGCATTTTGGGTACATAAACTGGGTCCCTGACCCCACCAAATCAAACACTTCTGGACCTGAACCTGCAAACTATCAGGAGGTACTGCCTGGCTGCCCAAAGAACTCATCTGGACTGCTTTGCTAAGAAGGATTGCTGCCCTGCTGTTGCCTTGTTGGCTTGCTACCCTCTGACTTTGCTGAGAAGTGCTCTCCAAGGGCTTGTATTGAGCTGTTTTCTTAAGTCTCAGGGCCAAAAAGACTTCATCTCTTCAGGAAATTCCTTGTGCGCAAAAATCGCCACATAGCCTGCTGGAAATGACGCACAGCCGTTTTGCTACTGAAAAATCGTCGCACAGCTGAGCCAGAATGACGCAGCCCGACTTCCTGAGTGAAGATTCGACACAGCACCTGCCTTGCAACCAGAAATTCGACGCACAGCCCTACTAGATCGACGCGCAGCCGAACTGGAATGAAGCAGCCGATTTCCAGAGTGGAATATTGACGCACCGCCTGCCGTGCGACAAAAAATTCGATTCATTGCCAAACCAGATCAACGCAACGCATATGACTTCTTCCCGCACACCCAGGATTTCCCCGGATCATCCCTGAGAGTCAAAAAGGTCCCTGCATCGCAGTGAGGAACCACGACTGTGCGCCGGACATCGATGCTAAGCCCCTTGGAGCGTGGAAAGAAACAATGCATTGTCTGTGGCGCGCCGGAAAATCCAATGCACACCCTATGTTTCCACGCATCTCTTCCTCTGCGTTCTCCGTGCGTGTTATTTTTGATGCAAACCAGGTACTCTTTGTAAACAAGAGACAACTGTTGATTTCTGAGATTTAGTACCCTTTCTAATCTTGTAAAAGTGATATCTCAATTTGTGCTTATTGAACCTTTATCGTTTTGACCTTAATTTAATCAGATAAATATGATATATTTTTCTAAACCTGTGTGGTGTATTTCTGTGGTGTTTTCACTGTGTTACTGTATGATTCATTGCACAAATACTTTACACATTGCCTTCTAAGTTAAGCCTGACTGCTTAGTGCCAAGCTATCAGAGGGTAGGCACAGGATAATTTGTATTGTGTGACTTACCCTGACTAGGATTGGTCTCTATTTGGACAAAGGTGTATACCTCTGCAAACTAGAGACCCCATTTCTAACAACCATCTTCACAAACTGTACAATATCTGTAGGCGCAGACCATAGTTTTGAAACTGAATGAGGTAGTAAGTCCAAAGCAGAATGGCTAAGACTCTAAAATTATACATGGATCATCACCATCACAACACTTGGGAGAGGATAAGTTGACAACTTGGTCCCAATGACAGAAACGTGATAATACAGAACCTGTTCACTTTCTATTGGTGATATAAGTATTAAGACACATTGAGCATTGCAAGGATCAGTTCACCGATTCCATATTTATAATATTTAAAAATACAAAGTTCAAGTAATATTGAGGTTGAACAGTCATGATATTAACATTTTAAAGTGCACTAAACATCATCTTCAAAGGGGAGACTTTCTTCATTATTTCACACATTAATTACAAAGTACAGTAGAGGCTGCATGTTTTTACACTCTATAGCATGCACAAACACATCTTGTGTAGGTGCAATGATTAGTGATATTGGTAGACGCTATTGGCCTAATTTACAAGAAACTGGTGCATCTGAATAAATGCGTCAGTTTTCTTGACCCCCTAATGATGTCATGGTAGCGCTGTATTTGAGATAAAGTGCTCCATGGTGCACGTTTCCACACATGTGTGAGAAATTCTGACACATCTGTGGTGCTAAACCAATGCACGCAAAAAGATGACGCTACTCCAGCAATGCGAGGGGGGTCCATTGTAAAAAAAGCCCAGCGTCACTTTAACGCCTGTTCTGAGGAGGCGTTCAAAATATTGATGCTGTGAAGGCACAGAATGGCACAGTGAAATTTTTTAGATTTCACTGTGCGAGTTCTGAGTGGCTTTTAACAGGGGAACGTCTACTTCACATAAATTATCCCTGGCGCAGGTATAATAAGGTGCAAGGTTTTACAAACTGGTGCAATGGTCCCACTGCGCCAAATTGTAAATGTGGTGCTGTGTAGGGTACTGCTTGTGCCACCGCAGCAATAAAAAAAGTGACTCTATGGTGATGTAAGGGGCTTGTAAATAAGACCCTAATTTTATGAGGCACTCAGCAAAAGCTGAGTAGCATGGCTTCAGGTCATCACTAAAATAAGTACACGTAAGTGAATACATCACAGACCAATAGGATGCAAGTAAATGTCAAAATATTTCAACAATAACAAAAATATAAAACAAAACACACCTCTTATTAATCCTAGCCCAGGTTGTGTTCATGTTGTCTGTAATCATCTCAACTTTTCGGGTGTCGTCTGTTAAATAGTCCCTTAGCAGCTTCCGTGCTAAGTCATTTGCGACATCCACGTTAATTTGCCACTGACGTAGCTCCTTTGCAAATTGCTGTCAAGTAAAACAAGTGTTTAATTAAAAATGGTATTATAAAATCTATCAGAGATGAGAAAATATTCTGCTAATATCTCAGAACAAAGGGATTTATCAAAAAAGTATTTCGAGGCTGATGCTGGCATCTCAAGATATGCGTTATGGACTATTCCCTTTCTGCCCTCCTTGAGGCTCGTCCTTTTAGAAGTCAACAAAAACACTCCATCTCATTCCCCATCTTCTCAATCATACCTGATAAGACAGCTGATAAATATAGCAGGAACTTGGAAAAAGATTTAGGCACTAGAGTGAACTTTGGTAGGTACAAATGTGACCTATACAAGCTATCCAGTGTGCTAAAAGTATGAGTTCAAGAGTGCAAACAAGTGTAGTAGTTAGTGAAAGATTGGTGGATGTCAAGCTGACAGTTCATCTGCTCTTTTTAGAGCTGGGAATTTCCTGATGTTTTTGCAAGTGGTGTCCTGGCTGGCTGGGCTGGTGGAAACCTTAGCCCGAGGGACTGATGGATTCAAGTTCTCTACTTCAAGAACCGTAAATGGTCAGCCTCATTAAGGGCAGATATTCTGATGATTTTCTGCTCAAAATAAACACCAGCTGGCAAAAACTCTAATGGATCAGGCACATTCGTTTTTTTATTTAAAAAAACCTCACTCTTTAGGTATTTGTTTTTGAAGCACACATATGTTTGCTGTGTGGCCACATGGCAGCAGCTCAGTAAAGTTACAGGGTCTTTAGAGGATCCGCTGTGGTGGCTGCTCCTCTGAAGGCACAGAGATCTCCACCAGGCAGGCAGGCAGACAACTATAAATATGGTGGGCTGTAGTCCACCAGGGCAGAATAAAATCCACCTCACCAAACTCTGAATAAGGCACTATGCACCGTATGCATGAAGCATTCCTGCATTATGAAACAACCCATTGGGCCATTTCCGAATGCAGAAATGCTTTTAGGTATGTACAAAACACAATTAGTGATTCAATAACACCTTATCGAATCCCAATTTGTGTTTGCGATTGGGTAGTTGGAAGAAGTGTTTTAAGGCCTTCTTTCTAAACACCGAATCTGAATGGGATGTATGATTGTTCTTTGACCGAATTACAGTTGCAACACATTCATATTTGACTCACTCCTTGAAGGAGGCAGTAATTCATTTGTAAGTAAAGGCAGTGGTCCCATAGACCATTGCCTAGTATTAAAAAATGGAACTTCAAGCTTCCATGTTTTCTTTTTAAACGTATCAGCATTTAAACAAATTTAGCTGCATCAAAAAGCAATGAGAGACATGGTGGTCTGCTGACCTCAGCAGGCCACCATCCCTACAATTACAACAGCTGTGATTCCTAACGTGTTTCAAAATGTGACCTACCTCAATAATATTCATGAGGTAGGTCTATTTGCGACCCACTAGAAATAGCTAATGAAACTCAAAAGAGTTTCATACATTAGGAATACGGATTTTCTAATTGTGATTCAGAGAGAAACGCAATTAGGAAATCTGTATTCTTAATATTAGCACATCTGGCCCTATGATTTTAATGTGCCTTTGGATAACCCCACTGTGAAGAAGAGTGGGGTCTGAAACGTTAGCACCCATAAAGACGGCTACTATTGGGTGAAAAAAGGTGCAATAACAAGTGAGGATATCTGCTCTTTTAACAAGCTTAGTGCATGTTGTCAAAATGAAGTTCAAATAAATGTATGAAATTAGGTATTGAAAGGACAGCTCAAATATTAAGAACTAAAAGACTCAACGGGTGTGTTTAAAACATAGGTCCGTTGAAAATTTAATATTTGTGAAGTATTTGGATATAACTGAGTGTCGAGCTCAAAGCAGCAGTCATCACACTGGTGAACCTGGGAATCCTGTTTGGTTTATCCAAACCACAGCAATGTGGTTCCTCTATACAGCTGCTCTTGAGGGTAGGAGGGGGGTGAGCTGTATGTGGTTGTCAGATGGTAAAGGCACATCTGATATAATTGTATGGTATGGGTTGGTCAGTTCACCATCAAAGAAAATTTGGGGAACAGTTTGATAGTCAAATGGGATAATTCAGGCAATCATTATATGGCATTTGAGGTTCTCCCGAGTAATTCTGTGAAAAACAGTAGGGTTTGTCATTTTACAGAATGTTTTGCATTTAGATGGAGACAAAATGATCCTTGGATGACATGGATTTTCTGACAATATTATTTTTAACATAAAATGCAATTAAATGAATTCTTATACCACTTTTTGGTTTATTACTGGATGAAACCTCATTCATCATCAATTGTTTGGACGCAAGCTATCTGTAGATTCTGCTGCATGGAAAAAAAACACGGGAAAGATCATGTAATTAACATTATTTTCTTATAAATTACAAACCTATGCCCAGAGGCTTCGTGATCTAGAAATTGAAGTCACACTAAGACCATGGAACGACTCAACAGATTAGATTGGTCTTAAGTACCCACCTAAAGGTGCTGTGGTTCCCAATTCTGTGAAGTCAGAGGGAAAGTGGCCAGTCAGGCTTCTTCATAGTTGGATATGTTATTGTCGAGCTCCCACTGAAGCCATTAGTTGTGGCGCAAAAACCTGTCAGCAGGACAAAGCTGGATTTCATAGTAAACAAGGGTGCTTCGCGGGTCAGATAGATGGCCCATCTTCATTTAGCTTTTACCTTCAGACTCAGCCACTTTTTGGAAGTCAAAATCCTTCAAAGGGGTAATGCTGGGAGCTATATTTGGGCACAGCTCCACAAGGTTGGATACCTTTATTGCACGGTCTCGTTGAAACCGTTTTCGGTGCATCAAAAAGCTTTGAGCAAAACAGCCTTGGGTTTCATGCCCTCCTATGGCTCAACTTTTCTGAGCAGTCTCTGCACGATGTCCCAGTCAAGAGGGGCAGCATGCTTTATAAACAGTTCACTTTCCTTGGGAAGGTGCCTGGCAATCTCTTGTGCTGTATTGGCACCTTAGCTGTCATTCTAGTTCGTTCATAGTAATCCCCATCCTTCATATTTGTTGTTTTGGTCCTTGTTTGGTTTCCTCGAGTTGGGGCAGATTGCCATCATTCTTGTGGGCTTGACATGCATGCTTTAGGGATGGCTTATTAATATATAAAATGGGTTTTATTACATGGAAATGCACTTTTCCTTGTCATGTGTTACTGCAGTGCCTTTAAACTGCACCTTACCCACAGAACAATAGCGGTCCTGGCTCCCATATATTCTTGCCATATATGTGGGTCGTATAAATATAACATTTAGTTACCATGCCATTGGTGCATTTTCTGAGCCATCTATTATGGCATTTAAGGAATGATAAATACATTAATAAGGCCAGACCACGCACACGGCAGTACTAAATAGCATAGTCACAGTGAAAGGTACCAGCAAAAATAGGGCTCTGGAAAAGGAAAATGCAGAAAAGGCACATTTGCTACTCTAAGAGACATAGGGAAGTATTAGTTTACAATTCTTAATTGCTCATTTACTTACCGTGATGATATAGCGATAGTCAATACTGAGGATGTAATAGTGTTACAGGTGAATGTTTCGATTGCAAAACTGTGACCTTCCCCACCACAGAAACAGAGAATAAGAGAGGAAATAGTTAACAGAATGTGGAGTGAGATATTATAACAATAATATAACGGAGATCAGAGATAAGATATATAGGGGGAACTGGTGGGAGAAGGAGCTACACACAGACGTACAGACAATTCACTGATGAGAGACAGCTGTGAAGAGAGCATAGATAAGGGCAAGAGACTGGAGCAGAGAAAGAGAGGAGGAAGGAAGCGGGTACAATTAAAAAGAATAAAGGATGAAGAAAGAAAATCAGATAGATGTAGAGTAAAAGTGGGAAAACAGAGTGAACAGAAATGAGACACAGGTGCCAGAAGAAACTAAGTAAGGAAGGGTCAATATTGATGAGGTGAGAGAGAATGAGAGTGTGATTAGGGTAGAGTGGGCAGGGTTGTAGCTAGCAAAGGTGCAGCAGGTAAAGTGGGATCAGGACTCGGGACTTCAGGCCAACCGAACCCCAACTCTTGTTGTATTTTACTGTCCAAAGTGCCATCACGTTTAATAGAAGAAAGAGGTAACACCAAACGAGGCACTGGCACAGACAAACAAGAGGTTGAGAGAACACAATGGAGGAAGCGAAGAGAACCCTTTGTTATTTTTCTGAGTTCTGTTGGTGACATTCAGTGTGCATCCTCACGCTCCAACAGCCAACCTCTCTCACACCTGCTCTTCCCCAACAGATTTACGAATTGAATGCACAATACTGGTGGCTCGCTACGTTATTGGAAATGTACTTTGGATTTGGACAGCAGCGAAGTGAACAGTCTTAATACTCTGTCCAGACTGAAATTTCAGGTGCAAATCACGCGTGGCATCATTCCATAAAAAAGCAGATCACACACATTTTACTAGCTGGTATTTTCAATAATTACCCAACGGATAATGAGGTGTGCAGCAGACCCCAGATGCACAGCTGTTTTGGCTGGTACTAAACTAAAATAATGAAAAACATTAACTCCAGATATATCGTTATAAAACAACAGATGGCTCTGATGCAAAGTGACGTAGCTCATTATTTTGTTGCTCGATTTTATGGGATTGTTTATGTAATTAGTGCCACCTGCTGGAAGTCCACCAAAATTACATGCAACAAAAAAGCTTTCAAACGTAACCTGATTTATACAAGGTGTAATTCAAGTTTTAGACGTTGTTAATAACAACATACACAATAAAGCAATAAATAAGGACGCCTCAGATTCAGTTACTGGCTTCACAAATCTACTCCTATTTACATGCAGTTTCAGTACGAATGAATGAGGTGATTTGTGTAGCGCAACAGCTGCTCCAACCGGACTGTCTTGGCGCTAATTGCAGAAAAATATAAAGCTAAAGACTAGAAAGGGGGACGGGGCAGCATCTGAGAGAGTTAGGGCCCGTATTTATACTTTTTTTAGCGCCGCATTTGCGCCGCTTTTTGACGCAACACGGCGCAAACCTACAAAATACAATGGCATTTTGCAAGTTTGCGCCGTTTTTGCGTCAAAAAACGACGCTAATGCGGCGCAAAAAAAGTATAAATACGGGCCTAGATGTCTTTGAAAAGGTAGGTCTTCAGGTGAGTTTTAAAACTGCACTCAGGGGGAATAGTTTGCACATGGATGGGCAGGGCTTCCAGAGGTTTGGGTCCAGGTAGGAAAAAGCCTGGCCTCCTGCTCTTGAATAATAAATCTTCAGGATGCATAGCAAATTTTTCTCAGACGAGCGAAGATTTCTGAGAGAAAGGAGCGCATGCGCCTCGTTTGCGAGACTCTATTGTGCAAAGGGCTTTGAGCCCGCATGTTGCTCACCACTGGTTGGCTTGCGTAGCACTCTTCTTTACAACCTCGTAATTCGTCAAGGCACACCTGGCATCAGCTCCCCTTTTCTGTGTGGAACAGGGATAAAGCACTAATTGATTCAACTTAATTAGTGCAAGTCTGCTGCTCCTGACTTGATCAAGGTACAATTTGTTCTTTTTAAATTCTAGTGCCCCACAAACAGAAGGCTCGTGACTGGCAAAAATGTGGCTAACAGGACAAACAAAATTGCAAAGTTTATATTTTTGAAGCTAACTTTTTTATTTTGCCAAGTCGTCTTTTCTTAGTTTCCATGCATGCATGTTTTCCCTTGTTTTTGCTCGTGGGTGATGTCTTCAAAAGATGATAATTAACTTGTTCTAAATCTTCAAAACCAATTGCATTGTAAATGCTTGTTTTATCTTGGTCTGGATGTAAGAAGGAGCAGTTTGATGTATGATTATTGGCAAAATGATTAGTTGAGACAGGCTGAGCTTTTGCACAACATTCTAATACTAATGAATTTAAAATGGATAAATATTGCTACCTCGCCTGTAATTACTTTTTCTACCATTACCTCAATACTTTTACTTCCTCTTCTATCATCTTATTTTTTACATTAAAATTACCACCAGCTCAACAACATTTCTTCGATGTAACCTTTTTTTTAATGTCAATAAAGACTAGGCATTCTAGTTATCTATTAAAACTAGCCAGTTAATACAGTTTTAATTAAATATTTTTTTTAGATTAAGTTACATTAAATGTAATAATGTAATCTTAGTCCAGTCTTATTGGTAAACGTTCCTGTACACTTAAACTACGACAAATATTATTGAAATATTTGTATGTATTTCTGTTTTTTCATTTAATTAAATTCAAGTTTTTTTTCTTATCCCTAACTATTCCTTGCCAAAGTATAAGTTGTAAGTACTATGTTTAGCAATCAAATCAGTTTAAATAATTGAATTAAATCAAGGAATCATTCCCCAACTTTAAACCTAATGCTAACCACAATGATTATGATTATTTGTGTACATGCAAACAAATAATTTTTAAAACAGTACTCTAATTCAAGTCCGAATCCAAACACTGAACAACATTTACTATTTGTTTACTGTTTATTATATAATGTTTTTATTTAATTTTATTAATTGATACAAATTGGATTACATTTCTTAAATTTGATTTTTAATAATGAGATATCCTTATCTCATACTTAACCCTAACCATTAGCCCAAAATATTGGAAAACGTGTTACTTGTATTTATTTAATTTTAAAATAATATAATGTTATTTTATTAATTGTAATTATAATTTTTTCAAAGAACTTTGACCTTTTACCACTCTGAAATATCCCCTGTGGCTCCACAATCTCTATTCTTGAATCTCTCAATTTGTGGGAGTGTTCCTTCAGTAATACCAGGAATACAAAGATTATGCTCTGCTTCTAAAAGATTATGAAAGCCATTCCAATATTTCACTTCAACACATCTATATTGTAGAACGGATAAAAGAGAGCAGTCTCTGTATAAATGAATGCAAAACTGAGCTGCTGCTATGGATTGTCACCATAAGCAGCTAATGTTCCATTGGCTTGACTTCCTGACAACTCCTTTACCGCCTTCAGAAGAAGTTTAGCTCTCATGTATCATTCACCCAACACACGTCATCTATGAGTCACACCAAATATTAACAGCTCCTTATGCTTACTAAAATTGCCCCCATCCTTAGTTTCCAGAGCACAATGCACCTCAGTGCCATCTGGCACTTTTGCCTTTAAGACAACTGTATCACACCTTCATAAAATCAATAAAAGAACTTCAAAAGGTCATATACCAGGTGAAGGTAGGCTAGGTCTTGATGTAAGAACCACGTGGCTTTGCCATGCTGGCTTTACCTTGCCTCCCAATGGAACAGAGAATGCCCTTCAAGATGCTGTGTATGGCACACAAGCCTTAGCGGTCAGTTGGTCTCAAAACAATTGAGACTGCTGGATTTTTGCTATAGACTACCATGCCACTATGGCTGTGTGTTGAAGAAAAACTTACACCGGCTGTTTTCAAATAGTAAGGCTAAAGAATAAAGACCGAAGCATCTCTTGACTTAAGCAAGCAACAATCATAAAATTAACAATAATAGGAGAACACTGAAATTCCAAATTAAATATTTAACCATAATGAGATCTCATGTGACAATGTTACTCATCATCAGTCTAGGCCAAGTTCCACATTAAAATGGAATGTGGCAGGTGACAAGTACATATGAGATATCAAAGCCATTGCATATTCAATATATCATCAACATGCATACAGGAATGAAAAGAAGGTTTGGGGACAGTAGTGGGAATAATGATGCTGGCATCTGGTTTTCAGGGCTTTCAGGGACGAACCACCCTGGAAGTAAGTGAAACCAATAGCTGAACTCAATATGGGGAACTGCCTCACTAGGGGGCATATTTATAACCCCCTAGAGCCTCCTTGCGCCACTTTAGTGAAATTGTTTTTTTTACGCTAATGTGGCCCAACAAGGCCATAATTCCTGCGGCATATTTAGAAATTGGCACAATGCTTGCGTTGCGCCACTTTGTAACCCTTTGCGCTACATTATGCCTGTGCCAGGCATAATATATGCAAAGGGGGTGTTCCCCCATTAGGGGGGCTGAAAAAAGGTGCAAGGAAATCTAACAGATTTGCTCAGAGCAGGCGTTAAAAGGGGGCATATTTATAAACCCCTAGAGCCTCCTTGCACCACTTTAGTGTAATTGTTTTTTTACGCTAATGTGGCCCAACAAGGCCATAATCCCCGCGGCATATTTAGGAATTGGCGCAATGCTTGCATTGCGCCACTTTATAACCCTTTGCGCTACATTATGCCTGTGCCAGGCATAATGTATGCAAAGGAGGCGTTCCCCCATTAGGGGGGCTGAAAAAAGGTGCAAGGAAATCTAACAGATTTGCTCAGAGCAGGCGTTAAAAGGGGGCGCACCATTGTTTACAATGGGCCCCTATGTACTCTGCAAAATCTTCAAAATGTTGGCACTACTCCTGCAGAGTACATCAATAGCATCATAAAAATTACGCTATTGCCCCCTACCCTGGTTCATGGTGCGCCGTATTTTAAATATCGCACACACATAGTGGCGGTAGGCGGGTGTTAAAGGGTGCAAGGAAAGTGCTGCTGCACTGTGTGCTGTGCCACTTTTCTTAAATGTGCTCCTAGGTCTCTTGCATGGATTATAGTTCCACCAGTGTGTGGGCTACAATAAGAATTAAAGAACACTACACAAGTTGAGCTAGAAGTTTGGACAACTGTGCCTATATAAATTACAGAATACCCTGAAAACCAAGCTCTGCTGGAAAGCCTTTACATTCAAGGAATCTGGTAATAAAAGTAGCAAGCTTACTGTCCTTGCAAATTACATGTATCTATAAGAATATACTTCACATTCTGCCAAACACACCAGCACACCAAGGAAAAACATCAATATCTAAACACAAAGTGGTAGGTGACTGGTGGAGCACATCAGTTTCACTTGTAGACCAAAATGTTACATTAGATGAAGTAATGCAACACAATAGTAAATTGGAGCCAACACACATTACGTGTTTGCTGAAAGGTTGCGGTAAGGTTGTTTGTTTTACCAAAGCAATAAATGCAATAAAAATCTAATGTTTCTCTATCTTTGACTGATTAGTCTCTTCTATTCTATTAATTCATTCATTCATTAACTTTATTTCGGTAAGTAAAAACATACCATAAAAGTACAGTACAAACATCCCAAATTTTTTATTTTTTATTTTTAAGATTGATAAAACACTAAAATATAAGCACAATAAAAAATTTAAGAAGATAAAAGGAAATTAAAATCCAAACAAAATAATCAGAATATATGTCTCCTAAAAATAGAATGTTCCACTCAACAAGGGCCCTATTCCCATGAGCCCATAGATGTTCGAAAATACAATGAGACAATGTCTTTATGCTAAACATGGAGTACTAAAATCAGACATCAAGAGTCAATAAATATACATACATAGGTCTAAAAGTTGGCTACCCAGTCTTATTCTTTAGAATTGCTAATCTAAGGCACCAGATTGATTCGAGAAATTTTGCCACTGGTAAAACTACCTGGACAGATGAGTCAGATTTTAAAATTCTCTCAACATGAAGATAGGACCTGGCGCCTATAGATTTGCAAAGCGGAATGATCCAAAGAGCTCTTTGTTTATGATATGCATGGCAATGAAAAAGAACATGTGAGATAGACTCTTCACGTTTGCAACCCATCGGACAGAACTTGGATCTATTGGTGGAACAAAGCCATGTGTACGTTAAGGAGCACAAAGGGAGGGACCCTATTCTGAATCTGACAAAAAGAGCTTGCGCAAATGGGGATAGTGCTATATCCATGAAGGGCTCGAATTCGTAATAGCATTTGATTGATAAATAACTATCAGACATAGACAACGGGACAATCTTAGTAAATTGCACAATCTGAACATTATGCCAAAAAGCATACTTCAGTAACTGCACAGCATTTTTAGGAATGGAAAATGGGTCCAACCAATAGGACCCTAAACCTAGATGGATTAAGGACTCTGTGACATAAGCACACCATTTCGTTTTGATGATATTGTTACTGCCCACCAATTTGAGAAGCCCACAGCGAAATGGAGAAAGGGCGTCTGTTGACCAAAGCCGGATCCAATATAGCAAGGGCCTTAAGGCAGCAATCTGCGAGATAGAAAAAAGATTTAGATCCATTCGGATGGGCAGAGATGGAGTACTGGAGGGAACTTTTAACAACAGTTTCAAAAATTGATTTTCTGCCCTTGCCAAATCCACCAGGTTACAATGGCCCCAAAGTTCGGCACCATATAAGGCCCCCCCCCCTGGCTTGAGATTTGTATATTTCAAGGGCGGGAGACATTGCAAATTTGGGAGATCTAGAAGCAAATCTTACGATGCCACCCGCCCTTTGCTTCAGGCCCAATAAAGATTTCTGGCGGTGTGCATGCCAAAGGTGTGAGTCTTCCAATTTAATACCTAAGTAGGCGGTGTGCATGCCAAAGGTGTGAGTCTTCCAATTTAATACCTAAGTAGTCGAAGGTGCCCACTCTTTCCAAGGGAGCGCCATCTAGGTATACCGGCATCTTCATTTTGCACCTATTGTCCCCAAAGACCATATATTTAGTTTTTGCTGAGTTGATTTCCAACCCATGGGCCTTGCAAAACTCCAAAAATCGGGAGAGCAATCTGGAAAGACCCATGGCAGTTCGTGAGAGTAACGGGGTGTCATCCACGAACAGAAGACAAGGGAACTTCTGCCCACCCAAATTCGGGGCATCGCCATGGCAATCTAAAAGGTATGGGATACATACATTAATAAACAGTAAGAATAGGGTAGGCGCAAGAACGCACCCCTGCCTCACACCTCGTGCTGTTGGAAAAGCTGGGGTCAGGTCGCCAGCCGAACCCCAGCGAACTCTGGCATAGTTATCAGAATAAAGATCTTTGATAATATTAATCATAGAACCCGGAACTCCAGTATTGCTCAGAACCTCCCAAAGCTTAACACGCAGGACAAGGTCGAACGCAGATTTCAAATCAACAAAGGCCACAAATAAATGGCCTTTGTCTGCGTCTACGATCTTCCACTTGATGGTAGTAAATCGGAAGACCTGATCGATGGTACTGACCTTGTCCCGAAATCCAGCCTGGAGATGACTTAAAACCTGATTTTTTGTTATCCAGTATTTTAATCTGGATAGCAACTGGAAGGAGAATATTTTTTGCAAGTTGTCTAATAGACTAATCGGTCTATAATTCCCAGGGGAACTCTTATCTCCTTTTCTGTGAATGGGGACGATAATAGCCACCTTCCACGAGTCTGGGTAAGATCGAGTTGTCAAAACAATGTTCGATAACCTATTGATGTACCGGGTCCAAACGGATAAGTCTGATTTATACAAATCTGATGGAACACCGTCTGAGCCAGGAGCCTTCCCAGTTCTTTGGGCACAAATTTCCAGCTCTGTTTCCTTTAGGGTAAAGGGCGGCACAGGGGGGAGACACAATAAAGAATCAGTAGGAGTGTTGTTCAAATCAGGGCAGGACCCATAGAGTTCCCCAAAGTGGGAGAGCCAAGTTTCTACATCAATGTGGCATTCAGGAATAGATGAAAGGGCGGGGTCTCTACGTGAGACCAAGGTCCAGAAAAGTTTGGCATCACAAGCACTAGCCGCCTCCGCAAGACTCTCCCATAGATTTTCCTCATATTTGAGTTTAGATTACTTACAAGTAGAAGCATAGTTTCTTCTCGCATGTGTAATGGCGTCCCGGCTCTTTAGCTTTAAAGCTTTGGACAAAAGGCTCTTGGCCTCCCGACACTCCTTATCAAACCATTTACAATTAGGCAAAGAAGATTTGTTTTGGGTTGTAGGAGGTTTAGTAAAAAGCTCGTTGAGATCCGCAAAAAGAGCCACATGAGAGGACATAACTTCTGAGGGAGATAGAACAGTAAGGTCATCAAAGAGCTGATGGCAGGAAACTAAGGCGCAGAGCTTAACATTAAGCAGATTGGATTTCAAAACCGAAGACCATCTCACCACACGCCTATTGCTGGATAATTCCAGCAAATCATTGGGAACATCCGAAACATGAGGTGGAGTGAGCCCTATAAAAAGAGTTGCATTATATACAATTTGTAAAGGGGCATGGTCACAAGTGCACCGAGACCCCACCTCTACAATGATTATAAAATGCCAGACTCGCAGATCAAGAATAACGTAATCCAGAGTGCTGCTATAGGGGCCTCTGAAAAAAGTAGGTCTGACAAGGTTGTCATTTCCAAAACGAAGGCCATATGTAACTACAAGGTCTATTATCTGCAACACCCTAGGGGGAGGAGTACATGACACTGATTGGGTTAAAAGCGGGGGGAGATTCCATACTTCATCTTCAGCCTGGATAGACTCAGCGAAAGCTGAGTCAAATTCAATTTGGGCGTTAAGATCACCTGCAATAATAACACAATATTTAAAATGAAGGTCAGATAAAAGATTATGCAACAGATGAATAGTATCAGACTGATGGTTAGAAGGGCCTGGTCTGTTATAAATATTAATGCATAACACGGGAGTACCTGAGATTGGCCATATTGCTATTGCAAAAATGTCGCAAGAGTCAACAGCAATTTCCTTTAACCTGCCCACCTCAGTCAGCTTGACCCAAGTACATAGACCCCCAATCGCCCTTCCCCTAGAGGACTGGATCGCATTTTTAGTAAAACAGCAATAGCCTTGCCTGTATACACAATCCGTAGACCAAGTTTCCTGAAACATGCATATGGAAAAAGATTCAACATAAGCCCCCCAGTCCGGATCAGATAATTTGCTCTTGATGCCAGCCACGTTCCAAGACAGTAATTTCCTTGATATAGTGCTGCAAACTGGCGTACAAGAGTCAGCGTCTGGAACTGAATTGGAAGTCCCATTAATAATGCAAGATGAAGCCCCTATAGTATTGGCACCCAAGCCAAATGAAGATCTTGAAAGTGGCGCTACTTGGGTATATGGAACGCTATGTTTGCAAAAATTAGGGTGGCGTAGTCAATCCACATCTGATGTGTCCCCTGGGGTGACGGGGTCTCGTATGATAGTACCTTTGATGTTGCAGACCAGAGCAGCCCCATCACCTTGGAAAGGCAACGGGCCGGGGGGACAGTTGAAACAGGAGCATTTAGAAGAATTGGCTCGACTCTAGGTGGACGAGAGGACGGAATCTTGTGACCCATAACAGGCAGACTTTCTCTAAAAAATATATCAAAGTCTGATCTTAATAAGTTGCGAGCTTCCATCTGCAAAATCCCCTTAACTAAAGCGGGGCTGACGAGATGAAGTTTAATAATGTCCCGCCCACCAGGGCCTCGCACACGAGAAGCAAAAACAATATCAGCGTGGATGATAGAGCCACAACCCCTAGTGTGGCGAATCCAATACAACACCTTATTAATAAGAGAAGAAGTGTCTTCCCTTGTATGAGGTGAAAGTCGAGGGATATTACACATGTCGATGCAATTTTGGTTGGGCATGTGAATAAAATGGGCCACAGATTGACCCGGATTAAAAGGAGAGAATGACAAGTTCGCTAGAACTGAGGTCGAGTGATTTCCATAATGAGGTCTATAACTGGGACCCTTGTCAGTTTCCCGTAGCAGTGGAGAATCTACTGGCAGGGCAACAGGAACCGAAGGCTCAGAAACTTCTGCTGGCACTGGATTCGAGATGCACTGAGGAGTTAGGTCAGATTTTTTAAGGAGTTTGAGGACCTCAAATAAAAGACTCTTCAATTCCTCAACTTCACGCTTTAGACTAGATACCAGTAGAAAAAAAAGAAAAGAAGAAAGGAAAAGACTTACTCAGCACCGCTGGTCAGCACAACACAAAAACAAAAATTAAGGAGTGTGGCCCAGCCCAGCCTCTTCCAGTCACTGACGGGCGAAGGACGGGCCCGCCCTTGGCCCGGGCTCGTCCCACAATAGCGGGAGCGCGAAGTTTGTTTAAAGGACTCCTGCCCTAGAGACCAATGACGCCGCCTCCTTCTGCCGCCAATGCGCTTCCCGCGATAGCGGGAGCGCAAAGTTTGTTTAAAGGGCTCCTGCCCTAGAGACCAATGTCGCCGCCTCCTTCTGCCGCCAATGTGCTTCCCGCGATAGCGGGAGCGCGAAGTTTGTTTAAAGGGCTCCTGCCCTAGAGACCAATGACGCCGCCTCCTTCTGCCGCCAATGTGCTTCCCGCGATAGCGGGAGCGCGAAGTTTGTTTAAAGGGCTCCTGCCCTAGAGACCAATGACGCCACCTCCTTCTGCCGCCAATGCACCTCCCGCGAAAGCGGGAGCGCGAAGTTTGTTTAAAGGGCTCCTACCCTAGAGACCAATGACGCCGCCTCCTTCTGCCGCCAATGCACTTCTATTCTATTCAATTCGAGGTGTTTTATATAGTGCACAGAGACCCCGAAAAGCCTCCCAGCGCTGAGACAAACAAAGGGCCTGATTTTGGAAAAGTTAACGCCGGCTTTGCATAATTTTTTGACGCAAAACCGGCGTAAACTTACAAAATATAATTATATCATATTTTATATATATTTATATTATATCAGGCCCAAAGTACGCAAATAGAATATCTTGATTTTTTTTATATTTAAATCCTGAACATTTTGGGATATTAGACCCCACAATTTTGAGTACCTTTTTCACACAGTCCCGCTCACCATGCAGTGTCCCAAAAAGGCAAGGAAGACACCACTTTCTTCTTGAACACCATCCCTATAAGAGCACTTTATCCACTGAACATATTGTGCAAAGTGACCACAAAACAATGTGCTGGTGCTACACAAACCACTATTTAGTAAATATAAATAAATATATTAAATGTATTTTTCTACATTAAGAAATCTGCACTGTGTGGAACCATTATTTTATCCCATTTTGTAAAAATAGTGAAAAATCACTTTTCTATGGCCCAGAACTTTTCCGTTATAATCTGTATTACCCACATTAAGTGATCTAGTGGGGGTAGATGTCACTTGTTTATTTGTAATGTTTTCACAATTAATACCCTCCTTTTATAGAAGTGGTATAAAACATATGTAGTACGGACTGAAGCAAAATCTATGTGCTCTCTTCCATATTACACAATTTTAAAGTGTGCAAGGAAGTAAGATTAGGGTTTTCTCTCAATATACTGCTCATAGCAATGGGGTAGATACAAGCATGTATAATTTAACTATGCACGACCCGTATTTAAATCCAGGGCATGTGAATTTGTGTAATTTGATATTTTAAAAGCGCCCATAGTTTAGCTACTTCTTTCCTTTCCCTCGCTGGAGGTCTAAGAAATTCAGTGAGTATCCTATGAGTGATTATTGTTTTAATTGAAAGCACGTACTGAAACATGGTGGGCCCATGAGCAATTACATTTCTCAATCGTCTAAAGAAAAAATATATTTGTAGCTGGTTTGAAGACTTGGAGGAAGCCTTACAATCAGTGATTGTAGTGTAGCTGATTTGTGGGTATTGTACCGATTTTAAAGAGAAAAACACTCAGTACTTTTATCAAGGTTTGTATGGCTGACATTCAGTCCAGATACATTAAGGCTTGTTAAGGTTACCTATAAATACAACATAATGTGTTGTACTTCTTCAATGCTCTGTAGTTTAGGTTAGCAAGAGTTCTACAAAATTTATTGTCAGACCTGACAGCCTTAGAGTGGTCTTCAGCCAACTTTTTGCCTACCTCCCTCCTTTTTTCTGACCTTGTTTTTTCTGACTTTAGGACCCCGTGCATTTTACCACTGCTGGTCAGGCTAAAGTGCTTGGGCTCTCTCACCTAAACATGGTAATACTGGCTTATACCCAACTGGCCTACTGATTTTATTTATAAGTCCCTAATAAAGTGCCCAACATGTGCCCAGGGCCTGTAGATTAAATATCACCAGTGGGCCTGCAACACTGATTGTACCACCCACATACGTAACCCTTTCACCATGTCTTAGGCCTGCAGTTGCAGGGCTTGGGTGTGCAGTTTGCTCCCTTTTTATCACACATAAGTTACCCCTAAGGTAGGCCCTAGTGAGCCCACACGGCAGGGTGCTGTGTAAGTAAAGGTTAGGCCGTATACTTTTAGGTTTTACATGTCCTGGGAGTGAAAAACTCCCAAAGTTGTTTTTCACTACTGTGAAGCCTACTTCTCTTATAGGCTAACATTGGGAATTCATTGATACACTTTTAAGTTGTAATTCCCGATTAGAAAGGAGTAGCTGTGTCATGTTGTATTATCTCTGGAATAGTAATGATAAATCCCCTTTACTGGTAAAGTTGGATTTAACACTAATATTTCAGAAATGGCACTTTTAGAAAATAGGCATTTCTTTGCCCTTAAAGTTCTGTGTGACTGCAGCCTATCCTATTGCCAATACACGTCTGTGGTAGGTAACAGCTATGCTTTGTGTATTCTCTCTAGACAGCCACAACCACAGAAAGATTAGGTGTGTCTGAGTACTCATCTGCATTCATATGCATTCTGATAGCTCTCCTGGGGAGGAGGGGAGGGACAGGGTGACATCCACACCTGAATAGGCAGTGTCTATCCACACACAAAGGTCTGATTGCCCCTCACTGATAGTCTGGAGTCAGGGCTGGGAACAAAAGGGCCTCAGTGCACTCAAAAGACCTTTCTTTGAAGTCTCCCCCACTTCAAAGTTACAACTGGCTATAAGTAGTGGGTCTCTGACCTCACCGAATCAGACATTTCTGGATCTACAACTGGACTTTGTCAGTAGAACTGCTGTGCTGCAACCAGGACTGATGTTCTGCTGGAATGCTGACCTGAAAGGACTGCTTTTCTGCTATACTGCTCTACTGCCTGCTGCTCTCTGACCCTGCTGAGGGAGAGTTGGACACTGTCTTGCACCCCAAGTGATCTCCAGGGGCTTGTTGTCTGGACTCCTGTTGCTTCAGACTCAAGGATTTCAACATCTCTGCCCCTGCTCCAATGCCTGCTTCACTGAAAGTGGACCCAGATACTTGCATCATGAAAATCAACACATCTCCTGTCTGCTTGTAGCATAACCGGCACATCGGGCCGGTTGCAGTAGCAGAATTGGTGCATCATTCTCAGAAGCAACTCTTTGCCTTGAGAGCCCAATGCATTGTAATCATGCTTCTCTGCTGCAGCTGTCTAAGAAGATTGATGCATTCCTTGACTGTGTGGAAAACCAATGGATCTAATTTCCAGCACTTGTGTACAGAACCAACGCATTGCCATCACTGCGTGGGACAGATTGACACGTCACCAGCCCTGCGAGGACCCAGTTGACGGATCTCCCCGCACATCTCGCTGTTGCAACCAGGAAAAGTACTTTGTTCCTCGGGGCCTGCACGGGTCCAGTAGCCAGCCTGCGCTCCATCATTGTCAGCTGGAACATTGATTTGCCACAGCTCAACATGGTCTAACGTAACCCCTAAATGCGCTATTTGCTTCTTACCGCTATTTTGCATTTATTCTTTAAAAATCATATCTCAACTTCTACACAGTGGATTTTTGTCATTCTGGTCTTATTTATAGAATCATAATCAATTTTTTAACCTGGTGTGGAGTGGTCTTGTGACTTACCTTGACTGGCATTGTGGTCCCTTCTTGGACAGGATGCATACCTCTGCCGACTAGAAACCTAATTTCTAACATTTACAATGTTGCATTTCCATACTCTTGAAATCACATGAGCAGGCAGGCAACAATAGGTGGCATGTTTCCTGAGATGTGCAATGAATAATGAGGTGAAGGGTAAGATCATAATTAACTCCTTTCGTTCCTAGAAGTGAAGCATTTCCTCCCTTTTTAATTTTTTTACTAACACCTTCCCAGCTAGGCCTTTAAATTTAGTGCTGCATGCTCGATAAAGATGTCCTGGGTAGGAGAGGAACAGTGAAGCGCTGTCCACATTATGTTCTGGTGAACTGGCGATACCGGGCCTTTTAGCAATGACAAAAGAAACTGTTTTTGTGGAATCCAAAATTCACTAAACCAGAAGATCATATTTCAAGCACTGCAGAACTCGAATGGCATAAAGCAGAGATGTTTTAAGGCATGAGCAAAGTGGACAATTGCCTAGGGCCCCAAACTTCCAAGGGACCACCTTGGAAAATTAACTTTCTCTATTTGACCATCTTTTTTATTTCTTTATCTAAACCCCTCTCCCTCTCTACCTACCTATGCCTCAGACTCAGGGTCATCTTAAGGATTTTTAGGGTCAACATGTCATTTAGAATAGCTTGGCATCATGTGTTTTGAATTAGCAGGAAATGGGTAGTAAAATTCTACTTTGTGTAATCCTTGGGCCCCCACCCAAGCCTTTACTGTGCCCCCCAAAGTCCTTAAGATTACACTGAGTATTTCATGACTTCATGGCTTTATTAGTCTACTTGAAGCAATCTTCTACTGTCCAGAGCAAATTTTCTGTCATAAATGATTGTTACTTACAGCCACACATAAGTAAATTCCTCCTGGTGGAGACTCCATCAGATTAATCCTTTAGATGGCATTCTTTAAACAACACTGAAACCCCAGTAAATCTCTAAATGACAAAGTCTTTTTTCCAGTGGGCTTAATCCCTAATACTGGGCTGGCCTTATTCCTAAAAAGACCTATAGTGACACTGACAGCTGTGTGTGATTCGTTTGTCATTTTCTGTAGATTTAAATTTCATTTTAAGGCTTCTATAGTAATGGATAGCATCAGTGATTTCAATTCAAATGTTTAATCTATTTGTAACTATGTTCTACTTTTCCAAATTCATATGCATGCAGTTATTAGGAGGCCTAACACATGCCCCAATCCTGCTAAAAAACACTTATGCAAAAGTGAAATATTTTCAGTTTTACAAAAAACTATGCATTGATTTCCACTGAACTCCATGATAATGACTATTTCCACTAACTTACACTAAAAATAAATTACAATATCTTTATATGTTTGCTGTACTGGATTATTTCACAGGTTTTTGCTAAAATAATAATATCAGTTTTGCAAACCTGGTTTGAATCTCACATTATTTACATGTTTTTAATACATTGCTTTGGTAGTTTGAATACTTGCATTGATAATACACCCACATAAGACTTGAGTTCTCATTATACCTGACAGTTTCTATAACTAGAAAGGGTGATGTAGATGCTCAGCTCAGCTAAAGCACATATACATCTTACTATGGCCTCCCTGACTTTACCCTATGAGCAGAAATGTGTACATTACATCAATCCAAACTGATTTTATAGGAGGAAGCAGATATTTGTTACTTAATTTAAACAGTGTTATATCAGTCTAGTGAGATTCACAGAGAGACAATAAATAGTTCAGTAGAGGTGCATGCAGATAAACTTCATGGAAAACAATTACTGAAAAAAATGATATCAATCTGACAATGATGAAGAATACTTCCTATGTGAGTCCAGTTATGGCGAATGACAACAAAAAAATGAGTGATAATATTAATTGAGCAAAAATGCTATCAAGTTATTTTCTATTCAATCATATTTATTCTTAAAGTTTCAGAAACAGATAATCTTATATGGATATGTGCTGCAATGTGTACATTGATTTCACTGAATGATGGCAGTTGTAACCTGACTAAATGTTGCTAATAAACCTTTGTGGTTTGGACACCATCCTCTCTGTCTTTATTGTGAAATGAAATTGATTTCACTGAAATTGAGATGTATTGCCGATGATAGCTTCTTTCATACGCTTTTAGTTGACAACCAAATTTCCATATGACCAGTGGAGGATCCTGTATGATGACCATATGAGAATTTTCATGTACAGGAATATCTGACTCATTAGGTTTTTACCTGATATGTTGGTTGTTTGGACCTGAGTTGGATTTGTATTAATTCTTGGGAGTGGCAAAACTCATAAACCTTTTCTACTACAAGTGAGCAACCACATTGGGGCTGACAATAAAATGTAATCAATTACCTGTGATATTTTTTAAAAGTAATTTGGCAATATTTATTAATATGTGATGGTTTTTTCCTGCGGTACTATCATAACCCAAATGGATTTCAATTTGTTAAAAGGGGGAATTATTATAAAAATGTTTTTCGAAAACTGTTGAGAAACAATAAGTGTGTTAAATTATTTAATAACACTGTGGCAATTAGACATGTTGTTTAAACGTTTTCACCACTTATATAATTCAGCTATCTTTGGTATCTCAAAGAAAAAACAATTAACTGTGCAAGAGAAATGATAATTTGTAACAGCACAATTGGTAATTTGGTTATTTCATATAGAAGCTATTTTTAAAAGAATTAAAATGCATATTTTGCATTTAAAACAACCCCAATGAAGCGACAAAATAGTCACAAAAGGTATCATCTGACAATTACAATTTGGGTTTTTTAAACTGTCCTCTAAAACTTACCTCCATTTTTAGACTATTCTAAACTTAATAAGATATGTAAGCAATAAATGCATTTGTCTTCTCAAAGTGTTTACATAATTGCAAAAATATCTGTTCTCTGGTGTTTACCACCAGCTGATCATCCTATACCCAAAAAGAGTTGCATATCAAAAAGCACTTAAAGGGGAAGATGACAATAAACGTCAGAATTTCCAAATTTGTTTATTCTTACGGAGCAGGTGATTTGTCAACAGAGCACGTTATTTTGAAAGTAACATGTATCAGGATTCGTTGAGTCCATTTTCTGGTTCAAAATACATGTGATTGTTAATACAAAAGCAAATTAAACTGTAAACATGACATTGGTTTACATGTGCACGGTCTTGAACAAACCAATATGCCTGAAATAGCTTCAATGTTATTTTTATATGCTTTTTACTGTAATTGGTTCCCATGATCAATTGCACTCATATGTGCTTGGATGATGATTATAGCTAGAAAGAGAACATTTCTGGGCTTATGTGCTGATTTTACTAGGCATAGCTTGATGTGTCAATTGCCAACCACGATGAATATATGTATTTTTGTAAGTGTCCTTTGGCAACTTCATAATCCCATTAAACAACAAATTGATGAACAAATGCTTGCGTTTATCTCAGGCACTGGATGAAAACTTTGGTTACATACCATTTCAGCATTTTTCTACTAATTATGCCTCTCTGAACAGGGTCCAGCAACTCTAACAAATCCCAGACTAGTTCAGCCTACTTAGTTCTCTTCAACAGGATAAAGTTTGAGGCCTATGACTCAGTGAGCTTGTGACCAACCTCTGGGTACACACATCACAATTAGGGTCTCTACCACAACATGCAATAAAGTGATGGAAAGAATGATTGAATTAATTCATTTTTGCCACTGACATTCATTAAAGCCACATTCAAATTCAGAGTGGTTTGCCCACTCTTTCACTCCAGACAGAGTCTAGCCCTATGCAAATCAGTCACCAGTAGGTTCTGTATGGAGAGGTATTACCTTATAACACATTATAGGAGCAAAGATGTATGATCAAGTTTACAGACATTCTGCACATGCATCCCTAACTGGGAAGCCAGATCCACCCCAGATAGGTACAATAACAACCCCAGACCGGTTGGGATCAATAAAGTTCCATGGCACAGTGAGCATGGTACCTACACCTGGGCATACCCATTGTAGGTAGGTGATCCACTAAAACAATTTGGCAATTGATGGGGCTACATTCCAGTCCATCATTTTTCACCCATTATGCCACTATAGCCAGACATGAGCCACATGCAAATCAATCTTAATCCTGCTTCGACAGAAACTGTCCTGCCTGAGCTGCCAGACCAGGTCCCCTCTCGATGGGAGAACAAGAAATCCTAGACGAGGCCTTGTCAGTGATTTATAGCTTGTCTCCTGTGGCACAGTGAGCATGCAACTGTGGATATCTGACACACTTAGGACTTATTTCATTGACAGATGTGTCAGCGTGTTCTCTTTCTGGGCTATATGAGAGATCACCACACCTTAGCCTGCTTTATGCTCATAAAATACCTTTGCTTGATGTATGAATAAACAAATGCTGGGATGCTCAAGCAAGCACTTTTCCTTATAGTTCTGAATGGAGAGGTATTACCTTATACAACATTATAAGTACAAGTCTGTATGATCAAGTTTATAGTCATTCTGCGCATGCATAGTCCACATAATAATTTCAAGGAAAACAACGCAATTTCCCATCTATTTTCTCTGTATCTCAAAGTGTTTTCCATTTTTTTCTTTTTTAGTATACTTTGCTACTGCACTTTGGTTCTATCCAATTCCTAAGTAACATTCTGTTTTTTTCATACTAGCATAATACAATGATGATTTGTAGAAAACAAAAAGAACAGAAAGACTAACTGTTGTACCCACCTTAAGTTCTGCATTTTGTTTTTTCAAATCTTCTACCGTGTAGGAAATTTCTTTCCAAGAATCAAGTCTTGTTTTTGCCTTTTCTAAAACCTGATCTGCTTCTTTTTTGGCCTCCAACCACTGTGTTGAGTCCTTCAACATGTCGTTCAGCTGTTGTCTCCGGTTCTGCAGGTGGGTCTGAACATCTTCCCACTGGTTGAGTATCTTTTCAACTGAAACCAAAAGCATACAATTTGATAAGAATAATGGGAGTATTCTAGGAAGAACATTCTACACGATGCAGAGCTTCGTTTTCAGATTTCTTATTTACAGTTAAACTTGCTATTTGGCTAAAATAAAGGATACATTTTGTTTGTTGTCCAATGGCTTTCCATTTTGATATATTTTAAAAGGTAGTTAGTTAACGCAACGCACTTTCGGATCCAATGATGTGAACAATTAATTTAGTTTCTTTACTTTGACAAAAACAAGATCGTTATGTGGGGTGACAGCCAAGAAAAGAGCTGGGTGCATAATCTGCAATTCACATGTATGAATCCTGGCAGGATAAACTCAGCCAATCATGCTTCAGATGCTGATAAACGCCACCTACTTGGGTAATAAAAATGAGCGAGAGCAAGATTTTTTCTGTGCTTGTTTTAGTTTTAAAATACATCACATAACCCGTTTAATTAAAAAACAACTAAATAGGAAAAGCCTTCAAATCATTTGAAAATACCGCAGATTTACAAACACTTTGCTGTTATGCATTCATGAAGAAAGCTATCAATGCCCCTCCATTTGTATTTAAGTGGTCCATATTTTTATGTATTCGCTTGCCACTTCTCTTCTGTAACGGTTTCCCATTAAGATAGTGCATATTTATAGTTTGGGCCTGGAAAATGTGGAGGTTCGTTGTAGAGCATCACGGCTGATAGAACTAGATATTGTGGATTGCCAAGTGCATGGCGTTGAGCCTGTTGATTTGGATTTGAATGGGATTGTAATTGCCACCAAGATAATGACTTGTTATCGGACCCAATGTTTGATATGCATATCAATATTCAGAATTCATGTGTACAATTGTGACATATTCTGGTTTTGTCCTCAGTAGATTTGGCTATTCTTTTCCCAAGAAATATCATAAGATACCATTGTGGAACTATACTGGTTTGATGGTATTTTTCAAGACATTTTTCATGCCAGGGTGCACTTCGGGCAAAAAAAAAGTCTTGCGCGATACCGGCAGGACAGTGATTCGAGCAAAAAGTTTCTGTTGGCAAGAACATTCCTGTGCTCTGTTCTCTTGTGTGCAAAAAGTTATGCAAAATTGCATAATGCAGAATTTCAAATAATTTTAGGAATTTTGCGTAATGCAAAATTTGTGAATTATGTAAATTAGGACAGTGTAGTTAAAATTTCTCCCAGGCCTACTAATCACCTTAAAAGCTCTCTCAGGCCTACTAATAACTTTAAAAGCCTGATTTGTAAACTAACATTAAATTGACGGATTTGTATGTCAAACATGGAAAATGAAATCAGTTTAATGCTTTAGTGTTGTATTTAATATTTTTACACAAAGTGAGCATGTGCCTGTGTCATATACCTACCATGATGTATAATGTCTTGACAGGCTGTAACATTTTTCTCAGCAATCACTAAATAGAATGCAATGTTTGATCACAAGATTACCTTATTCCAAAATTAATGAAAATCACAAACAAAATACATAGAATTAATATAAAGTCATTCTCTGGGATAGAGAACCGCCAGCACAAAAGACAAGAAGGCTGTACCTTTTACAAAGCTCAATATCAAGCTGGGGGATATAGGAAATGTGCCTGTCTTGTGTCTTTCACAAGGCCAGATCCGGTCTAGTCTGTGCTACCACTAATATAAATCACAAGTAAGACATCATTGGAGGACCTAGGACCTACCCAGAGACCATCACCCTCACTACATAACAAATTCTTCCCAAAGAGGAGGGTAGCAGTTCTACCCACTAAGTGGTAATGCACAGCAATGGACGCATTACATACAGAAATAGGCCTCTGTCCAGGCAAGGAGAAAACTAGCAACTCTTCCAATTTTCACCTAGGCTGAGGGGATTTGTGTGTCTTCCACTGGAAAGCAGCCTTTGTAGCTCACTCACCAATAGTGCATTGGAA
The DNA here is from genome assembly GCF_031143425.1 of Pleurodeles waltl. Classification (NCBI taxonomy): domain Eukaryota; kingdom Metazoa; phylum Chordata; class Amphibia; order Caudata; family Salamandridae; genus Pleurodeles; species Pleurodeles waltl. The sequence goes on from NC_090447.1 coordinate 658,607,861, forward strand.
ACCCTTGTGCCAATTCAGGGAGGTAGGTCTTGATTCTCGCTACTTTCCCTCATATCCCACTGATGAATTGACAAGTGCAGGGCTCTACACTGTCACTGCTGCCAATGTAATGGAAATGTGGTATTGGTTGACGGCATTCACCAGTGGTAGGACATTATTGACATTTAAATGGCCAGAAGAAGATAAAGCCGGTCAACTTGCTTTTACTGCTGGAATCCTCAAGTGGAATGCTTAATAACCCATAGAATTATTCAAATGTTGTAAGAAACTGGATTATTTGTTAAAAGAGGAAGAACTCATTTTAAAGAACAATCACAATCCTTATCAGGGTGAACCACAAAAGTCATAAAATAAGCCTGTGCTTTACCTTCTGGTAGCTTGGCATAAAACAGTGAGGCTTAAATTAGAGGTATCGTCTAAATTATCCAGTACTCACACAGTAATTGTGAGAACCTGCCTGCTGGTTGAGGGAGGTGAACCCCTACTGAAGCATCAGCCACAATCCATGTCATGGAAAGACACAATCAAAACCCCAAATTAACCTGTGCTCAAACCTCAGGTAGCTTAGCACGGAGCAGCCAGGCTTAATTTAGTGGCAATGTATAAGGCATTAATGCAGCACTTCAAACAGTAATACAGTGAACACATAACACAAGAAAAATCCCACACCAATTTAGAGAATTAGTACATTTTAATGAATAAAACAAGACCAAAATGACTGCAATCCAACCAGTAAAAAGGGAGATATGTAAGATTAAAGATTTCAGTGACAATAGTGCCAAAAAGCACAAAGTGCCAACTCTGGCTATTTGGTCGGGCCAGACTGGGCACAATGTTAAACGTTCAGGCTGACTGCAATGGAGCATGTGATGGCTATTGGGTCCTAGTTAGGACTGTTGAACAATAGTACCTTAAATCCTGGTTTGTGGAGCGCTGTGAGGTCCTGCATCGAGGATGCATTGCGCAGCCAGGGTAATGCGTCAGTTCCGAAGATTGGTGAAGTCTCAATGCAAGGTCCTGCATCATTGTCGAGGATTCCGTCGAGGAGGGCTTGCGATGTGAAGTCTGGCATTGAGAATGTGTCATGTAGTGGAGGCAATGCATCGGTTCCAAAGAGCTGTCAGGCTGCGATGCAATAAAGCTGAATCATCGTTGAGGATGCTGTCAAGGAGGGATTTGTGATGCGAGGGCCTGCATCAGAAAAACTTGCACACGTGGCAGTTTCAATGGTGGCTGCAGGGTTTATGCGGAGTCCCTACCTCAGGAGAACCCTCAAAGCTGAGGCGATGCATTGTTTCTGCTCGGGATTGTGCCGCTCAGCAGAGGAGATGTGCCGGTTCTACTGGGTCCACAGATGGGCTGGTAGAGCGCCTTCGGGCTCACTTCCAAAGGTCCAGGACTGGGATGACAACATTGGCAGTGTAGGACTCACAGATGGCAGAGTCTAGGTGCTGGGTTCAAGGCTGTTGCAGTCTTCTGTCACGGATGCTCTAGTCAGGAGGCTAGCCAGCAAGCCCTTGGAGTCACTTTGAGGTACTGGACTTCAACATATGCAGATCCAGTCCTTCTCACCCATTCAAAAAGGCAGCAGGCAGCGGCTCAGCAGAGCAGGCGTTACTTCAAAACAGGAGTCCAGCAGACTGGTAGTCCTTTCAGCAGCACAGTAGCCTGGAAGAGTGGCCACAGGTCTAGATGCGTACTGAAGAGTTGGTGTATGGGGTCCAATATCTATACCGGGCCTCCTTTGAAGTGGAAGAAGTTTTTTAGAGATTTCTCTTTGAAGCCCCTTTGAACTTCCCAGGCATCAAGTGTTCCCTGTTCTGGTTCTGGGTTAACTACATTGGGCATGTAGGCCTTTGTGTGGAGGCAGGACACAGCCTATTCAGGTGTAAGGTGGGCTGTGCCTACCTCCCCCTCCCCTCTGTCACAGAAAACTGCTCTGGGGACCCATATTTGCAAGGTGTTGTTAAGCCACACAAGTGGCTTAATGCCGCTTTGTAAATAGGGAGCAGAGTACAGAGCCACCAGAATGTCACTGAAAGTGACTCTCGGGTGGCGTAAAAGACTTGTAAATAAGCCCCTTAATGTCTAAGGCAAGAAAATACCAACTTTCTAAAAGTAACATTTTCAAAATTTTAATTTTAAGTCCTACATTGCCATGAGAGAGGATCTTTCATCATAATTCCAAATATTCCAAGTATGAACTGGTTACCTACTCCTATTTGGAAATTCGCACTTATTAGAGGTTTTATGGAAGCTCCAGTGTTAAAGTATGTGAAGGAAGGCTTTGCAGTAGTAAAAAATTAATTTAAGAGGTTTTCAGGACCAGAGCATGTAAAATTAAAAAGTATATGTCCCAATTTTCAAGGACCACACACCCTGCCCTCTGGGCTGTCCTAAGCCTACTGTAGGGATGACTTACATGTATAAAGAAAGAAGGTTTGAGCAGGGCAAAATGTGAATTCTGCCAGATCAACATGGTAGTTTAAAACAGCAGACACAGGCTGCAGTGGCAGGTCTGAGGCATGTTTAGAAGACTACTTAAATGTGTTGCAAAATCAGTGCTTCAGGCTGACTAGTAGCATTTAGTTTACAGGCCCTTGGCACAGTAATGGCTGCTTTACTTGGGACTTACAAGTATATTAATTATGCCAATTGGCTATAAGCCAATTATAAAATGTTTTAAAGTGAGACCACAAGCACTTTAGCACTGGTTAGCAGTGATAAAGTAAGCAGAGTCCTAAAGCCAGCAAAACAGGAGCATTGAAGGCAAAAAGTTAGGAGGGGTGCTATGCCAAGGATACCATTCTAAAAGTCATAAAGTGAAAACACAACACAAGAAAAATCCTAACCCATTTAGTATTCTAGACAGAACATTATTAAATAAAATGACACCAAACAACAAGCAGTCGGTAGATCTAAAGTTATGAGTTTTTAAAGTTTAAGGTAAAAATAGTGCCAAAAGGCTGAAGGGTCAACTGAAGTTATCTGGTCATGCCGAACAGGACAAAGTCAAATGTTCCTACCAACTGCTATGGAGTGCCAATCTGATACAGGGCTAGGTGCAATCCGCTAGAAGTTGTACCTTTTATTGTTAGTGCAGGGGCTGCGGGCTGCTGCAATGCACAGCTCTGGTTCAGATCTGTCCAACTGCCAATCAGCAGCTGTGCGGTGCTGAGATGAGAGGTTCTGCATCAGATCTAGTGAAGCAACCAACCAGGTGCTGTGAGGTCCCGCAGTATGAGGCCCTTGGTTCATCCTGTATTGATCCAGTGAAGTTGTCAATAAGGGGTGACGTTTGGCAGTGCTGCAATTTGAGGCCCTGTGTCGTCTGGTGTTGTTCTAGGTCAGATCGCATAAAACCTTCAATTGAACAGAGAGGAGTATACACTCACTTCAGACAAGGGTCCACAACCTTGAGGACAGCATTTGTGGGGGTCAGGATACACTCCCACAGAGGCCAGCAGAGGGAACTAGGTCAGATCCTCTGTCTGGTCAGCTGGAAAGTAAGAGAGAACTTTGGAAGCTTGTTTTGTCCTTGTAACTCCAGCAGGAGGTCTGGCAACTGACCCTTGAAGTCACTTCTGGGGTCCTGGGTTCAAAGAAAGAGGGTCTAGTCTTCCTTCTTCAGACAGCAAAGCAGTCCTTCTTTTGAATCTTCTCAGGTCCAGGATTGATCTTATTGCAGGTTCTAAGGGTGTCCGTTTTGTAACCAGAGGCAGCCTGTGAGTGAGGACACCCCTTTGTCTGACCCTAAGACTGGTTCTGTCAGTTCATCCCTTTACCTTGGGTTTGGCGCCAGTCTATTTTGTGAATGACAACGCAGGCCCAGGTTTGAACTGCATCTGCCAGTGACAGGGTAGGTGTCTTCTGCAGTTAGGAAGGGGCTATATACAGCCTTCAGGCTACCCTTGAAAGTCCAGGAAGGGGCAGGGTGACTTATAAGTATTAAAAAGGAAAGTGTAACCCTGGCAAAAGGTTTATTTTGCTAGGTCACAAATGGCAGTTTTAAATATAAACAGAGGTTGTGCAATGGCACGCCTGAAACAAGCTTTACAGTGATATTTTAGTGGGTGGTACAATGAGTGATGTAGCATTTTATTTACATACCCTGGGTACATGTATTACCATTGTTAGAATGGGGACTCTGGTTGGCAATCAGTTTGCACTCTGTCCAAGCAGCGACCCTCACTCTAGTCGGGTAAGGGAGATACACACCTACGATAACCCCTGATCACCCCCTTGGTAGCTTTGCACAAGCAGTCAGGCTTATCTCCGAGGCAATGTCTAAAGTATTTGTAACAACATACACAATAATACAGTGAAAACACTATAAAATGGACACCACACCAGTTTAGAAAAATAGCAAATATTTATCTAACTTAAACAAGACCAAAACAACAAAAATCCAAAATACACAAGTAAAGTTATTAATTTTTAAAATAAAGAGTCTTACTCCTAGAAAACAATGGATGCATGGTTTGAACATTTTTGATGAGGCAAGTTCTGGAACCCCAGCCCATCCCTGTGTGGCACTGGGCTTGTTGGATCCTATTTATAATAGTTAGGTGAATATTTTATTGTTTGTATTTTTATGTTATGAGCCAGATCATAAATTATTTCATACTGGGGTTTAGAAAATCTCTTGACTACTTCATTGCCTTCTGGTTTATTACTCCACATTACCAGAAGGCCAGCCAAGCTTTATAGCCTTTCAGAGCAGTATCTTTGGTAGAGCCTCAGAGCCACTTCTTGTGCAATCTCACTCTTTCATCCATCCATTCTATATCTCTTTTCTAATTCTCTGATCGCTTTCTCTCTACCTTCCCCTTCCACACTCTCCTTCTCTCTCTCTCTCAGCCTTCACGTGCCTGCTGCAATTAACCTCGGGGAGCTAAGGAAAAGGACAGAGGCAAAGGAAGCGGCCACAGCCTTTCAAAACTGGCCTCATGGGCGATAGCCCACCTGGAAAATGTCTGGTGGCATTAAAGGCCTGTCCGGCCCTGATGCCCCATAATTATTGCCTGATTACTGAAACTGGAGTGTGAACATCGTTTTTCCTATCACTGCTTTGCAAAAATGTTCATATGCCTCGAGATATAAGTTCTGATGCAACTTAGACTTAACTTTTTTAAAACCTCTTTAATGTTTCCTTACCTACAGTGTTTTGGAAACTGGTTTATATTCTCCATTCTCTTTTGAATTGTAGGACCTAAAAGCCAATAATAATTGTATAACAGCTACCATGATAAGAAATGTGTTCCTGAATGTATTCGGAAGTGTTGGAGATGCTCCTGAATACAACTCATTTTAATTATATGTTATATTATTCCTTCTTAGTTATAGTAAAGTAATTTAATGACGGGAAATGGCTAGAGTACCATTCTGATGTTAGTCCCCAGAGTAAGCTGGAGCTGAAATGGCAGAGCGACCTTTTAGTGTTTTCCTTTATTTAAGTTTCTAATCAGGCAATTTAATACGAGATTAGCTCCATCTAATAGTAGCACATTTGTACTTTAATAGTGACACCATCAAAGACCATAAAATCAAGAAAATGGTCTTAAGTGTTCAGCAAATTATGCATATAAGGTTCACAGGTTAAAGAGACAAAATGTTACAGTGTTAATTATTTAGAATGCAGAGCATTTCTGTTTCAAATGTTGGGCCAGGAGGCCCTCGCGAAGAAAAGGTACAGATGTATAACAGTAAAGTGCCGTTCAGTGAATCCATCCAGCCCTTAGGGGCAGCGCATAACTCATTAAGAACCATAAGTGACAAATGAGAAAATCAACTGAAAGAGGGTTAAGAGGTGCAACACTTTACCAAAGTTCATTAAAGAGGGACTAAATCAGACCCGTATAATTCCGATATTATACACTTATTAATCATTAACCCTTAATAACAGGCACTTATCACAGTTCAAGCTACATATAAAAGTCAAATGTTCGCAAATCTATGGAAAGGAGAAGGTATTTTCCTCCAGCGCAAATTCAGAGCTTAATTTGAGATTGTGAATGCGGTGGGGGGCTTTGCCACTGATTTTTGGATACCAGACAGATTTTTCGAGGTCAGGAGAGAGACAAATACACAAATTTGACGGATGGAAGAAGACCATGATGGCAAAACCGTCACAACGGGGGAAATCGGGAACCTGCAAGAGTGAGATAAAGGGGCGAGGACTGTCCGGTAGTGGATTAAAGATGCATGAGGTGGTTTTAAGGCTGCCAGCCCTGGTAATTGGTGCACCTACATTTTATTGCACTGGTGTGGGCTTCTGAGCAGAGATTCAGACACTGGCCACATTCTTTAATGAATGAAGCCCTGAGCATAATGTATTTAAATTGCCTCTTGTGGTTGTAAAGCATAGTGCTTTACAGCTTACTGCGATATTGAAGGTATGAAATTACAATTTCAGTAAACCTAGCCAAGGTGGCGTTCAGCAGGGGTTCACACACTACACAGGAAGTGAGCCAGGTCACTCATTCTAATGCAGCATGACTTCTCTCAACAGATACTCTATGGCTTTTGCAGCAAATATCTGCTTTCTTGTTGGGTTGAATTTACCCTTAATTGACAGACTCTGGTGTTTAAAATGTTAATAAGTTTTAATAATAATTATGTTTATTTTTAAGAATGGGACTCTACAAGAAGCTGCTAACTATACTGACATCAACACAAACTATAGATGATTTTAAATTTGGGCTTTACCCTAATAACCTCTAAGGGCAGCTGGGGGTATTGCTCTAAGGTAAAGAGGGATCAGTTCAGTCCTGGACTCAGATACATTGTTTTGTTTGGGGGCTGTCCAGAAAGCCAGTTGGATAGTAATGGTTCAGATGCTGATGTGTAAAGGTCATAGGGCATGGACATCATTAGCTGTCTTCTGACCACTGTACTGCAGGACAGGGTTTTTATTTGAGCCTTGGACAGTCGGCCAGACTTAATACGCTATGACTTCTAATTTAATTTGATTAAATTTACATACATTCGCTCACATTTACACACCTTCACACACATTCAGCTTCGAAGCCTTTGTGGCAAGTGCCTATGAACTAACACGTTTCAATTATGATGTCTTAATTCCAATCATATATACAGACCTGCTATAAATCTCTGGCTTTTCCTACTTTAGTCAGCTTCTTTCTTCTTTCATGCTTCTTTGTTAAACTAGAAACCATTGCATGTGGACTGAGGGATAAAACACTTACCATTCTTTTACTGGCAATAGAAAATAAGTGCCTAGATGCAAATTTCAACGGTCCAGTTTTCTTGTTACTTGACAGACTTTCCACATCTTGAATATTTTTTGGCGTCGTATGTCGTTTTAACAGGCCATTTCCCCCATTTTATTAGATGGAACGTTGAATACCTGAGGCTTCACTCACTACACAACCTTTATCTTTAACCAATAAGCAGGGAAGAGGTACCATATATGTTCGTTGTATTCCTTAATTACATATGCTTGATTAATTTCAGCATCATTTATTGTTATGTTTCTCTTTAAAAATTAATTTACATTGCAAATGTCTTTACACCCTCTATAAACATACCTTGATAAATTAAGTAATTTGAAGAAAACCCCAGAATGGAAAGTTAACAACGTTATTGAATATCAAGAGGCCAACAAATTTAAAGAATGGAAAGTCCATTCTTTTTAATGTGATGTGTCAAGGCAGGCAAAGGTTTATAGCATTGAAAGAGAATCACCAATTAATTGGTTGTGTAGACAGAGAGAACTTATTTCCCACCACAAAGGAACACAAAAGAGAAAATGTGAGAAAATCAGTTGCAGCTTGCTTTACTTCACAGGCTGTGGCTGGTTCTTGAAATATTAATGAAGTTAGCTTTGTTTGACATGAGATGTGACTGCATGTTTTACAACCAATGTTGGATTTTCACACCAAATAGTCTTTTTAAAGAAAAAGTGAACTCCCAATACATATGTGATAGATACGTGACTGGTGCTACATGAAAAAACATAAAAGACCATTGTAAATTACTACCTTATAGCAGTACCATAAGTAGTCACTATGGGGAACCAGATTTCAATAAACAGCTAGGCGTGGGTGAAATGTAAATTATGTCAGCATAATTTGTGCCATTTTTTAGATTTTGAATTTCGCTTTTATGAGAAGATTCTCGAAATTACGGCATTACACGAAGTCATGTAATTATACCCAGTTTCCGGTAACATTTGTTTACCCAAGCATGCATGAATAACACAAACGGCCAGAGCATGAGCAGCGTTGCTCCCGCCACTTGTGTTCTATGTGCAATTATTTTAAATGCAAAATGTTTCCTTGTGTCAAAAAAGTATGCAAGAATGCATTTTGCGCTAAAATATATCGTTAAATGACAGATTCACATTTTGCATAACTACCTGTCATTTCACGTAATTTTCAAGAAATTTCACAGACTTATTCGAAAGCAAACAATGCGATTTTCACACACCCCTACAAACAGCCTAAAAATGGCTTTGTTGCAAGAAGGAAAGAAGCACCCAAAGGTCAAAGGATTATTTTGTAAGGGGCTCTGAAAAACTTATAACAGAGCTGCCTATTTGTTTGAATTAAGGGTATTGCAAGAGGCAAAGGATCAGTTGTACTACTGAATATTGACACTGACAATATCGAGATACATAAATACATAAATCGAGGGTCAAATATTGAGGGGAAAAATGTAAAACTAAGGCCCATATTTACAAGCAGCCTGCGCTGCTGGTGTGTCACTCTTTGTGACGCAACAGTGTACAAGCTGCACACCCATATCTACAAGCCCGTGCAAAGCCACTTTGTGAGCAATACATGGCCTTGTAGATATGGAGTAAGGCACCACAGCGCAAGTTGCTGCGTTGCCTTACTTTGCATCAAGGAGGCATTTTCATGGGTGTTGCATGGGTGTTCCCAATCTGGGACTCAATTGACATGGAGAGTTTGACAGCTACAGTACAAGACACTGTGATGCGCTTTGATAAATATAGATCCCTTTTTGACATATGTGAAAGATAACTCTGCATGACACGTGGTAGCGCGCCCCCTTGATCTGATAGCCACTGCGGGCCTTGTACAGGTGATGGAGTGGAATTGGAATGGTCTGAGATTTGGAGTTGGGGGGGAGATGAAGAGGTTGCTGGAGAGATCAATCATGTTAGAAATATTTTTGAATGGAATCATTCTGTTCTCTGTTTCCTATGCATGGTTTACTCTGAGATCATCACCCCTATCCAATGATTATAATAATAGTTCTGTGTCTACTTATGTATTGCATTTCCCACTTCTGGTGGAGGAACATACTGCTTTTGAATGTGTATTTCTCTTTTTTTATTTGTATTTCCTAATAAAGTGAATAATAATGTTGTAAAAAAAAAAATTGACTTTCTACCAACAATGACACTGGAATACGAACCTGAGTAAACAGTACTGACTAGTGGGGAAATGTGAACAGCACCTGACACTTAATCAAGCTGATTCCACATATTTACTGAGGGAACAGATAGATATAAGGTCAATTGGGAGACAACACAATGAGGGAGGTAAGGAGCGGATTGTCCCCACAAGAATAGTGATTGGGAGTTCCCCCTTGTATGTTTGATAGATATGAGTAGCATTGAAAATTGCTGTCTCATTAAAAGTACGTTCTTCTTCCAAAAGATAAGTACTGGGCTAGACATCAAAGCTATTGTCTCTTGGTTGATTGTTTAGTTCTGAGCTCCTGCATCCAACACTACCTCCCTGAGAAACATGTGACTGCCTGCCTCGATTACCATGAGAGTCAAGTTTATAAAGTGTTGTCCTGTGCCCAGTTTTCCAAGTATAACTTTTTGCACAATGGACTCTAGGACACCAATGTCAAAATACCTCAGCCACCAAGGTTGGAGTCCACTAGACCTGATCTGGCTTGTATGCCCCCCCAAATGGTGTTTGACAGTTAAGAATAACATGTGAGAGATGTTGGAACATTGTCCATTTTGGAGCTGCTTAAACAAGGGTTTGATTCAGGGTTAATGTTTGAAGTTAAATGTGTTCGAATTTCAATAATGTTCTTGGTTTAGGATGTAGTTGAAAGCACTGTTCCTCTTGATTGAGTGTGGGGCTGAAGAGGTTATCAGCAGTCATGGCTTGCGGGGATTCCTGCGGGCGTGGCGGTACGTGGGGGGACGGGGGGCATTAATACATTTAAGTTTATTAAAATAAAATGTTTAAAAAGTTACATGCGCCGGACCTCTCTCCCACGTCGTGGCTCCTGGCACAGGCTCCCGCCTGCCCTGCGCCAATCCTGACGCTGAGCACCCAGCCAGGGTGCTCTCAGGCAGACTGGGAGCCTGTGCAAGCTCTCTCAAGCCCGACAACAGTGTTACCGGGCTTGAGAAAGCCTACCACGCATGTTTGTTTGGCCAGCCCGAGACAGCCAGCCAAGCATAAATGTACAGTGAGGGGGAGTGATGTGCACTCCCCCTCAGTGCACGTCAACCCCGTGGCCCTTCCCCTTTCAAAGAAAAGGATAATAAACATAGTTTATTATCCTTTTCTTTAAAAGGTTTTTCAGCTGCCGCTGCTGGGGGGGGTAGAGTGGGCGACACTCCTCCGCCCTTATGGAGGAGCCGCCCCAGGTTATCAGGCAGGTGACACAGTGTTTGACTGCTTTTCATCAGGGCTTTGCTTCTATTGGAGCTTTTGGAGGTGGTGATTTTGTAGTATGTGACTTTAGCTGAGGCAATGAGATGTCTGTGACAAGGCAGAGTTTGAGTTAGGTCATTTGAGCCCCTCTTTCATCTTCTATTCCCCCATTTCTTTCCTGCAAATAATTTGATTGTTCTCGATGACATGAGGTAGTACCATGTTATAAGAGTTTGGGTTTGTAGGGTCAAGTTTACAATAGTACATTGTTGTGCATGTTTTTTTTTTTTTACAGTGGTGCATACCTTGAGGAGTATGTTGATGTCTGCTGTTGGATTTTCAGGGTTTGAATTCTGCATGAGTTGGTCTTAGAGCTCCGCTAAGAGCAGGTGTATAGGCAAATCTTTAAATGACCAGTAAGTTACTTTTTTGGTTGTTTTGGCCGTGATTAATTGGTGTGCCTGAGGAGGACGAGAAGGATGATGATTTGATTGATTTCATTTAAGGGTATCAGGGGCTTGCACAGGGGAGTTGAACAAAAGGCTGTTATGATGAAATATGTGATATTGGCTTCGGATAGGAAAATCAGATGATGTTTTACTTGAGTTTCTGTCTCTTGAGTGTTCTGATGTACCCTTTTAGATTTTAATACTTGAAATGCACAGAGATTGGAGTTGCAGATGAATGAGTCATTGTGTATTGACCAGAGGCAATGGTGATACGGTCTGAAGCTTCTTCATTGAAGTCCTTGTTCATCCCACAATGTTATTTGATTAGGTTCAAGGTGCTGCTTGGAATAACAAGTGTTGAAATTGGCTCAAGACACACTGACATCCCTTGAGTGTATCTGAGGTGCTTAAAGTGTAGGGCCAGTTGAACTTGTATGCAATCTGTATTGTCACCTCTGGGGATGTGAATATCTTCTCCATTGAATGTGGATATGAGAGTAAACCAAGTTTCTTTGATGAAGATTGCATTCAGGTTCTGGTTAGATGAAGTCCTATCCAATGAGAACTACTTTGAGTGCATTCATGAGTATGATTTTGTGGGTACATTCAGTTGGTATTATGTGTATGCTGGTAAAATGGATAAGAAAAACATTGTTCATATAAGCTATGTGAGTGTGATGTGTATGATTGCATGGTCGGAGTGTGAGTGTTGGGAAGAGATGTAGAGCACGTTGTGTATGTGGCACATGATGAGGATCCTTACATATAAGCAACGGATACTAGCCCTATGCCTTTCTCACCCCTAAAGGATCCTTATAGGCAGCACTCTTGCCTGCATCCACTTTTAGCTGTGACCACCAGGGTTTTAAGGGTCCCTGGAACAGGAGAAAACAAGCCTGAAAAGAAGTGCTTGTTGGGTTGTTGCAGAAAGTTGTGGGGTGATGCACTGTCTTATGATAGCTTATGGACATTTTCTTCACTGGGGTGAAGACTAGTTGCCGTTGATTGTCAGTTAGGTGGGATTAGCATTAATCATGTTAGGTGGCTGGGCTGCTGCATGAATTTTAAGGAGGATGTCACATTCTTTGAAGACATATCAGTGCTGGAGTCTGCGGAATAGGGGACCCGTCTGCCACCAGAAGTTGTGTTTGCAAACATGGGAAATGGCTACAGGTAAAAAATACTCTTTAAGACATTGTGCTATTTATCCCGGCACTAAAACTTAGGACTTGATTTTATTGTGGAAAATGTGTAGCTGACAGACTGGATTTAATAGATGTGCAGTATGAATGTTTGTTTCATATTTGACACTTTTCCTTATCTTAATCCGCCCAAGTGTATGTAATGAATATATAAGTAAGTCTAGATTTTCTATACCTACCACAACAACTCCCCATATATGTACCTAGCCAGTACATATATCTTCAAGGTATGCCGATGTGGAGTTAGGAATGGTAGTTCTTTACTTCCCTATATACACTTAGGCACTTAGGGCCAGATTTATAAGGCCCAGAGATTTGTACTATGGCTTTGTGGTGGTTTAAAATCTGGGACTCACCAGTCTTGAGGCCAGAAAACAGTGTGTGATCAATTTACCTGCAGGTGGGTTGGGTGGGTAAAGTTCCTACTCGTCAGGCACCCTTAAGAATGCCTGAAGGGGGTGGGGATTGAGCATACCATTCAGGATCTCAGAGATTTGGTGGAACACCTGCTTCCAAAAATTAGCAGCCACCAGGCACTCCCATCACATATGGATTTATGTGCTCTAAGCTCCACATCCCCGCAAACAAATGTCGCTCAACCCCTTCATATATAACAGGCGAGCTGGGGTTAGATACCAAAACCAAAGCAATTTATAAGCACTTTCTTTCTATTGGATACATATAGAGGTCTTTGCCATTCTCTGCCATTTTGTGCCCCAGTCACCTTTGTATAGTTCCATAGTCAGATCTTGTGATCACTGTACAATATTGCCAACTTTAGTAATGTTGGGGACCTCCATCCACATATAAGTCTTAAAGAGTGAGGTCCATACCCCTGCTCCATGGGTGGAACCTCCTATCCAGTACACCCAAGTCAAGGTTTGAACAAGAACTGGGGTGTGTGGGGAAGAGTATAGCCTAAACTGTCAAGTTTGGGCAGCCCTCCTCCAATGTTGTAAGGTGAATGGGGTCTCTAGTTGGCAGTCAGTATGCACTCTGTCCAAGCACTCTAGTCAGGGTAAGGGAGATACACACCTAGGATAACCCCCGGTCAACCTCTTGGTAGCGTGGCACAAGCAGCCAGGCTTATCTTAGAGGCAATGTGTAAAGTATTTGTACAATCACACACAGGAACACAGCGCAAACACCACAAAAGGACTCAACACCAGGTTAGACAAAATAACCAATATTTATCTGAGTAAAACAAGACCAAAGTGACACAAATCCAACCTTAGGGTCTACCTTAGGGATGTCTTACATGTACAAAAAGTAAAGGTTTGGGCCTGGCACGTGCGTACAATTACCAGGTCGAATTGGCAGTTTAAAACCGCCCCTACAGACACTGCAGTGGCATGTCTGAGACATGTTTACAGGGCTACTCATGTGAGTGGCACAATCAGTCCTGCAGGCCCACTAGTAGCATTTGCTTTACAGGCCCTGGGCACCTCTAGTGCACTTTACTAGGGACTTAATAATAAACCAGATATGCCAATCATGGAAAAGCCAAATACAAATACAGTTACACAGACAGCACTTGCACTTTAGGACCGGTCAGCAGTTGTAAAGTGCCCAGACTACCAAAAACCGGCAAACACAAAGTCCAGCACACAGTCAAACCAAAGAAAGCAGAGGCAAAAAGATAGGCAAGACTACACGTGTCCCCCACAGCTGAAAGTGGGGAGAACTACCCAAACTCATGGGAGCTCTCATCACTAAGGCAAACAAATCTGGACAGATCATCAGCTTTGGCATGTTCTGTACCAGAGCGGTGTTCCACCATAAAGTCCATCCGTATAGGGAGATGGACCACCTCAGCAGGTTTGGGTTCTCCCCCCCTCATCTGTATTAACCATCCGAGGGGTCTGTGGTCCGTCTGAACCTGGAAGTGAGTCTCAAACAAGTAGGGCCTCAGCTTCTTCAGTGCCCAGAGCACAGCAACAGCTTCTCGCTCAATTGCACTCCACTTCCGTTCCCGGGGAAGTAACCTCCTATTAATGAAGGCTGCAGTCTGGTATAGGTCTTCTTCATTTAGCTGTGCTAGAACTGCCACCACATCATGCTCTGAGGCGTCAGTCTGAACAAAGAAATCCTTGGAGAAGTTGGGTACCTTCAGCACAGGTGCCGTGCACATGGCTGCCTTCAGGGCATCAAAAGCGGTCTGTCAAGCCTCAGTCCAGATCACCTTTTTTGGCGGCTTCTTAGAGGTCAACTGAGTCACGGTGGCAACTATAGTGCCATACCCCTTGACAAACCTCCTGTAGTACCCAGTGAGACCTAGAAAGGCTCTCACCTCTGTCTGGGTCTTGGGAACTCCCAAGCCAGAATGGTATACATTTTGGTTGCAGAGGTGCCACCTGGCCACTCTCCACCTAGTGTCCAAGGTAAACTACAGACCCCTGCCTATTTGGCACTTAATGGCCTTAATGGTGAGGCCTGCCTTCTGCAGAGCCTTCAACATTTCGCAGAGGTTCTGCAGGTGCTCCTCTCATCTGGAGCTGAACACTGCAGTGTCATCCAGGTAGGCTGCTCTGAAATCCTCCAACCCAGCTAAAACCTGGTTGACCAACCTCTGAAAGGTGGCAGGGGCATTTTTCATCCCGAAGGGCATAACCCTGAACTGGTAGTGCCCATCTGGGGTGGAAAAGCCAATCTGACATTACCTAGATGTTAATGTCCTGAGAAACTTGCGAGTTCCCAACCGACCAATGAGCTCATCAGGTTGGGTGCCCATCAGTATTTGTGACAGTGTTGAGTCCACTGTAGTCCACACGTAACCTGGGTTCTGGGGTGGCACCGGGGGCAGTAGCCTTTGGAACCAAGACCGCAGGACCGGCCCAAGGACTCTGGAGAACTCAATATCCCCTCAAGCCAACATCTTGGAAACCTCACCCTTGATGCAATCCCTGACCTTGCCAGTCAACCTGTAAATCTTGTGTTTTTCATGGGGACTGTCCCCAGTGTCCACATCATGTGTGTACAGATGAGTGACCCCTAGAGTCATGGAAAGCAAGGAGGCAAACTGTCCCAACAACTGGTGACAGTCCCTCTGTTGCTCTGGAGTCAGGATAGGGGAGAGGTGCACACGCTTCACAGACCCATCTTTTGTCTGGGCAGGCAGGAGGTAAGGAAGAGGCTCACTCTTCTCTTCCACTGCATTGTCTGCTGCCAAGAGCATTGTTAGCTTAGACCTCTCAAAGTGAGATTTAAGGCGGTTCACACGCAGGACCCTTAAAGGGTTTCTAGGAGTCTGCAAGTTCACCAGATAGGTGACATCACTCTTGCACTCCACCACCTCAAAAAGCCCAAACCACTTATCTGGAGAGCACGATGCTCCACTGGGGCCATGACTCACACTTTCTGGCCAGGCTGAAAAACGACCAGAGTGGCATTCTGGTCATTCCAGGATTTCGTGTCCTCCTGGCTTGCTTCTAGGTTCTCCTGAGCGATTTTCCTGAAGCGGGCTGTCTGGTTTCTAAAGGCCAGCATGTAACCAACCACATCCTGGGGGTCTTACTGGAGGTCTTCTCCAAGCCCTCTTTCAACAGACTCAGAGGTTCCCTCACATGGTGGCCATACAATAGTACAAAGGGGCTAAAACCAAGTCCCTTCTGTGGTACCTCCCTTTAAGCAGACAGAAGGCATGACAAGAGGATGTCCCACTTACGCCTCAGGGGTTCTGATAGACCCATAATCATGCCCTTCTGGGGTCGGTTGAATGTCTCAATGAAACCATTTCCTTGGGGGTGGTAAGGAGTGGTGAACTTGTAGGTCACCCCACACTCCTTCCACAGAGACTTCATATAAGTAGATATGAAATTGGCACCCCTGTCGGATACCACCTCCTTGGGAACCCCATGTGGGTAAAAATCCCCATCAATACCCAGACCACCACCGAGGCTGTCATCGATCTCAGAAAGATGGCTTCTGGGTACCGGGTGGAATGGTTTACCATGACCAGGATAAACCTGTTGCCCCTGGCTGTTTAGGGAACCAGAGGCCCCACAGTGTTAATCCCCATCCTCTCAAAGGGTGTGCTGACCACAGGAAAAGGTTGGAGGAGAGCCTTACATTTCCCTGCACTCTTAACACTTGCTTGACAATTTTTGAAAAACCTGCAATATACATCTGAGTGCAGGCGCATTTGGGGCCAGTAAAAGTGGGTGCCATTCCTTTCAAAAGTTTTCTTCTTCCCCAAATGTCCTGCCAAAGGCACATCATAAGGCAAATCCAGTAGGAAGGCTCTGAAGCTCTGGGGTACCACCAGCACACAGGCTGCCCCAGGCTCAGCAACCTTAGGCTCACTATACAAGAGACCATCCTCCCAATATATCCAGTGTGATCCAGACTCCTTGACAGATACCTGATCTGCAGCCTGTCGCTGATCCCCTCCAGAGTAGCGCATGACTTCTATGTCTCACAGAATTATGGGACCCCCTTCCTGCTGCCAATGGGTCAGCTCAGGCACCTCTCCCAGTTCAGCCACTTGTTCTCCTGTAGGGTCTGGGGCGCCCCCCTCAGCTTCAGCCTCCTCCCGAACCGTGGGAACTTGGAGTGGGTTTCCCGTGCCCTTTGCCCTCCCTCGTCCTGCCAAACACCTGGGCCGCTCTTTCAGGGCTCCAGGGCCTCCTGATTACCCTGACAGACTGCCATAGACTAGGTTGTGGGAAACGCCCACCCAGGAAAACCCAACATCTCCAAGAGTGCCCAGGGTTCCACCACATTCCAAGGGGAATCCTCAAGGTCATTCCCCAGCAGACAATCAATAGGCATGGTTGGACTCACAGCTACCCTCAAGGAACCTGAGACCTGCAATTAGTTGGTTAACTACATGGGGAACTACCTGCCCTTCAGATGCCAGGTGACACCTCACAGTAGTCAAACTGGCTCCTGTGTCTCCCAGAGTCTCCACCCTCTGTCCATTGATGATCACCCACTACCTGTACTCCTTAGTGTTTTCAGGCACCAGGGTCCTCTGGACTATCTCACTGTCCCATAGTGAGACAAGGGTCATCTCAGCTGGCTCCAACCCTTCTCCTGGAACCAAATCCTCCCCAAGCACTACACTAGCCAAACTCTGTGGCTGAGCACCAGTGGGTGCCTGTGTCTACTTGGGACATTTGGAGTCCCCTTTCATGTGACCCACCTGATCACATGCATAGCACTTGCATCGACCTTTCTCCGCAGGTGTCCCTGTAGAAACTCATGGTTTCTTTTCACTGGGGTGCTGGGAATCCCCACCCTGGGAACTACGTTGGGGCCCTTGAGAGAATTCCCCCTGTTTACACCTACCCTCAAACTTCTTCTGATGGGGACCCTGCTCACCCTTGTCACAGTCTCCCCATACCTCTTTTGGACCCTGGTGTTCTCGCTTCAGGGCAAGCTTCCTGGGTCAGTAAATTAGGTGCTGGGGTAGCTCTGGAAAACGATGACTATACAAGTGCTCCCATGCAATCAAATTCTACAACCTCGAATAATCTGTTACCTTACTGCCCTTCACCCAACCATCCAGTGCCCTGGAAAAAGAGTCTATACACTCTAACAAGGTGTGAGAATCCCCCTTCTTGTAAGACCCAAACTTCTCTTTGTGCTGCTGAGTAGTGAGACCATATCTATTGAGTAGGATGTCCTTCATGATAGAGTAGGTGAGTCCCTAAGGATCCCCTCGGGCTGTCGATGGTGTCCCTCCCCTCTACCTCAAAGGGCTTCCACAGACCCCACCCTTGTGTACCTCAGGAACCAAGTTCATGTGAAGAGCTGGCTCATACCCATTAAACCACAGATGTATGTCACCCTCCCTCTTGTAATATTTTACCAGGTCTTTAGGGATGTGCACTCTTTTTTCAGGCTGCACTGGGGTACTGATGCCACCATCTATGCTAGACCTGCCCTGCAGTTCCAGCACCAGTCTTTTTCCTCCTCTCTTTTGATCTTACCCAGCTGCAGCTCTCTCTCTCATGCTAGAGTCTGAGCTTCTCCATTTCCAATTGGTGCCTCCTAATTTCCCCCCTATCCAGTTACTCCTGGGTAAGGCCTTTGGATTAAACACTGCTGCCTGCCCTGGAGGCCCTCCCTCCAGGCAGGTCTGGGTTGTTCAACACAACATTATGTATGCTCTGCACCTCCTTATCCACAACCCCATCCTGCTCCTCTGTGTGCCCCCTGGCCTCTTTTGCTGCCAACCAGGCCCTCTGCTCCTTTTGCAGCTCCCCTTTCCTAGCGGAGGTTTTGATTGGACATCTTAATTACCTACAAAACTCCTTGAACAGAGCCACTGTGTACTCCAACTCAAACACCACAGTTGTAGCAACTGCTCATGTCTCCCCAGACTGTGAAATGCTTATGGGTAAAGCTCAACAGAGATGCAAAGTTCAGGAAAGCAGTGAAAATCCAAAAAAAGGAGAAATGGGAAAAAGAAAAAGAAAGAAAAATCTATGAGAAAAACAGATGATCTGCTATGAAACAGTAGTGTACCTCAATCACTGTGTGTCAAGTACAAATACAAGTTCTATCCTCACTGCTGATCACCAATGTTAGAAAAGGGGTCTCTGGTTGGCAGTCAGTATGCACTCTGCGCAAGCAGGGACCCTCACTCTAGACAGGGTAATGGAGATATACACCAAGGATATCCTCTGCTAACCCCCTTGGCTCTCACATGTCTGGATTCAACTGGACTGTTTTTTAAAAGAGGTTCAGTATAGAGGGCGAACAGTGCAGCAGATAGGGGGCTCCCCTGACGGATGTCCCTGGATAACGTAATTGAGTCAGACATGAGTTCCCAAGTCTTAATGTGCATGGCTGGTGTTACAAAATTGGCCAAGATATAGGATCAAAATCGTGGGCCTTGCTTTGTTGAGGATAGGACCTTGGTTAAAAATGGGCAGTTCAGTCTATCGGATCCTTACTCCACATCCTCAGACAAGAGAAGCTTCTGCCTACCACCAGTTGTGGCTCCTTCAATACCATTAAGTGCTAACCTAATGTTGTTCTCGGTCCGTCAATGCCTAATAAAGCAACTCTGGAGTGGGGAAATAAGCATGGGTCAAACCCTAGCCAAGCAATTTGCTAGAATCGTAGTGAATATTTTGACCTCACTGTTTAAGTGTGCAATCGCCCATATGACCCACATTGGTCGGAGAGTTTGGATGGCTTCAATTTCATAGAAAGTGTAGATTACATCATTGACAGTGGAACCAAGCCAGTGTCCAGGAAAGAAATAAAGACCTTTGTTAAATAAGGGACCAGTAACTCCCTAAAAAACCTATAAAAATAATTAGGGAACCTGTCTGGTCTAGGGGCTTTATTGTTCAGTAGGTACTTAACAGTGGCCCTCTCCTCCTCCTCCCTAATGAAGGTATCCAATTCCTCCTCAAACTATTCTGGACTACCTGGGAAGAGGAAGGCTGGTAGGTACTTGTTGGACCTCGCCCTTTTACATGGTTATCCCAAAGTTTTTTGCCTTCTTCCTCCCATTTTTTCAGACCTGTTTCGCTTGCTTTAGGACACTGGGCACTTTGCCACTACTAACCATTGCTACAGTGTATATGCTCTCCATCTAAAATGTATTGGTGATTAGTTTCTTCATTAGTGGCATATTTGATTCACAAGTAAGTTCCTAGTAAACCACACTATGTGTGCCCGCTGCCTGTAAAGAAAATGTCACTAGTGGGCCTGCAGCACTGATTGAACCACCCACATAAGTATCCCTGCAAACAAGTCTCAGGCCTGCCATTGCAGTGTCTATGTATGCAGCTTTAAACTGCCATGTCATCCTGCCAAATGCACCCACTTGCCAAGCCCAAACCTTCCCTTTTATTACCTGCGAGTCACCCCTAATGTAGGTTCAAGTCAGCCCCATGGGCAGGATGCAGTGTATTTAAAAGGCAGGACATGTACTGGTGTTTTTTACATGTCCTGATAGTGAAATACTGCTAATTTTGTTTTTCACTATTGAAAGGCTTGTCTCTCCTATAGGGTGACATGTGATTCCCTTCAAATATTTTTAAGTGTAATTTCCTCTTGGGAGCAAACAGAGATGTGGGGTTTAGGGTCTCTGAACTTACACTTTAAAAATACATCTTTGGTGAAGTTGGTTTTTGAATTGTAAGTTTTAAAAATGCCACTTTTAGAAAGTGGGAATTTTCTTTGCTTAACCATTCTGTGCCTCTGCCTGTCTACTGAATATACAACTGAGTCAGGATGACAGTTGGGCTGTTTGTGTCTTCACTCTAGACAGTCATACAAAGGGAACTGAGGTCTGCCCTGCATATCCTGATGGCCCATCACAAGGCTGATGGGTCTTCCTGGGCTAGAGTGGTGAGAGCAGTTTACCCTTGCACCTGCATAGGGCTGTGCCTGACCTCACACAAAGTAGTCTCCAATCCCCTAGAGTGTGTCTGGGACCAATGCAGGGAATGGCAGGATCTTGTGCACTACAAAGACTTCTCTTTGATGTTTGCCTACTTCAAAGACAAAATGGGTATAAATACTGGACTTCTGATACCACAAAGTTAGAATCCTTCTGGACTAAGGACAATCCGCCAGGAAGTAGAGATGGAGCCTGTAGGAGGGACTGCCACTTTGACTGTTGCTTTGCTATACTGGCCTGCCATTTGCTGCTTATTTCCAACAAGTGAAAAGACTGGACTTTGCTTTCTACATCCTGCTTCCAAAGGTTCTCCAATGGCTTGGACTGAGCATGCTTTCTATTAAGAGTTCTCGGGGACATCAAAGACTTAACCTACCAGTACCTCGGCTCTCTTGCTGAGAGTCCTGACTTGCCAAGTGGTACCAAATCCTGGGCCCTTCGGAGTGAGCTCTGGTGCAACAAGGAAGAAACAAGTGTATTGACCTCCAGAATTACTTCAGATCTAGTGTCGCTCTCTGACACAGCACCGCTGCCTGCACTGGAGCTGTGGTCTCAACTGAGTGAAACGACTGCGACTGATGCTGCATGCCCGACGCTGCTGCAGCTCCTCTGAAGTCCCACCACTGTGTGAATCCAGAGCCTCGTGTCACTGACTTCCGTGGCAACTGACTAAGTCATAACACTTATGACCCCATTTTGTGATAGCAACACCGTGAAGTCAGCGCCTCGCATCTTGACCTGCTGATTCATTGACCCTGTCTGGCTGTAAGGAACCGATGCCTCACCACCAACACTCGCATTACCTTCCCTGCAATCGTAAGGCACTGACACCTCACCTCCTCTGCCTAGCAGTGAGGTACAGACGCCTCACCTCCCCAGTAGCAGTAAGGAACCAACACCGCACTGGCTCCAGCGACAACTCACCTCCCCGACTCTGTGCAACATCTTTGTCTCCTCATTGTTTTCCAAGGTACTGTACCTGGGGTCCATGCAACTCTACTACACGGGTGTTGGGAATGACTCCGTCAGGATTTTGTGATAGCCCACGTTGGAGCTATTTTGTTTCTAAGAGCTTTACTAAGATTTCTTTACTTGTGTATGTTGAATTTTTGTTGTTTTAGTCTTGTTTTACTCAGATAAATATTGGCTATTTTTCTAAACTGGTGTGGAGGACTTTTGTGGTGTTTTGACTGTGTTACTGTGTGTGTGTTTGTGTGTGTCTGTACAAATACTTTACATACTGCCTTAGAGATAAGCCTTGCTGCTTGTGCCAAGTTACCAAGGGGATGAGCAGGGGTTATCTTAGCTGTGTGGCACCCATACCCTGACTAGAGTGAGGGTATCTACTAGGAAAGGGTGTAAACCACTGCCAATTAGAGACCCATTTCTAACAGTACTTGTCTTGCTTAGCTGACTCCAAGGTTAACGTCTGTGTTGGAGGTCAAAAGGACCCCTCTCCACAGTCATGATCCCCTTTATGTACTTCCTTGCCTGGAATTGCCTAATATTGTAAACCAACAGTCTGTCAGCTCTGTTTCCTTTCTCATAGTATAGTTGTTTAATCTCTAATAATTTATAAGCTGCATCTTTATTCAGCAGGGATTCTAATTCGCCTCTTGTTTTGCAAAGCTTTCTGTTAATAATTCATGAAGTTGTCTGTTTATGTATCCTTCTAGTCTGAGTATTATTTCTTCTAGTTCTGCCTGCTAGAACTTACATAGGCAGAAAAAGGAATTAGTGTGACCTATAAACTCATCTCTCATGACTGCCTTAGCCACATCCCAAATTGTGGCCTATGCTAGATCCTTGTTAACATTCTCAGTGAAATAGCGCTTAAGGGCCTCGTTAACCCCAGTCACAGGAATGAAGGAAATACTCTTCCACTGTCTGAGGTAATTCTACCCATCCTCCATCCTGTGCCATGGTAAACCAGAGGCATCATAAATATACACATCTGTTCTCAGACTCATTCACACATAACTACCTACTACTATGATGCACACACACTCTACATTCACACACACTCAAAATACATACAGGACACTAACCCAAAGTTCTGGGTTTCTCATATCACCGAAACTTTATACTTATACAGATAAAAATGTATTCTCAAATGCAAGACAGCACAGAACATGCAGCCATCACCACCTTATGTGCTAAATCTAAGATAGGAGCAGTAGTTCACTGTCCATTCCGGGGGTATGCTTGCTGGTCCCCTGCGGGTCAGAGGAGAGGTCTTGGACTTTGCATTGCAGGCACAGGTCTAGGCCACTATATACATGCTGAATTAGTGTGATGCCACTGCCAAAAATAAAAGTCAGGATTCTAAATACACACACAGCTGGGTACTAAGGGTAGTGATACAGACCTGTATACCATGCGGGGGACTCTCATGTTTCAACAACCACCATGTATGTGGAACAAATTCTATTCTCATCCATCATTAAGTTCTTTCATCAAGATGCCCTCCCACCCCTCATCTAAATTGTCATGGAACTTTCATAGATGATCTTAAAAGAGGGTAGACCCTAACCCCCCTGCCGGGCACAGAGCAAAACCAGATGACAGCTGCCGAATCACTCACCCTCCTTTGACCAGAAAAATAATTGCTTTAAACCTCACTGCAATACAAAATTGGCTACCTCCAATACAGTAACCAATTCCCTTCTGATCATCAACAGGAATAACTCCTGCCTTCTCATTCTTGACCTCTCCACCGCAATTGTCATAGCGAGCTACCAAGCACTGGTCCACAAACTAGAGACATGCATGAGCTTCGCTGACACAGTCCTTTAATGGGATAATGCCTACATTGCAAATCCATCCTGATGGGAGCCTTGCAATACCTTGTTAATATTGGAAAATCAATGTTGATGTCCACCATGATATGCTCACACATAAAAAAGAAATTGCATCACTATTGCAGAATTCACCCATCATGAACTCTCTGTCAACCTAGACCGAGAAGTATGTGGTCAGGCAGGCTCTGAGACCAAGGCCTGAGGTTACTGTTTCACAGGTCACAGATGGGGCAGCACGAAGCCAGCAAACAAACACAGTAAAACAGGAAACTCAGGTCAGTCCCACAGATAGGCTCAGTGACACCACAATGGTCCTGGGAGATTAGCTACAATAAAGCCATATGGCTAGAGGGCTGCGCACATTTCCAAACACCATAAAGTCAGATGCCACATGTAGTTAGGAACACATAGCCAATAAGAACAAAGCACGCACAGTAACATGCAGTGATCAAGTGCCCCTCAGGCTGAACACCTGGACACGTTACCCACCTGGCCCTCATTGTGTCCAGGCAAGGTTGAGGCCCAACTGCATTTGTTATCAGGACCATATTTATGACTCCAATGCAACTGCTCACATTCTTGACCAAAAAAGGAATGTTTAAATTGTTTTATGGTACTCAGAGGAATATATAAAACATCGCTCAGATCAACCATACCTTGAAACAGTCCTTAGACCCTGGTTCTGTAACTGTTCTCCCAGCCGTAATGTTTAATTAAACAAACTGTTTCTGCTTTACCAAACGCATCTTGTCTTTCATTTTCTTTTTAAGGTAAAGTCACATTCAACCAACATTTTGGGGCATCAGATAGGAGCTGATTGGTGACTTAAATCATTCCACAGCCAAAGGAAGGGGACCCCCCCTGGAATGATTCACCTTTGAGCAACAAGGAAAGGTGAGCAGATGGCGCAATTGATTGGAAGTTCTGCTTTATCAGCAGGGTGGATCTCCGTTCTGAAGCTGCTGTCAGAGGGTATGAGACTACATCAGAGCCTTAGTCCAGCATTTGACATATGGCAAACTAGGAAAAAGAGTAAAAATGTAACCTGAGCATCCTGCCACTGAGAGAAATCTGCCATGTTACCTAATTTATGTGCCCGAATTAAGTAGTCGAAAGGAGGCCTCAGCGGCGTTCCTGCAGAAGTCACCTTTTATTGATGGTCAGCACGCTACGAAAGGTGAATGTTGTTTTGCTTTGTTCACTTGGACCCATGGGTTTGACACCGATGGTGTGCTTGCCCCCTGAGTGTGATACATGGTTGAAGCTTTGTCTCTTTGACCGCTGGGTGTGACACAGATGGTACTCTTGCCCCCTGGGTGTGACATAGGGTTGAGGTCTATTACTTGGACCACTGGGTGTGGCACAGATGGTACGCTTGTCCCTTAGGTGTGATACAGGGATTGAAACCTCATTGCTTGGACCGCATGACCTCACACAGATGGTATGCTGGGCCCTGGGAGTGATAAATGGTTTGCACCTCAATCTTACTTTTTAGTCTAAAAGTGTTTTCTCAGTGCTACCCGTTTCTTAACACTGTTGGTATCTGAAAGAAGTGAGAGGTGTTGTTTGCTTGGACCGCCGGGGGAGACCCAGATGGTTCTCATGACCTCTGGGTGTGATATAGGGTATGCTGCGGACATTAGGTGCAGCTGGTGTTTGGCTAAGAAGGGCCAATGGTTTCTGAGTTATTCCTTAATAAATTGTTATCTTTGTCCTGGAGCCGATATTGACAGACTATCAGGCTCATTTAGGGGCAGATTTAACAAAAGTGGAGCTGCACCCATTGCAGCACCACTTTCTTTGTACCCCTTAGTACCCCCCTACAGACACCATGTGTGCACCGTATTTAAAATACGGTGCACCATGGCACAGAGTAGGGGGCAATAGTATCAGAATTTTTGATGTTATTATTGTACTGTTCAGGGTTAGGGCCACAACTTTGGTGCTAACACAGAGCAGTACATAGGGGCCCATTGTAACCAATGGTGTGACCCCTTTTAACGTCTGCTCTGAGCAGGCATTAAAAATGCCGAAAAAATATCGCAAAGAAATATTTTAGATTTCATTGCAACAGTTTTTCAGTCCCCCTCTGCATACATTATGCCTGACGCAGGGGTTACAAAGTGACGGAACGCATGCATTGTGCAACTTTGTAAATATGGTGCAGCATTTCTGCCATAATATCGCCACCTTAGCGTGAAACAATTATGCTAATGTGGTGATATATGGCGCAAGGGGCTCTTAAATCTGCCCCTTGGTCCTGTGTACAGTGCAGAGCTTCCCCTGGTCACAGGATAACATGCGCTAGAGGCGGACTAAGGTATTTTTGAAAAAAGTCATCATTTTTTCTCTGTCAGTTTTTTTCTTTTTTTGAAAATGTCTGAAAATGTATGAATCTTTGATATTGTGGTGCTGGTAAATTAATGCAACTGTGTTTTGTCTTGAATGTTGTGTTTGTTTATGACTCGTGTTATATAAAGGCATTGCTATTTCTCATGATCGCTATTTAATGCTAAAGTAAAGTTTGCTATTTGATACCTAATTCCATGATGGTTGAACTAATGAGCCATAATATGCATTGCTATTTGTGCTTATGAAATGTTCATGTTGATACATCTGTAAATAACCCTGAGCTCATAGTAAAGTAGTTAGAACTAGCAATCCCCATGTATATTTCCCCACTACCATAATAGAAATCACAGGCCCCGTATGAATATTTCCCTGCTACCAGAGTAAAATTTAAAATTCCCTAAAACAAGAAAAGGATAGATGTGTACAACTTAAGACCCCTAAAATCGGAAAAGCTACCATGTCACCTAAAAAAACTGCCTAACTTATCATAGAGTCATGAAGTTGCCACTAAAACACATGCAACCAGGTTTCCCACACAAGCTAACCATAATACAGCCATGACTGACACGCACACACTAGGGCACACATGTTTCCTTTGCCAAAGGAGGGAACCGTTGACACTAATATAATCGGACACATGAGTGCACACATATAAACCAAATACATAGGGAAAAAGAAGGACAGGAGAGAAGCACTATTAGAACTTTGGGCCATCTTTGAGGAGGCCCATCCCGATAAAACCATCCCACAATCAGCAAGCAAGGCGTCCATACTTCCCCCACCATATGCAGGAATGGAGGTGCTCTCCCCTGTGTCTGCTATTCCTGCATTAGGTTACACCAATCTGCCGGACGAGGGAGCTGGAGGATCCTCCTACTGAACAACAAACCATTATGTCCAGGCATTAAAGACTGAAAGGCCAACAGGTCCAAGCACTCCCAGCACCAGCCCACTCTAGCGCTTGACCTCCTCTAAGTTCAACCCCCCAATCCATTGCATTCAACCCATCGAACCTCAGCTCACAGAGAACATGCACTTCCACTGGGTCCGGTGAACACACTTGACAGACAGGGAGATTCATAATAGTTCTGGATTACGACACAACTTGTGGGGGTCAGCATAGGGGTCTCAGTCCTCTGGGATACGATGATGAGGGGGGAGCCACAGGGTTTGCTCAGGTAGCCGAAAAAACAACCAAAAGAGAGTTTGAGGGTGAGTCGTGTCCAAAAAGAACAGCACATAGTTCAGAATGAAGGAGGCCACCTAGGTGGGATTTAGAGGAAAGGCACGAACTAAGGAAAGAGAGAGCTCATATCCGGGAAGCACAGAGAGAAAGTACAGCAGTGTGCCCTCCACCTGAGGAGAGAGAGGGTAGGTGCAAAGCACCATTCGGGGAAAAGTCTGAGGCAGAACTGTAGGTGAGGCTTTTTGCTGGGACCCGAGTGTTTGTCAACATAGGAGAGGGACTGACCATGAAATAGGAGACCAAGGTAGCCTGGTGCAAACTCAACTTAGGTGCAGGAGAAGCAAATTGCACCTGTGTGTGTGCACAAGGAGAGCAGTGACGAAGACATCCACTGCTCCTCCCAAACACGCAGGATGGACAAAATAACCCCAAGAGAGATAGTGGCCCAAGAGGAAGGTGAGATCTTTGTCAGACCATTTTGTCACCTGCTAGCCCACTGGACTGAGGAAAGAAATTACAGACCCTGGCCAGAGGAGGGATCCTTCGAACCAGAGGAAATGGACGTTGCAGAAGACTGCATCCAACACAGAGGGGGAGACTCTAAGTGGAACTTCCCCTACATGCAGGATTGTCTAAGAAGATGAGAACGCAATGTCAGGGAGAAACTAGTGGAGCTACCCACAGGCAAAATGTACCCACTACTGGAGAAGGGCACATCAGGGACCATCTATGTGCCATGGGTTCAGTTGGATAAAGAAGGGCTATGAACCAAATAACCACCATTGTTGGATGGGGTGGGGCAATGAATCTCATGTTTTCAGAAGACATTGGGAATAAACTTAGCAGGGGCACATTCAATTCATACAAACACCAAATTTGGACGTCCCTGAGGAAAATGTCTACTGACTGCCCAGATGTAGGAGGGTTAGTGGCAGAAACTACGAAATCTGGGGAGATCATAACCGAATTTCTGGATAGGATAAGAGAATGATGGGGACAAACGACAATACAGCCATAGGCTGATCCGTGTCCCCAAATCGCATTCTTTTACAATAGCCTTAAAAAGGGATTGACCACAGAAATGCAAAGCAGATTGGACAGCGTAGTAGGGCAAGACACCAAGCCCAGGTGGGACATACAAGCTCACCTATTACGCTATCATAAAAAGAAACCATAAAAGTACAAGAAAAAACAGGAGAACACCCAGAGAGACACCGCTAAGTTGGTCCAACACAAATTGAAAAAGACCGCCCTCTAGGTGGCTGCATTGGCTAGTGTGCAGATAGCACCAGTCCTGAAGGGAGCTCCACCGTAAAATCCAAGAGGGTTTCCACCTAGGTGTAACAGCAGAAACCAGGGAGGTTGGCAGCAGCCAGACCTCAGAGAATGTTACTATTGCCACGGAATGGGCCACATGACTGACAGATACTGGATAAAGGTATATCACAAACAGAGGTTGATGAGCCGGGGTCAGTCCCTGCAAAATCTCCATCCACAAAGCCGAGTCCAGGGAATCCCAAATGCACCTCACACTGCAAGAAAGTCAGTCCACCGCCGCTCCACCGCTACAGGGGTCAGGTAGTTGGAGAAACATGTGGCAACAGCAATCGCAGACAATAAACCCATCCCAACAAGGACTGGGGCCACAACCATGGCAGGGAGGGGGTAACTATTTGGGGAAGCAAAGCCTTCATACACCGCAAAACCCAAATGTATAGTAAAATGTAATACCCAAACTCAGCTTAAAATTCACTGTACAAAAACTAAAAAAAGGAAAAATTAGACAACATTAAAGATTCAAGCCTTTACTTGCATTCGAGAAGCTCAGGGTTGCTGTAGGTGTTTTGCCAATTGGGTATCCTCACTAAAGTCCACCATTCAGGGTGTCTATGGCACCATAGACCTCACTCTGCTGCTGATTCCCCAGGGTGGGGTTGGCTGGCTACAGCCGAAGGGAGGGGGAGTCCGATGAAGGAGGGCAGCATCCCATCCTGACCAGTGCTCAAAAGCAGGCACCCAGATCCTCGCACCCACAGGTCAATTGGGGCGGGTTCGATTCACCAAGTCAGAAAGCCCCTATTCTCAGGCACCCAACTTGGACCAAAAATGTCTTTATGGCATGTAGTTCCAACAGCAATAGTGACCCCTGAAATCCAA
Organism: Pleurodeles waltl; assembly: GCF_031143425.1. Lineage (NCBI taxonomy): Eukaryota > Metazoa > Chordata > Amphibia > Caudata > Salamandridae > Pleurodeles > Pleurodeles waltl. The sequence goes on from NC_090447.1 coordinate 658,636,989, forward strand.
ATGTCCTCCAGCCAAATGGAGCCCCTCCCACCCTTTTTAGTTCCAAAGATAAACTGTCCTCCAGTGTCTGGAGCCAGGTTTCCCATACACTTGGGATAGTGAAGAGCCCATAACTTCCAGAACACACACACGTTCTGACAGATTGGGAAGCTCTGCATGGCACCAAGTCAGAAGTGGGGGTTAACTAGAACAACTAGCCGTCCCAGTCCATAACAATCACTTGGGTACATTTTGACAAGTTCTTGGCCTTGCACTGGGCTCTCCGTGCAGCAATATCTTTGCCTCTCCCTCAAAATGTTCTAAGTAACAGCCGGGAGCCGCAGATCCAAATATCCTGAGAAAGATGTTGCCCAAAGGAGAGGGGTGTGCCGGGGCAAAAGGAAGTCCGAAAAGATCCATCATAGCTCCGAGCAGAATGGAATGGAGAAATATGCTTATTCCTATATAAGGCCTAAACATCAGCCAACACACATGACTATACACACACCGTCTGGAGGAAGCAATAGTCCCATTGTCAGGCACCGCAGTATCAGAGGCAGAAGGGGGCTACAGAACAACTCTCCAACCACCTCCAGTTCATCACAAATAAGAATAACAGAACATGTGAAGATCTAGAGAAGTGCCCAAAGACCAATAAAAGAAAGCTCAAATCTAGCTCAAAAGAAGCCTCTAGAAAAAGGGCATAGTCAAGACACCTGCCACCACTAGGGAGGGTCACATTGCATGGCACATGCCAGGACTAGAGGAGTATACACATGAGCTCAGGGCATGTTGCGATCACCAAACACGTTCAGTTGCAACACGCCTCCGCTTTATACATAGCCTCCAGCAGGTGCAGGTCAAAGGACTCTGGCCGCACCAATGACATCCCCATGCACACAATAGAAGGGTACTGGAGGACTGGCTAAGCCCTCAGAGCACGAGTTAAAAACTGAAATTACCCACATGCTCTTGAGATCACCCCAAATAAAAAATGCTTTACTGCTGTACCCCTTTTCTGGCACGTAGAGGGGGAGGCCCAAGAACCCACAAAATTGATATGTCCATGAACAATAACCCATTTTTTCCAAAATAGATACCTCAAGTGGGGCCACCCTCTCATGCCTCACTGATATAGATATGAAGTGTGGAAGAAACAGCCCCCCAAAGAAAAGCACAGGAAACCCTAAAAAAATTTGGCGATGATACATGGAAGGATGCAATGTTTTTTCAAATAACAAACCAAACTTAGCTCTAATCAAATAGGTCTGCAATCGAGCCACCAAGTGCACCACCTTCACAGTGGACCATCACTTTTTCAGCTGCCACATCACTACTACCAACAGGATCAAGATCTAGAAACTGCTCCAAGAACATTCCACATCAGAACCCCCAAGAGGATCCGGAACTATGAACTGCTCCAATAACTTTTTTCGAACTGTTAAACCTAAGCAACTTCCATCACCAGAGGACTACAGACATTTCCCCTGGATTCATCTCACGACCTACCATGATCTATAAGTTATGTATTTTTGTACATTTATATACCTTTTTTTTACTAGGGGTGCTGCCGCATCCAACGATTTCCAAAGAACGGCCTAATAAAATGGACTCCATTCAGAAATTGTCACCACGCTTACGTAAGAACCTCTCCCATGCCACCTATAATTACACCACACCTAACACTAGCATTCCACACGCTCTACACAGCGCCCTCTTATACAACACACAGTATCAGCACATGACTGCCATGGGTTCCAAGACATAAGCCGGGTCATGTCATATCTGGTCACTGATACCACACACAGTAGGTGCAGACAGGCTTTACTTGTCCCAAGAGGTAGCCCCCGAAAAAGCAAAATGCCTTCTCCATCTATACCTATGTAGAATTAGGGCCAAGATACAGAGTAGAACCGCATACAATAGTAGTGAACCCGATACAAGCCCAAGCCCAAAGCACTGTACCTTCTCACAGAGCCTAGCAATTTTCAAACTGAGCTAGACAGGAACGGAAGGAAGGGCACAATAGGGGAGGATTTTGTTTGGCTCTGAGACTTTCCAGAAAAGAGATTCCTGGAGGTAGCAATACCATCAATCCAATGCACAAACATATCAGCTCCCGATTCCATCTGTGGTCCCAGGGTGGCAGTTAGCGTAGCTGGGGCTGTCTTTGTTAATAGCAAATGGACCTCAGACATAGAGTTCCAGTGTAGGGACATCCACTCAATGATACAAAGGGAAATGAGTCTCCAAGGAGAGGGTTCAATAACAGCATAGATACTCCATGTCAGCAAGTCTGAATACAGAGATAGATAGATATACGTGGATAGAAGGGAAGGGGCAAACCTTAATTGTATGGAAACTCACACTGTATTCCTTGTGTTTCAGGGGCAAAGGAACAATTTCAGTGGGAACTAATGGAAACTGCAGCACAATCTTGCACATTCTGGACATGTAATGGGGGCACATCCACGCTGATGGACACTTACTGGCAATGCAGTGAGTTTGCCAAGACTCATCCCTCATCACCATGCACATCCTGACCCTTGTCATTCCTGGAGAAGATCTGACAGAGTTGTTTGTACGCCTGCTAAGAAAAAAGACGACTATGTGGTATCAGACTCGAGAAAAAAGAACTGCTGACTTTTTTGGCTGGGCTCAGTACAAGGACATCCCAGAAGAATTCAGACTGTTCTGTGATGCACAAATATCAGTGGGAGCCTCCATACCCTTCTTCACTGTGCAGACAAAAGTGAACGCCCATTGATTACATATAAACAGGTGGGAAATGCTCAAGATGATGAACAGCACTGACCTCTTTCTTAATTCCATCAAGGAAGAACTGAGAGCCATTCACCTCATGGGGATGCAACTTGAAAACTGCAAGGGAGGGAGGGTTTGCACCAATATCGGTGCCTCCTGCTGTACGTTCATACCAGGCAAAGACATGGACAACAGAACTCTGACTCTTGTCATTTAAGCATTGCACTATTTACAAAGAGACTTGTTTGAGGAGGGAGATGCACCTGAGCTGGAGTAGTTCACAAACTGGTTCTCCTGGCTCTACCTTTGGCTGACCGGTCTCTGCACATTATTACTGCCCTTGTTTTGTGTGATTTCCTGCAAGTGGGAGTTTTCTGCTGTAAAAAAAATACCACAGTCCCCAAATTGTGTAGAATGCAAGTAAATAGTGAAGTAGGGCAACAAGTCCCCAATAATGTGACTGTCATGAAGTATGGGTTAGATGGTGTAGTAGAAAATTCTGCTAGAGAGGGGAATGTTAATATTGGAATAATGGAAAGTCGATGTGCCCCATGATATGTTCAAACATAAAAAAGAAATTGCATTGCTATTGCTAAATTCACCCCTCAAGAATGCTCCATGAACCCTGACACAGAAGTACGAGGTCAGGCAGGCTGTGAGACTTAGGCCTGAGGTTATTGATTGAGAGGTCACAGGTGGGGGCAGCACATAGACCGCAAACAAATGCATTAACAGAAAACTCAGGACAGCTTCACAGATAGGTGCAGCAAGACCACAATGGTCCCAGGAGATTATCCCCAATAAAGCCCACATGGCCGGAGAGGTGTGCACATTCCCAAACACCATAAAGTCAGATACCACATGCAGCTAGGAACACTTAGCCAATAAGTACACAGCACACACAGTAACACACAGCCATCATGCACCCCTCCTGATACGTGGACACGTACCCAATGGCCCTTATTGTGTCCACATAAGGTTGAGGCCCACATATATTTGTTATCAGTACCTTATTTATGACTCCAAGACAACTGTTCACATTCTTAACCAAAAACAGAATGTTTAAATTGTTTTATAGTACTCAGAGAAATGCATAAAACACCGCTCAGGTCAACTGTACCTTGAGACAGTCCTCAAACCCTGGTTTTGTAATTGTTCTCCCAGCTGTAATGTTTCATTTAATACACAGTTTCTGCTTTGCCAAATGCCTTGTCTTTAAAAAATTTTAAGGTAAATTCACATGCAAGCAACACCCTGAAACCTTCAATCTACTGCAGATAACAAATGGCTGCATCTTAGTTCCATCATAGTTAAGGTTTATGTGGAATCCTTGGGATAATACTAACTAGCTTCATTATCAAGACCAACCAGTTAGCTGCTGGTGCACACCCCAGCCCAAAAGGGGCTCAAATTCTGCTTCAGTTACATTCAGAATTGGGTGCTTAATGCCTACTTATTACTTGGGTGGGATCAAATGACAATGAAGGAGTTCTTTTAACAAACCTTCTTTCATTGATTGAACAATATGTTCAATATACGGCAATCAGAAACTATATATAAGCTGGAGAAATGCCATTAAATTTGCTTTCTGTGACTGCAAAAACAAGACACCATCATCTGTGAGACATCTAATGGTAAGTGAAACCTGGAGAATGGTGCTGACTATTTTAGTATCATTCCTGGTCATCTTTTCTATTGCCTCAATATGTCTTTCTTTCTTTATTTTGGCCAGTTTTAACCATAAAAGTACATTAAAACATTACTGCATAATTTAAATCTGATTTGAGAAGGAAAAATGCAAAACAGAAGTTGTGATGCAAAAGCTAATTTACAAAAGAGCAAGACTAATTTGTATCCAAGGTGGGTCCAACTATATTGGACTCACCAAGGCTTGGTCGAACTATATTGACAGATATGTCCTAGACCTCCTCCTAGGCAGTTCCAAGTAATCATCATAAATGGTAAGGTCCCCCTTCTGAATAGAAATTATAATTCAGTAATTATGCCATTTCCTATTTGTGGCTAATGCATCAACAATACAAAATCCATAATAACAGAAAAACAGTATGTTGATTCTACAAATCGACTTATAAAGTAAAGAAGCAGTGAGTTGGCACAACCAGAGAAACAATAAATACACAAAACTTAAGGTGTCATGTTTACAGCAAAAGAGAGTTACAGCAATTAAACTGTTAAAAGAATACATTGAAAGCCTAGGCCAAAAGACCAAGCAGCTCCTAAAAGCATCACCAATGGAAATTGTACAGAGATATTCCTTTGAATCCAAGCAGAGAACAGGTACTTGGTCAAAGCAGACACAACTTGCTTCTTAGTGTCCGACTGAAAGATCCTAAAGACAATTGGATAGTTTCTTAAACCAAGATTCGAACAGAGAGGCCGAATCCATTTGCATCTTGGTTTGGTATAACAAGGGCAAAAAAAAAAATTCAATGTTCTCAGTTATGTCAATACAGCTTTTGCAGAATGAGGTACCTTGGTTCAATGTGCACCATTTAGAATTGAGGGCATTTCGAGGTAAATACAAGATTTAAATTTAATAAAACAGGTTTTTTTACAGGGAGTGGCAAGATTTCATCTAAAAGACCTCAAGTTTAGGAAGAGGCTTATAGGTTAAAAATAAGTCAGTGAGTTTTCCGATGCTAGTAGAGGGCTGCCACTGGGTTGTAACATAGTTCCAAAAGGTGTCATTTAAAATACTTTTTGTGACTTTTCAAATAGATGAAAGATAGGTTCAAAATGTCAGGAGACCCAGTTTAGTAAACCAGTCCTTCAAGCGGGAGAACCACTTTATTTTTAAGATAGTATCTAGATCCCAAACCTCGACTTCATCGGCTCTATAAACGTCTTAATGGGTCCATTATCTTACCCAATGTAGGAGATGTTTAAGAGTGGCTAAATGGTCAACGCCTTTAAGGTGTGTATCAAGGATCAAAAGGAGATTCAGCGAACTGGAAGGAAGGTTATGTAAAGATTTAAGAAAATTAGTCTCCTTTGCTGCCAAAGAACTCACATTGGAAATACACCATAATTCTGCTCCATATTAGGTAGCAAACTGAGCGTTGGCTTTGTATACTTGTAATGCTGGGGAAACTACTTTAGATTGTGTAGATCTGTGCATTTTCAAAATAGCTGCAACTCTATGATGTATTGTGACTCATTTTCAGTACCTGGGGGTGGTAGTCCATGTAAGTGAATAGAACACCCTTAAGCCTAATCAAATGTATTTACTGAATCGAAGGTGATAGCCTCCAATCCTTCTATATTTCTATTTGTATGAGTTCTGCATACCTTATATTTGTCTTTTGTATATTGATTTCCAACCCCTGTATTATTACAAAAGACTGGGAAATAATGTATAAGATTTTGAAGGCCAAGGAGAGTCTAAGAGGTATACGTGACAAGAGCAAGGTGTCATCCTCAACGAGAAGTGCTGGAACAATTTTTGCGCCCCAGTTTCGGTAAGTCATTAATACAACAGTTAAGACAGTCATTAATGCCATTGAGGAACAAGGAAAATAAAGTGGGGGCCAAGACACAGCCCTGGCGAATTCCCTTATATATTGATATTGGATTAGTCAGTTCTCCAGAACTACCCTATCTTACTTCAACATAGCTGGGCTGATGGAGCCCAATGATAGTTTCTAAGATGTGACAACGTAATCCCCTAGCTCAAAGAACTTCCCATAGTGTATTTCTAGGGACCAGATCAAAAGCTGCTCTCAAGCTTATGAAAGCTACATATAAATGAGCTTCTTTCAAAGTGATATAGTTCCAAGTAATAAGTGAGAATATAAAAACTTGATCAATATTACTAATCTTCCAGCAGAATCCCACTTGAAATGGGGAGAGGATTTGAGAACCATCCATCCAATCCTGAAGTATATCCATTAACTGTCTGCAGGTTTTTTTTTTACGTTTGTCAAGAAGATGTCGTTTCCAGGATCCCTGGGTCCCTCTCACCCTTCTTAGAGATTGGTGTGATATGTACCCCAACCCAGGAAGCAGCTAAATCCACTTGATTCAGTATGATATTAGATAAACTGTAAATATAAGGGGCCCATATGTTGTTCTCTGATTTATATAAGTCCCCTGGGATCACATTGGTTTCTGGGGCCTTCCCCAGATGGAGAACTCTATGGCCTTCCTCGTATCAGGCAGAGAGAAAAAGAATTGATCAGCCTCAGGGATTTCTAGTGCAGGGATTCTTAAATTAATATCGGTTGGACAAAAAAACATCAAGAGTTTTGTCAGAGTATAACTATGAAAAGTGCTTTGCACAAAGAATCGGTGGCACAGAATGGTAAGTTGATGTTCTGGGTTCAAGAGAACCATGAGCTATTATCTGCCATGTAAATCAATCACTGTTACAGTCTGATTAAAGGGATCTTCTAGTGGGGGGCAGGATGGTTGAAAAGATGTTTTAGATTTTGGTCAGTAGGACAAGATTCCCTGAAATACTTGGCCATTTTATACCTCTCCTATTTTTGATAACGGTGGGCTCATTTTGGGGATCCATGCTTAAGGTAGGCTGATCTTTGAAAATTTTGGTGGATGGTTATAATTCCAAGACATTATGGTCACTATTCCACCTAGCAATAACCTTAAAACCACAGAGCTTCCCCCAAAACCTGGTGTCCAGGAAACAATAGTCAATTCAACTTTTTTAAATACCACTTTCACATGTGAAAGCTCTACCCCTGTCTGATTTAGATCTGCCATTATAAGTCCGTAAATCATAAGTCAAGGTTAAAGATGCTATTTGCAATGTAACTGTGTGCCAAGTTTTAATAGGCCAGAACTCCTGCAATCTCATCCTCCCACTTCGTTAAATTAGACATACAATCAAGGGGTTCATAGATAGTATTAATCTCTCCAGCAAGAATTACAAAGGGAAGATTCTTTTGGGAGGAGAGGTATTTAAGGGCCTCATTTAAAAGACCTTAGCGCACACTGCACCACTGCAGCATCACCGGTGGCACAGTGTGCCTTCACATATTCACAAGGCCAAGCAAAGCCACCTTGCATGGCTTTTCATGGCCTTGTAAATATGGCCCCTTTCTCACATAACTCTGCATGAAAGATGTGTTCAGTGGGTGTTGCTGAGAGAGTTCCCACACAACACCCATGGAATCTGACACATTCCAAGATTTACAAGGCTGGCAAAGCATCAGATTCCTATGCCACCACAGGGGCAACGGGAAGAAATAACATGAATTAACCCTGTTTTTTCGCCTTGCTATGTGTGCTGTATTGTGCAGCACACAGAGAAAAGGGAAAACACCATTAATGATTGTTTATGTGCAGGAAGGTGTCCATTCCTGCACATAAACAATCATCTCTGCAACACAGACACCCTTGCACCATGGACAAGGGTGCCTGAGTTGGTGCTAGGCAGCAGTGTGTGCTACAGAACAGAGGAAAGTACAGGGATGCATCGCATTTCTGTAATCAGACACATCTCTGCACTTTCAAAATGATGCAGGGCAGTGCAGCAAGCTGCCTTGCAGTGCCACACTGCGTCATTTCTTTGTAAATGAGCCCCTTTGTTTTTTGCATCTGAGCAATTGTATATTAATGGTGTTGACATAGAATTTTTTGGGGCCCCTGAAGTTCATGTCCAGAAGATTGGGAAATGGAAAATTTATTTTTTTCATAGAACAATCGAGAGAAACTTTTACCCAGATAATCAACCAACCTAAAACCCTGCCATTAGTAGAAGCTAAAGCATCTATGCAATAGGAGACAAAGCCTACTCTATGGACTGGAGGTATAGCCGAGGTCTTCTGAATTAAGGAAATGTGAAAGGTATCCATAAAAGTGTTCCAGGTGGGATAAATTAGTTTTGGAAGCCTTCAATATTCCATGAAAGGATACTAATGCTAGGAACACAGATCAAATCAATGTTAATGGAAATATTAGGTCAGACGAAAAAAGTAGATGTAGAGTTGGGCAGCAGGCTCAAAAGGATCAGAGTTTGGAATACCACTGATCCTAGATAAATTCATTCAATCAACTTCGTTTAGTGGGCTGCTAGGTTGAGACTGTGAGGTGAAAGACCATTTTGACATATCTGAATAGCACACAGCAGAGGATGTACTAGACATATGTGGTAAATCGGAACCACTGCCAGCGATGGATCTAGCATTCAGACTCAGAAAACCCTCAGCTATGTTTTGATCAGTGAGTTTTAATTTGGTGTAATCTAAAAGATTTGAACTTCTGAAAATATGTTGGGTGAAGAGAATGTCAAAGTGAATAAGACATAGACAGCCCCCAGGAAACCTAATCAAGGGGGTAACCTTTTTGATCAGGGATTTCTCATCCTCTCGTGCCTTGTCCCTGAGTGTTGGAACGCTGCTAATATTTATGGTGAAACCCTTTCTAATTACAGGAGGTAGAATAGGAAAAGGGGGCATTCTGATAGTGAGGATTCTCAGTTCTAGAAGAATTGCCAAGAAGATTTCCTAGTTGTGGGCTGTAACCTCGGATTCACATTAAGCTTGGAGGTCAGGGGAAATCTATTAATCAAACATTCCTCAGACCTGTTACTATTGCTTTTGGGGATTCTAGGATGTTTATTATTGTCTTCATACTCCACAGCCCTACAATTAAGTTGGTTTCTGAGGGGCACAGGTGCATTAGTTAGTACATTAGTAAGTGTACCAGTTGTCTACCAGTTAACCAATGTCTGATGCCTTGCCCTCTTTCGCTTCTAGTGAGCGAATAAGGGCAAGGCATCATACATTGGTGAACTGTTTCACTTGCATTCTGATTGTTGGATTGCACTCCCCATTAGAGTTGCACTTTGGTAATAGCTCTTGCACTTTCTGGGACACCTGAATGACTGCAATTTTAAGATTCCCTATCTCATCTTTTAGTTTGCTGGTAACAAGGTGGATATTGTCCATATAGGATATATCTTTGTACATAGGTTCATACTTGGAAAGAGAAGTAGCAGGGACATGTATGTGGATTTGCTTTCTGTGTGTCTGCATCTTTCGCTAATGCTGCACACCTATTACTACAAAGGAAAATGTGTTTGATTGTCTCATTTTCCATATGAACCTAGGGGTCCTCAAGAGGAGAAGTTGGTCTACTGCCAGTGGTGGAATTGGCAGTAGGGGGCTGGGTAAATAAAAAAGGTGCATGAGGTGGAGTTCGCTTATGTGGTTTAGTAAAAAAGTGAGCAATCTTAGATAGACCCTTCTGAGTCTTACCATCACTAATCTGAGATTCAACTTCTTCAATGAGGGAAATGATTTCCTTTATGATACAATATTCAGCTGTGTGTCATAATGTTTTTTAGTTTTGCGAGATCAATGAGGATCTCCCACTGCCTTTCTCTTTCCCATGAAAGTTAAACTCAGGGCCTTCTAGTTTAAAAAGGAGTAGGAAGGAATGAACAACAAACATTTTAAAAAAGTAATGCAGGTTAACAGTGGTAATGGACCAGTTAAGTAAATTCTAAACTTAACAAACAAACAGCACCAGACACAATGAGAAAAAGTATAGATATTGACCTGAAACAACATTAATAGTTCAGAAGGGAAATTAATCCAGATAAGATGAGTAATACCTGTATAGTAAGGAGAGGAGCCGCAATACATAAAACCCAAGAGGAGCCCAACCCAGGCTCCTCCAGGTGATGACGGGTGGAGACAGGCCAACCCACATGTGGTCCGTGCAGCAGGTTCCAATGTGGCACTAAATATATTTGATGAGTAATATATTTGAAATAGTAAATGCTTGTTGTACACTGCACTGTATTTTCAAGTAAGCCTGAACTGTACCCATTTATATCCAAGTCAGCACTATAATTCTGATATGCCATTTTGACAAGACTCAGCGAAGAGACGTTAGCACTTCACAACTAACAACACATCCTAATCCAGCACAAGAATGATTGTGTGGCACCCAGAGAAATGATGGAAGAGGAAAATTTGCATCATCTTACAAATTAATTACTTTTCACCAATAGGAATTTGTATTTTGAATTCATCGTTTGAATCCAGGATCTAGCGTTTCTGCCGTTGTTTGAATGGATTAACCTTTAAACAGCCATAAGATTGAGCCATCCTCAAATGTTCTGTCTGTATCTAGCTTACAGAAAAACACAGAATAATCTTTTAATACTTCCATAAAGGTTTTTAAGAAACTACAAAACATGACGTCATTTTCAAAAGAACTCAATGTAACTTTGCTTTAACAATTGTATGGTGTATCCATTTGGTCGCATTTGTTTAATTTCAAGTAGCCAATTATGCATCTAAAGTTTCCTCTTCAAACTCTTGCAATATAAATCGAGAAAAAACTGCCATTAAAATCCCTTCTTAATACATCATGAGAAACCTGAAACTTTTGCTAGAGAACATCCTTCTTTATTAAATACAGGAATACTATTCTCGTTGGTGTGGAGGTTTTCTCCGCTCTTCTGCTTGATGGAAGATACCCAATAAGCTACAGCAATGGAATAATTTCAATTGGTTCTTTGAAGATGTTGGTACAAATCAGATTAGTAAAAACAAAAATTGTTTTCTTAGCACTTAATTCTAGCACCTGTTGTTTTTGTGTTGCACCAAACAATGTGTCACTCTGTTGTGGCATAGGAAAATTGAACAGCACTAGCATAATGAACAGAACATTAAGAAACCTTACATTGTCCACAGAGTGATGCAGAATGGTTCTGCTATCATTAATTTCCCTCTGGGCAAAATCTTTTAGGGATATGTTCTTAACAATTTTCACAGCACAAACCAGAAGTCATTCCGTTTCCTGGTCTAAGTGCCACCTTCCAATTCTGGATTCATGTGCACAGTTGATCATTCAGTATGTTATGTAAGTTAGCTTCCATGAGTTATGTTGGCAAAATCAATTTTTCTCGAAAGAAACGTAAACAACATTTACCCTTCCAGAGGAAGTAGGCAGGCAGATGAAGAAGCGTGTGGTATTTATTTACTTACCTGCCAGAATGCAGAAGCCTCTATACTTTCACTATTTAGGAGCAAAGAGTGAGGGGCTATTGGATGGGCAAGTGTAGCCAATTCTCTGGGCACATATATATTTCTGAGTAGAGTGTAAGGTGGGATTATAAAAGAGGCAGGTTATTTCCCTATTAAGCAGCAGGCACGGGATACTACCTTACAGAGCACTGATTAAAGAGTAATTATAAATCAAACTGGTGTGGTCAATTTTCTGACACTGGCATATTGAAGCACAATCACAACCCTACACCAATTTTGCGTATTTGTGAATTATACGTGATTTGACCAATGCACCTTGTTGCATTAATGGTTGCGGTAAGTTTCAAAGCCTCAAACTCTATTATTATTTTCAATGAACTGGCTTTTCTCTAAGAATTGAATGTGTCAAATGATGCTTTTATTCCGAGTAGCTTGGGTTCTGGAATACTCTTCTGAGAAATGCCCTTTTCCCTTCTACCAAGGTGCTTGAAAACCCCATTTGTAGAGCAACATTTGCCATCATCAGCTTTCCATACCTCTATTTGCTTGGCATCTGTAGCAGTCTGTTGAATTTGCTAACAACACACTAGGCTTCAAAGATTGTCACAGAGTTATTCAGGAAAGAAGACATTGGCTTTCAGCTTTGCATAAGATATGCCTGTCTTTGCATGCAAAAGGAAACAAATTGGCAAACATGTGACATTTACAAACATTAAACAACCTACATAGGCAACTCAATGCACACGTAAGGCAGTGTGTGTTGGGGACACTGGAAAGAGTGGACACGAGTAAGGTCAGAAGCTATTGTAAATGCACTGCAATGTTTGAAGTTGTTTCAACATTTAATTCTTTTTTCATCTCAGACAAAAGTAAAGTGATTCATTTGTTTAATGATTTGCCTTTTTACAAAATGTGCTCTAGTACAAAAACAGTACATTTATTTGTAACACTTTTAATGCACTTGTAACATGGGACGAGGGTTCTCTGAATTTGCTCCTGTTCATATTACATGGCAGCAGGGAAAATATTCAGGAAATCGATTGTGAAAAAATATGTAACACATGTTTTTCTTATGAAACCACAGCCTATGCAAACGAGTGATATCCTGAAGGTCTGGCATTGATATGGAGCTCAATCACCTATTTTGGGCACCACTGCACTCAAAGGATGAACTACTGAGAAGCAACAGTACATAGAACAGATACTTTTCGCTACATATTAACTCGGGGCATGCTGCTCACAGCTGTTATGCAGTGGTAATAATGCAATTCACAAAATCACAGGCACTGTTGACTGCAAAACACGTTCACAATGTATTAAAGGTACACTATGAGTGGCACTATCAATAGCATGGTCTAAGTATTATTTACAAAATAACTATTCTATTGGTGTATATTTTACAGGTTTGTGGCCTTTGCCAACTTGACCAAGCACTTTCCTACATTCGAAACATGTAAAAATTCATTATCTCTAAGTAGCTTCACTCTACTGAATGCACAACTCCACAAGCTGAATCTTGTGATGCAAATCTGAGAGCCATGTCTCATGTCATGCCAGGCTAGCACAAGTTCTGCAATGATAGTCCACTCTCATCAGATAACCTCAGGTTACCATATTACATTTAATAAGAGAAAACTTTCAATGGGGAGCAGGAAGGAATGTAGATTTTGGTGTCTAAAGAATTGTAATTTACAACTCTCTTTAATGGTAATGTAGGATTTTAAATCACAAATCTGAAAATGCCACTTTTAGAAAGTTGGCTTTTTCTCATTCTATTTGGTGACTGCAGCCTATATCCTGGGTGACATCACTAGGTGTAGCTGGCAGTTGGTCTTTGTGTATTACTCACAGGCAGTGGGGACAAAGGGGGAATAGGTGTTGGCAGTATGGGCCATCTCTGACTTGATGGGGGGTGAAGCCACTAACATACTTGCACATCACAAACCCTCTGTCTGAGCACACTCATATTATTTTGTGCCCCTGACAAGCTGGGACTAGAGCAGGGAGGCAGGAAATAACAAACACCTCTAGTGTGAAAACCTCCAGAACTTTCTCGTACTTCAAAGCTGGCACCAAGTATAAATACTAGCTTCTCAGATCCAACCCTTCAGTACATCTCTAGACCTGTGGAAGATTCAGAAGGACTGCTGTGCTGCTCTGCAATAAGAGGGACTGCTCCTCTGCTGCCCAGCTACTGTGCTCCCCTGCAGCCTGCTACATTTGTGTCTGAGTGAAAAGGACTGGACCTGCATCTTGTACCCCGGACCACCAGAGTAACTACAATGGCTAGTTGGCTATCCTTCTGATCAGTGCCTCAGTGACAGAAAAGGCTCCAACCACCTTGAACCCAGCACCTGGACTAATTCCACTATGAGTCCTGACCCCAAGTAGAGCGACCTCAGTCCTGGACCCTTGGAAGTGGGCCTGAAGTTGCTCTGCCAGCCCAGCTGGGATTCAAGCAGAACCAAAATAGTGTGATGGATCACCTTGCTGCTCCACTACAGAACCGCAGCTGCATCCCTAATGCAGGAATTTGTGGCTCTTCAGAACTACCGCTTTATGATGCATCCTCCATGTTCGATCTCGCAACGCTCCGCAACCAGGATTTGAGGTACTTTGTTCAGCCGGCCTGACCTGATCCCTGTATCTGGCTAGCGCTCCATCATAGTCAGCCTGAACATGTGCCTTTGTCCTAGTCTGGTCCAAACAGATAACCACAGTTGTGTTTTCACTTTATTACTGTTTGAAGTGCTGCATAAATACTCTACACATTGCCTCTAAGTTAAGCCTGACTACTTTGTGCCAAACTATCAGAGGGTTGAGCACAAGTTTACATGGCGTTTCCTTGTGACTTCACCCTGACATAAATTGTGGTTGCTCATTGAGTAGGGTTTCACTTTGCTCAACCAGTAAACCAATTTTCTACGAGTCATGAATATCCAGAATGATTTTAATAGTGATAATAAATTAGAACTCAACCCCAGTAAAACTGTAATCATTGTGTTTCTTAGAAGAAACATAAATCTGCAACACTGGCAGCTTGACAGGAACAAGATTTAGTACTATCTTAGTACTAACTTGCTATGACTATACGTTTATAGCTATCTAGGACTATGATTAGAGAGAGCAGAGTCAGGGAAAAGTACTATCTTTCATATATAGAAACTTAAAAGTGCTTTTTTGTTAAATATAATATTCCTATTTCCAAACTTCTCAGAACACTGCCATATCACTTTAGAATTTGGGCTGGCCTTTTCACACATCAAAAGTAATGGCGCAGTCTGACAAATTC
Organism: Pleurodeles waltl; assembly: GCF_031143425.1. NCBI lineage: Eukaryota > Metazoa > Chordata > Amphibia > Caudata > Salamandridae > Pleurodeles > Pleurodeles waltl. The sequence continues at coordinate 658,652,004 of NC_090447.1, forward strand.
TGTTGTAGAGTATGATTAACTGCCAACCACTCAATCATGGCTTGAACTGGGGTACTATATAGGATTCAATATCTCAGTAATACTCAAATGTGTAAAGGATGTATTTAGCAAATTCATTAAAATCTTTGGATTTACTGGACAATTGGCTTAATGGACGTGATTGTTGCTGCTTAAATCCATGGTTAAACAAAAAATGTGTGTTGATTTATTCTTATGCTCCTTCTTGCTAAAGACATGCACCTTCTGTACGTCATACACTTGTGAGTTACAATTCTGTAAGTGTAAAAAAAAAATAGCTTCTTCCTCAAAACGTATAAATCAAATGTTATTGTTTTTGAGGTTTTTGCTTAATCCTTTACATATGACTTTAGTAATGGCTGATCAAGTTATAAAAAATTATCAGGGTAAGTGCAGTCTACATAATGGTCCTAACGGGGACCCACCTCATATTTTATACTCGTTTCTAGTTCCACTAACTCAACAGTACTCTCTGCTGAGTGTTCTCATCTTATCATCAGCACGGGATTCCTTTACGAACAATTAAACACCCTTTTGACCACGCCATCGAACTGATAAAAAATACTGAAATTCCCACTAAAGGATTCATTTGCCTTGTGGTTCTGCAGTGTGTCAGGTGTGTAGATTTGCACTTCTAAAGCATTATTTGTATACTGTATGGTGGAAGATAACCCTTGTTTTGGGTTCTGTAAATAATAGGTTTCGACAATGTATTGTTTTACTTGTAATTGTGATTGTTTTGATTTACCAACAATAAAGATGTACTCATTCATTCACATAAAAACAGAGGTAAAATGCCTTTATGAAGTTGTAAATCTCTGAGGTGACTTGCCATATCCTTTTTAATGTTGGAGGTACATTAGTCTATATAAGTGGTGGTTGCAGCCCTTTTACACAGAGATTTAACCCTTTTCCTGCTAGGGTTTCTTGGCATGATTACACATGTATCACATTTTATAATTCATAAGGGCAGTGAAAGAGTTGTGTTATTTTTGATCAAGCACTGACATCTTCATTAGTTTGTTCCATTATGGGACTTGCAAGACTAAAACTCACAAAATGCACAGAAAAAACACCTGGTAGTAGTTCTCAGGTCTGACCACAGACACTGCCAAAAATATTTTATGTTTTTGCACTAAGGCATATCAAAAATGTTTGAAAAGATGATGGGGGAAGGCTTGCAAACTGTCTAACAACGGGCAAACACTCAGGGTATCATTCCAACCTGATTGAACCAATCTAAGAAGAATGCTGACGTTTTTGGAAATATTTTTGAATGAGCAGGAGGTACAGGAGATGTGTAGCACTGGAACTCATGGCCGGCCCTCTCTCACTGTGATCGTTGTTACCATGAGGAAACAGGTCTCTTTTCTCTGATGGGTGAGAACACAGGAGGGTGAGTGAGGAAACCATCACACATTGCTGTTTTTGTTTTTTTCATAAAGCACAAGAGTTTTTATGGAAATACACCACTACCTTCTAAAAGGCAAACTCCCTCAGAAATATGTTGTCCTAGCATTGTCTTACATGAGGTGGCTGCATCCATCTTGTGAAATGGCCAATTAGAGAAATAAACGTTTTTCACAAATAATTCCAGCAAGGATAGAAATTTTATAAACCGCATTTCATATCCCATTGTCACAGATACATTCCTCCAGACAATTCAAAATAGGGAGAGTTGCAACGATTGAATGGGAAACCGTCAAATTTAAGACAAGGGCAATTTATGTTTATTCCAGAGCATAAAGGGAGCATGATGGACTCTGAAGTTATACTCATTGAAGCTTAAAAGTTGTTCAAAGGTTTTAGGGTAATGGAACCATGTGAATGTGATTGCACTGCTTTTTGTACTGATCTTTGCACAAATCAATTGTGATTTGAACAAGGGGAAGATAAATATTTCCAAAGAGATCACTGATTTGTGCAAAAGAAAGTGTTAAAAGCAATTATTTGATATCAGCAGAATAGTATTATCTGATGTAATCTTGCTAACCACAACACTGTCTATTGTGGCGTGATCATACATAAATCAGAGCAAAGCATAATGCAAAGTATCATAACCTCTTTTGCATTACCTATTTTTTTAGCATTAACCAGATATGGTCTTTCATTTGTGCCCTTTTCTTAAAAAAAGGATGTGGTGGTATTGTGATCCTAGATACCTGTGGATACAGACTACTTGTTGTTCCAGTTGTTATGTTCCAAAGGAATCCCGGGACAGGGCTAGCACACATGGCTAGATGGAAGGGTTTGACATGTAACAGAGCATATAAACATCCACCAGATCACAGGCAAACAACGCTGAGAATTATTGTGTTTCTGCAATTGTTGATTTGCTGTACTTCCCGGTGAGGGGCAAACCAAGGGAAATCCATTTGAAAGAGGAGTGTCTCCCCTACCCACAACTGTCATCCTGGTCAACAACATATGTAGAGTTGAGCATTATTTAATGTCACCTAAAAGACACGAAAAGGAAAGAACACAAACTCTCAAAAACAACATAAAATAATATCTTTGTCGATACAGCATTTGCTTTCCATGTCGTATCTTCCAATACACGTGTAATGTGTAGCAGACCTATCAAAAATGCTATTAGCACATTACATTTGGATTTAAGATATATAGCAGCACTTCTGCCACCATAAAATTACTGTTCCCCAGTATTAAACAGATCATATAAGGCAAATGTTCCTGTAAGCATGCACGTCTACACAGAGAAAAGTGTTCTTTCACTTAAAGCCTGTTCTTAGACCAGGATGATTTCAGTATCCCAATTTCTGTGGGCAGGACCCAGGGGTATTTATAAAAAATATCTGGGTGTCCTCACTAACCCCCTGGGTTTCATTCTTTATCCTTGGCCATCCAGCGCTCATAAGAGAATCCTCTAGTGGTTGTCACTGCCTATATGCTAACCGCCACTCGGTGCAAATACATGCATACATACATACAGTGCCAGTTTCTAAACGCTGGTAGTGGCAAAACCCTTTGCTCTTAATTTGTGAAATGGTCCTGAAGAAACATGAAACATTTAAATAAAATTAAATAACGTTGGTAAAACGTACAAGTAACACAACAGGACAAAAACGAACAAAAATTGAGACATGTGGCAGTAAACGCATAAAGAGGCCATTAAATATTGTGGGCCTTTTAAAATCATGCTGTGTCACTTTTGCGTGCACTGCAAATAAATGCACATACTGCAAACATAGCAAGACAGGCATGTGCAATTTTATTCCAGCACAACCACCCCCGTGAAAATGTTCTGTAGTCTTTGACTTCATTCCCGCAATGAATGACACAAATGTAGACATCTAACGGGTTGATCTACCAATAAATCATGCAACACAGCACAGCAACCTAAGATGCTGCTGCATTGCAAGAGAGGGTCCCTATAGACATATAGAGCTTCTGCTCTCCAACACTTTTGCGCAATTAAGATGCTTAGTGCCACGTACAAGCCTTTACAAAGGAGTCTTCATCATGTCTAGCTTAGGTTTTGTACTGGAAGAGTAACCTTCCAGTATGACATACTATGCCTTAGCGAACATTACAACTTTTCCTGGTTCGGAAGTGTGCAGTTCACTGAAGAAATAAAAACGACTCTTATTTTAAACACCTGCATTAAAGAGGTGCTATTTTGTGGCACAAAACCCTGTCTCCTAGTAGATAAAGTTGTGAATCAAATACCATGAGTGGTTGCATGAAAATATCCATGTACCCCTGAATTGAACATCCCTTTGAAACGGAGCAATGTAAAACAGCACAGAGCACTGCTTTGTGTTACTTTCAGGCATCTTTTGCGCTGGAAAGTAAATCCCAAATACATTTTTTTTCACCAGTTTTGGTCAGTTTTGTAACACAAATCCTCAGCACAATGTTAGTAAATATGAACTCCTCGAATGGCAACGTATATGTTTGCGGACACGGGGAATGGTAATATTTTCTAGTGGATTTTTTTACATGAGACTATTTTCTAAAGTCAATAGTTATAGTAATGCGCCACACCAATATGCTCTTAATCCGCAGGGCTCGATTGCACCATGGGTGTTCCCCATGCCATTCAATCATGTCCCTGCTACCATGTTGTCGGGATCACTGATAAATAACAAGATGATATCAATCATCCTTGGGAGGTGCTAATCCAGACAGTGTTTAGGACAGAAAACATAGGGCAGTACCGCATTCCGAGTCCCTTTGACCGCACTGGGCAGCATGGAACTTTCCGTTGGTGAAAGAGTTGGGCACATGGCAACAACCACATACAATATTAGTATTAACAACACTCTCATGATGCTGGTACTTTTGACACTTGAAAGAGGCTTCAAGAACCGGGCTGATACCACAAGTGTGTTGGTGCTTTTTCTATGCCCCACTGTGGTGTTGGGCTACAGAAGTATACCTTGCCATAGTCATGGAACTATACTATGTCATATATTGTGACATAGGGAAGGTTCCTTGTAGAATGCAGAAGTGACAGTTGGTCCCAGACTCTTCGGTGTGATGACCAAGTAACTTGCTCTCCCTTCCTATACAAGAATAAATTAAGATAAACCCACCTGGCGAGCAATCTTTTCTATAATTTGGCGGCCGGTGAGAAACCATTTATCCGTGTTCTGCTAAGCGGAGCAACTGAGTTGGACCTGTGTTTTGATTGCCATTTCCGGCATACCTTGGATTCACAATTGGAGCTGAAGAAATCATCCCTTATCAGACTTACCGTGCAGAGGTATGTCTATCGTGCTGGAGCAACTTTGGACATTTTTGATTTCGGGTAGGGTATGGGTGAGAGAGTACAGTTGTAAATGCATACCTGAAGGACATTGCTGACATGTGAAGAATGGAGTACCAGATCTACATTAGCGCATGGAGCATTGTTGCGCAGCTGTGTCGAAACACTCATCCATACACAGTTCACTGCAGCATTAAGATGGTTCACGCACAACGCTGGCGGCCATCTTGGAGGAATCCTTCACGCTACCTGAGGCAGCTAGAGCGCTCACTGTCAATTTAAAGAAGTGCGCCTTTCAAAAGTGTTAAAAGGCTATTGGATTCCAAGGAGTTAAGGGTGATATGCACACCATGCGTATCCCATGAACGTTTAAGGGTCAGTACGGTGATACGCACACCTTTCAGAGTTGCCACAGTGATTGACATATTCAGCGAGTGAACACTGATAAACACACCATGCGTATATCACAAATATAGTTAGAAGATTCCTCGCAGAATGCAGAAGTGACAGTTGGTGCCAGACTCTTAGGTGTAATGAACGTGTAACTTGCTCTCCTTTCCTATACAAGAATAAATCAAGACAAACCTATCTGACGAGTCATCGTTTCTACACCCACCACTGGCTTCTACAGTATCTCCCCAGCTGGAAAATATATTTTATTGCTTATTTTAGCAAAGCATATTATTTTGTAACAAGTGTCTATGTAATTTAAAGTACTTCCAGAAAACCATATAGTAAAAAACCTACCTCATTTTGACATTTGATTGACAAAACCTCCGGTTGAAAGTAACCCGCATTTCATTCTTTCTAGCAAGGGGAATGTTTGACTAAACTTTATAAAAATAATTTCCTACCACGAGCATGAAAGCAACTTATGGTATCTTCCCACATAGTACCCACATCGTTCTAGTGGACATCAGTTCGAAACTTAACCAATCCCACTTTTTGATTAAGGTTCTGATTGTTAATGCCGCTAACTCTCTTTGGCCTTCATTTCAAGTGGTATGTATGATACAGAAGCCTGAGAGTTAACACAGCGGCAGACATCGTTTTACTGCAGCTAAGAAAATGCTGAGATCTGCCTCGTTCAGCCCCGTTTTGCAATTGTTATTACATACGAAGTGATGGTTGAAGGAGCAAGCTTTTATCCTTTTATTTGGGCATCCAATTAGTTTATTATTTACAAGTGAATCCCAAAAATCCGCAAGATCATAGGTTGTATGCCTATCAGTGAGCATGGGAAGTACTAATATTTGCAGCACGTATTTAGAGTGAGGCGTGTATCAAATGTTCAAAAAAGGATTATATTCCGAAGAAGCTTTGAACTGCCTTTCCAAGGCAGTACTGGAAGGCAATATTGGTGAAATTTAATTTTTATCTTTCAAGGATCGACTTAGGCTGAGTGAAAACTGAATTGAACATTTGCAGACCCAAATCCTGTACATGCTAATACTATTTTATGAAGAATTATGTTATTTTGAGAATTCATTTATCTGCTGCATTAGAATCAATCACGTCACTCAAATTGTCCTTAGTAGTACTGCTTTCTTAGAGATAAACTACACCACGAGTATTGATTAAACAACACCTAAACATATCTTAGTGGGTGTCATCAGAAAAAATAGTATTCCTCATGACATTTTGCTCAATTGCACCTTATTGAAACCCATGTGCATCGTCAATGTAATTCGGTATTCTTGGAATTATGTTATTTGTAAGCCTAGGAGAAATGTACATTACATTGGAGTAATTGGCATAATGTTCGTAATTTCACATTTCGAAACTCATGTGAAATTACCAAAATTACGCCATTTAGCGACAATGGATAACTTCAGGGAAAATTTTTAATGCAAGATGTCCCATTCGTATAATTTTTTAAAGCAAGCAGCATTTCACGTACATTTTTTACCTGACCAGATTTTCGGGTAATGTATGAGTGTGAAAAGACAAATCTAATTGCGAACATCACAAAACTACAAATCTGAACGTGAGTATTAATGTTTTGAACATCTTTGATAGAAATTGGGTCTCTAGGTGTCAGTGCTTTGCACTCTGTCCAAGGTCCGAACTTCACTCTAGCCAGGATAAGGGAGCAACATAGCTGAGATAACCACTGCTCACCCCCTTGGTAGCAAGGCTCAAGCAGCCAGGCTTATCTCAGAGGCAATGTGCAAAGAATTTGCATACACACACACAGTAACACACTGAAAACACTACAAATGGACTTCACACCAGTTTAGAAAAATAGTCAATATTTATCTTAGTAAAACACAACCAAAATGACAGAAATTCAACATACACAAGTCAAGAGATCACTTGTTAAAAGTTTAAGCAAATCTTAATCCAGATAAATCAATGGATGTATCTGCTTAGCACAAAGTACCTGAGATGCATCAAAAACAAAGCTGATGTGGGCCACAGGCACCGGAAAAGCAAAGTGTTGCGTCGGTTCCTTACTGCGCAGAGGAGGTGATGCATTGATTCTTTCTTCGCTGGTGAGAAGATGTGTTGGTTCCTTATTGGCAGGGGAGGTGATGTGCAAGCGCGCCTGGTCCTTAGTAAGTAAACTTACAAGGGGACGCGTATAGGCCAATGAACCTTTTGGATCGCATGGAGTATCCTAGCTATATAGTAATCGGTGAACATGAATTATCAATGTAATCAATCAACAACCACTAAGAGAATCATTAAGCACTAGACAATAAATCAACATTTTCTAAATAACCACAATTCAGTTATACGTTCTATTCATTTTTTTCCCTATTCGTTACAATACTAGGTCATCAGGTTAGATCAAATTTTATTCAATCAACTCAGAATTAGTTCATTAATGAACACCAATAACATAATCTAATCAGAACTTGAGAAAACATATGCTCGAATGCTTCAGCATAAGCCAGCAAAGATGAATACAACGGCACTAATAGCAGAGTTCAGCAATCGGTTTGTAAATCATTTGTCACTGTCAACGTCACCCAAGAGCCCTTACCTAACCCAGATTAGCATTTAGCATGTGGGACTTCATGGAAAAACAATTTAGAAAACGTGAATTTGGAAAAACATCTGGCTAAGAGAAAACTATAAAACAGTGCAGTTGGTACCTAGAAAGAAAGGCATAAAAGTTAACCAGTCACATTGTCATAGCTACCTATCCACAAAATGGATCATCAACAAAGTCAGTCTTCATCTTCAGGTCATCAATCGATCAGCAACGCATCAGGCGCTCAAGAGCATGAGCCCAATGACAGAATCTCAAACCGCGTCTCTTGACGTCATCAGCATTCACCCCTCGCATCTGAATTTGCCCTTGCATCTGAAAGTTTAGCCCCTTGTCATTTTTTTATTCAAGTTTTTCAGTCCATCCTTCTAATTCCTTACTGGTCAATCAGTCCTCCATATGTGACGTTACCCAATATATTTTATTCTACATATCTATGAGTTCTAGTATTTCGTCTTTCTCAGTCCATGGATTGGTCCACTAAACGATTTCTTTATCGTCCAGGTATCGAAAATGTTGCATGTTCCTCTTCAGTCAGTGTCTCTATTGTTCAAGTCCTGGGAAAGTACATTCAGCCTACTCTACACATAATTGTATCAAATTGACTTCATCATCTTCTGTCCGTCGGTACATTGCAGAAAATTCTAGCTAAGCACACAGTTCATGGTCAGTTCATAGGCACTAGCAACTTCTACATTGTGCGTTTATTAATTCTGCTTCTGCATGAGGCCTGGCATGTAGGCTACGACTTCGGCTAAATTAGCTTCTACGATATAATGCAAGGCATAGGTTATACATCTCATTATGGCACATTACTACGTCATTATTATAAATGTTCATTATTTCACACATTTTTAGTTCTTTTAGTACAAGTTCGTATAAGTGGCTGACATACCCAGTGGGCACATTTTAAAACATGCACATTAATTTTCTCTGCAATTAATTTCTCTATGAACTTTTATAAATCATAGTGTATATGCATTTATTAATAATTTCTAATTAGCATATCTGCGTCAACAGATGCATTGATTCTTTCCTTACAGGAAAGGCGGTGCGTGGATTTCTGGACATGCGGCCTCCATTCCTTACAGCAGTGCGTGTCAGTGAAAAGTTGATGCCCAGGGATGATGCATGGAAAATCTAGGCAGTGATGATTGGACTCAGGTGAAACAGCTGTTGCATCATTTCTGCAGCCACGAACAGGTGATGCGCTGATTCTTCAGCCACAAGTCAGGCTCTGCATCAATTCTTCCAGCTCGGCACATCAATGTGTGGATTTTCTTCTTCAGGTCACCAGCTTGCACTTCCAAGGGCCCAGGGACTGGAGTTGGCACAACTTAGCAAGTCAGAACTCTCAGCAGAAGAGCCTAGGCATTGACAGATGAAGCCTTTGATGTCTCTGAGACTTCTTAACAGGGGGCAAGCTCAGTCCAAGCACTTGGAGAACCGTTGGAAGCAGGATTTAAAAAGGCAAGTCCTTTCACTCCCAAGACAGAAGCAGCAAGTGGCAGGCCAGCACAACAATGCAACAGGCAGAGTGGCAGTCCCTCCTACAGTATCCAGCTCTTCTTCCTGGCAGAATTTCCTCAGTCCAGAAGGATTCTAACTATTTGGTGTCAGAGGTCCGGTACATACACCCAGTTCTAGCTTTGAAGAAGGCAAACTTCAAAGAGAAGTCCTTGTAGTGCACAAGACCCTGACCTTCCCTGCCGTGGGTTCAGAGACATTCCAGGAAAACATTCGAGGGGTTGGAGATTGCTTTGGATAAGGACAGGGACAGACCTATTCAGGTGCAAGTGTCAGCTCCTCCCACCACTCTAGCTCAGAATGACCCTCCAGCCTGGAGATGGGCCACTGGCGTATGCAGGGCACACCTCAGCTACCTTTGTGTGACTGTCTAGAGTGAATGTACAAACAGCCCAAGTGTCATCCAGACCCAGACGTGTATTCCACAGACAGGCAGAGGCACAGAATGGTTAAGCAAGAAAATGCATACTTTTTAAAAGTTGCATTTTAAAACTTACAATTCAAAAACTAACTTCACCAAAAGATGTATTTTTTAAATTGTAGGTTCACAGACCTCAAACTCCATATCTATAACTGCTTCCAATGGGAAATTACTTAAAAGATATCTCAAGGCAATCCCAAGGTTACCCTAAGGGACAGATAAGCCTTGCAATAGTGAAAACTGAGTTTAGCAATATTTCACTATCAGGATATATAAAGCACACCAGTACATGTCCTACCTTTTAAACAAACTGCAGCCTGCCCATGGGGCTGCCTTGGGTCTACTTTGGGGGTGACTTACATATAGTAAAAGGGAAGGTTTGGGCCAGGCAAGTGGGTGTACTTGCCAGGTCAAAATGGCAGTTTAAAACCACACACACAGTGTAGGAGGCTGGCCTGCTTTGTAGCAGGTACCCTAGGTACTTCCACCTTATACCAGGTCCAGTTATCCCGTATTAGTGAAATATAGGCAGTGTTCTAGCAGCTTAGGCTGTCTAGGGGTAGTTGTAGCAGAGCAGCTTAGGCTGAACTAGGAGACATGCAAAGCTCCTGCAATACCACTACTGTATAGTTACACAGTACTTATACACAATAAAAGACAATACTTACTGTCACCAAAAATAAAGGTACTTTATTTTAGTGACACAAGGCCAAAAATATTTTAGAGACAATACTCCTTATGGAAGTAAGTATTATACACAATATATACACTAGAGACCAAAATCAGGTAAGTAAGTAGTCATAGAATAGTGCAAACAGTAGATAATACAATAGAATGCAATAGGCCTTGGGGCAACACAAACCATATACTAAGAAAGTGGAATGCGAATCACAAATTCCCCCCTAGGCAAGTGTAGTGCGGATAGGGGTGCTGGGAGTGTAAGAGAACATCAAAGGTAAGTAAAATACCACCCCCCAAGAGCCCAGTAAAGTACTGCAAGTTTCCTCAGGACACACTACAAGTCATGATAAGAGTTATTGCAAGAACCAATCAAGACTGCAAGCAGCAAATGGTGGATTCCTGGACCAGAAGTCCTGTGAAGAGAGGAGACCAAGTCCAGAAGTCGCAGAAGATTCCAGGAGGGACAGGAGCCCCTGCCAACCTAGAAGATGGTGCAAAAGAGGATTCTCCGGTTAGAAGAAGTCTGCAGAAGAGCACCAAAGAAGATGGCTGCGGGTTCCTGCATGTTGCAGGAGATGTCCCACGTCAAGAAGTTAGATGCAGGCTGTTTGCGTTGCTGGATTCATCCAACAAGCCTTGGTTCAAGCAAGGTTGCGGTTTGCGTTGCAATGGTGTTGCCTGGACCGAGGAGGGACCTGGGGGCTTCAACTCGGACTGAAGAGGCAGGGGGGCTTCCAACACTGGAGAGAGCCCACAGATGACCAGGCAGCACCCACAAGAGTCCCTGGACACGGGGACAAAGAAGGTGTAAATTGCGGTTGGTGCAGCACAACAAAAGAAGGTCCCACGCTGCTGGAGAACAACTCAGTGAGTTGTGCATCACAGGATTGAGTGCTGGGGACCTGGGCTACACTGTGCACAAAAGATTCTTGGAAGAAGTGCACAGAAGCCCAAGGAGCTAGAGATGACGCTGTGCACAGGGGTACTGTTGCAAACCGGGAAGGCAAGCTCTTACCTCCTCTAGATTTGGACAGCTGGACCTTAGGACAGTCTGGATCATGTTGGTGCACCACCTGTGTTCCATGGAGCAAGCTTGTCATCAGGAGAGGAGTCCCAGAGAACCGGTCGTCATCTTGGAAGGTGCCTGCAGGAGCAGGGAAGTGACTCCGTCACTCCACTCGAGATTCCTTTGTTTCTTCTGGTGCAGGGTGAAGACAGGGAGTCCACAGAGCGTGCACACCTTGGAAACTGTTGCAAATGCTGGCTGGAGCTGAAGTTGCAGGTCACAGGAGTCATCCTGGATACTTTGTTTCTGTTACAGCTGTTCCTGGAGCAGTCTGCGGTTGATCCGATGGTCAGAAGCTGAAGCAGAGGATGCAGAGGATTCCTGGAGGAGTCTTGCATGCTGAATCTGAAGGGGAACCCACAGGAAAGACCCTAAATAGCCCTGAGAGGGGGATTGGCTACCTACCCAGGTATGCACCTATCAGGAGGGGTCTCTGACGTCACCTGCTGGCACTGGCCACTCAGAGATCTCCAGAGTGTCCCCACACCTTGGAAAACATGAAGGCTAATGCCAGGGACACACTGGAGGAGGTCTGGGTACCACCCCTGAGGTGGTGATGGACACAGGAGTGGTCACTTCCCTTTTCTTTGTCCAGTTTCGCCCCTGAGCAGGGACTGGGGGTCCCTGAACCAGTGTAGACTGGCTTATGCAAGGAGGGCACCATCTGTGCCCTTCAAAGCATTTCCAGAGGCTCTCAGAGGCTACCCCTCCCAAGCCTGTAACACCTATTTCCAAAAGGAGAGGCTGTAACAACCTCCTCCCAAAGGAAATGCATTGTTCTGCCTTCCTGGGACTGAGCTGCTCAGCCCCCAGGAGGGCATAACCCTGTCTGTGAGGTGGCAGCAGCTGTAGCTGCAGTGCAAGCCTCAGAGACTTGGTTTGGAAGTACTGGGGTCCATGGTAGAGCCCCCAAGGTGCATGGGATTGGTCCCCCCAATACCAGATTTGGAATGGGGGGACAATTCCAAGATTTTAGACACCTTACATGGCCATATTCGGAGTTACGATTGTGAAGCTACATATAGCTATTTACCTATATGTAATGCACACATGTAATAGTATCCCCACACTCATGAAGTCAGGGGAATTGGCCCTGGACAGCGTGGGGGCACCTTTGCTAGTGCAAGGGTGCCCTCACACTTAGTAATTTTGCACCTAACCTTCAGTAAATGAAGGTTAGACATATAGGTGACTTATAAGTCACTTAAGTGCAGTGAAAATGGCTGTGAAATAGTGTGCACTCTTTCACTCAGGCTGCAATGGCAGTCCTGAAGAAAGGTTTGTCTGAGCTCCATACGGGTGGCAAAAGAAATGCTGCAGCCTATAAGGATCTCCTGGAACCCCAATGCCCTGGCTACCTAGGTACCATATACTAGGGACTTATAAGGAGGGTCCAGTGTGCCAATTGGAATTGGAATATGAAGTCTAAACTATAGTGACTAATTTGGAAGTGGAGAGAGCATAAGCACTGGAGTTCTGGTTAGCAGAACTTCAGTGACACAGTTAAGCACTACTGACAACACACACATAGGCTACAGACTATGAGCACTGGGGACCTGACTAGCAGGATCGCAGTAAGACAGTAAAAACACACTGACACACACTCACAAACAGGCCAAAAGTGGGGGGTAACCATGCTAGACAGAGGTTACTTTCTCACACACAGACACTGCAGTGGCAAGTGCGAGACATGTTTACAGGGCTACTCATGTCGGTGGCACAATCAGCGCTGCAGGCCCACTAGTAGCAATTGATTTATAGGCCCTGGGCACATATACTGCACTTTACTAGGGACTTACTAGAAAATCAAATAAGCCAATCAAGGATAAACCAAACACCAATACAATTTAGACAGGGAGCACTTGCACTTTAGCACTGCTCAGCAGTGGTGAAGTGCCCAGAGTCCTAAAGCCAGCAAAACGAAACACAGCACACAGTCAAAAATAGGAAGTCAGAGACAAAAGATTTAGGGATAAACATGCAAAAGGGGACATTTCCAACAATCAGCAACTGGAAATCAACTCAAAGTTATATTTTAGAGTTGAATGTTTTTAGCCAAATGGATCATTTGGGTGATTTGTTGAGTGTGAGGTGCAATTCACATAATTATGTATAAGTTTGCATCATTTTGCACAACTACATTACACAAAATTACACAAAATAGACCCAACACTAATTATATGTGTGCATGCAGCGTAATCACACAATAGCTCCCTAAACTATTGTGGTATCCTACAGAGTATTCCTTTCTCAGAATTTCTTTTTCAATGTGTAGTTTTGCTTTTTCTAGTTTGGGTTTTTAAATTTACTTGCATTCACTAGTTATACTTCTATTAACACTCTGCATATGATAACTCTTTCCATTGCCATCTAGCTTTTTCTGGCATATCAACCAGTAACTCTATCTGCACAAAGTAGGGAATTATAATAAAGAACCAGATAAAACAAACTAATAATTGTTTCGACATATATTTTTATGTGTATATTCTCCCCTTTCATTATGCCTGTCAGTAATGAGATTGCACCTATAGAAAGATTTTAGCCAGGTAACTGCACACACATAGCTTGGCATGGAACTGACACTTAAAGGATGGGTGCTGGCTTGTAGTAGGGCACATAATATTAATGGGCATTCATGGATAGGTCACAGTAGGGTTTAATGGGAAATCTGTAGTATTTTCACTGCATTATACATATAGGTAAAAGCTGCCTTAGAGCACTGGTTCACTCCACTTTCTCCTACATAGTCTAGCAACATGTCAAACTTGTATACCAAGTTCGATCTTTTAGGTTCCAAGAACATATATATACATACACATCTAATTGAACATCAATAATTTTAAAAATTCACAGGCTCAGCTCATAATCATTCTTTGTCCCTCTCTTGTGCATCAAGTTAGTTACTCTGCTCCCCACCAGAGGGAACAAATGCCTCTCCACACAAAAGGAGCAATTATCAGTGATTGGTTTGGTTCCCAGGAAGGAAAGGATGGGGAGGAAAATCTGCATCAGATAGTAAGCTGTTGCATTGCACCTGTACCAGGTCATTCCAAGGCCACTGAACAAACGAAGAGCCCTTACATCTGGTGCCAACAAAGGAGTGGCTCCCGTTTGAAGTGTTGGCTGGAAGGGATCTGGCAGTGGTGTAAGCTAAGGGGGGAGCTGAGGACCACAGACGAGTACTCCACAGAGAAAACATGATGGTGCCATATTAGACTTTCCCAGAATGCTGTGCAGGAGGGTTGAGTCAGGGATGGAGAGATGATGTGACATCCTAGGATTTACCTGTCATTTAGAACTTCCATCTCCACCCTGGACTTTGGAGATGACAACAGTGGAGTAATGTTCAGCTGGAAAGAGAAGCCACCTGATGCCCTTCATACATGGCCTAACAACTTTGTCTGCAAACTCACTACCCAGAACAAGATGGGTTCCTCCATGGTGAATGACACTGGCACCCTTTTGCTTCCTAAAGACCCACAGTGGGTAAGACCAGGCCTCCGTTGACACCCTAGATGTTCTGCAAGACAGCCAGAAGGCTATGAGGCCTTGGATTGCAGGCAAGAGGGTGTTCTTTTGGCTAGTAGCAGAGGGGCTCTCCAAGGTGCCCCCAACAGTACAAGAAGAGCACAAGGATTCAGGTTAGGCGAAGACTGGCACAGGAAGCCATTAAGTTCAACCCCCAGCAAAGGGTGCCTTTATAGGCCAGGAGGTCTGTTGAAAATGTCCTTGGTAGCAAAACATTTGTAATTGTAAGTAGACAATTGTAGACCTATTACATGTGCAAGTCTTGCATCTTGCACAAATAATAACACAATTTCCAACACATGCAAACAGCCACCCTTATGTAGCATGATTTCAGCTTACAGTACTCATGAAAATTATATGTACTTCTTGTAAACACTATGCAGCTCCACCCATCTGTACAATGGGCCTGATTTAAGAAAAGTGGTGCTGCATCCAATGCAGTACCACTTTTCTTGTGCCCCCCTACCGCCACCGGGTGTGCGCCATATTTATGACACAGCGCACCATGGCGCAGGGTAGGGGCAATAGCATCTAAAATTTTTACGCTATTGATGTACTGTTTATGTGCCAAGATGTTGGCGCCAATCGTGCACAGTAAATAGGGGCCCATTGAAAGCAATGGTGTGCCCCCTTTTAATACCTGCTCTATGCAGGCATTAAAAGTAGCTGCAAAAAAATAACGCATCTACTTTTGCGGTCCCCCTAATGTGTGAACGCCCCCCCCTTGCATACATTACGCCTGGCACAGGCATAATCTTGCTTAAGGGGTTACAAAGTGGCACAATGCATACATTGAGCCACTTTGTAAATATGGCGCTGTGATTTTGGCCTCGTTGGGCCTCATTAGCACAAAAAAATGACACTAATGTGGCGAAAGGGGGTGCTAGACCCTCTTAAATCTGGGCCTATACATATAACTTGTTCATTACAACTTTTTATTGAATCCAGGAGAAGTTTTTTCCTACCTACTTAATTATTGTTGTTAAGTCATTTGTTAGTCCCGGATCTAACAAAATTCTACC
This sequence comes from Pleurodeles waltl, assembly GCF_031143425.1. Taxonomy (NCBI): domain Eukaryota; kingdom Metazoa; phylum Chordata; class Amphibia; order Caudata; family Salamandridae; genus Pleurodeles; species Pleurodeles waltl. The sequence goes on from NC_090447.1 coordinate 658,667,994, forward strand.
CTGTAAGGGAGGGTTTGAGGGCTCTCCACTGGCTACCAGTCCAAAGGCGGGTGACCTTTAAAGTCCTGTGCTTGGTTCACAAGGAATTCCGTCATCAGGTGCATATTATCTTATGGCCACTTTCAAATGACATGTTCCCAGTAGATTGTGGAGATCCACAGGACAGGGATAGGTGGTGGTTCCCAGGTTCGGAAAAGCTAGATGAGGGGCATGGGCTTTTTTCGGTGGCTGCTGCTAGGCTGCTGTACAGTCTTCCAGAATCCATTAGGGGTGTGGACTTCTACTTGTTCTTTCATAGGCAGGTAAAATTGGTTATTTTCGGCCCTGTAACCTCTGGTTCGGGAGTTCCTGTGGTATTGACGAGCGTGGTTCGCTCAAGGTTACATCTCTTGCTGTCTTGCTATACTTTTGTGCTTTGATGCCTTTCTGGTTTTATGCGCTTTATAATCAATAAAATTCAAAATTCAAATTGGTTGATTGAGAATAATAAATGTTTCGCTTGAAATCCTTAATAACTTCCTTCTCTGCTACTTTCCTACAAAAGTGTATTGTTCTTCACTAATACCTAATTTGCCAAATCCTTGACTTCCTTTCACTCCTTTTACCTGCCTCCCTCAGTTTGGTACCCCAATCTCACTGTATTTTGCAAAGTCTATTTATATGCCAAAGAACATTATTCAGATCTGATGACAGAATACTGTATTTTTACTGTATATTTCTTTGCAGACAGTTTATGGTTGTGAAGGTTAAATGTATGTTATTTATAGGAAATTATTCTTTATGGTCTTTGGTTCAGCTGTGTTTCCTCACTGATCTAGACATTTTCGTAGGAATGTGAAGGAAACTTTTTTGCAATTATATTTTTGGGCTGGAGATGATGTTTGTTAATTTACACTTTTAATTTGTATTTATTGGTTCAACGTATACAGGTTTGCGTAATTACAAGAGGCCTATTTAAAGAAAAAGCACTAAGTAGCGCTTAGTGGTGCTTAAACATTTCTCTACAATAGAGAACTATGTTGCCCTACTAGTGTCTTGGGACTTGAATCCCAGTTTCCAGCAGTTTCCTTACTCTATTTGAATGTTTTATCAAATTACACATAAAGATACTTTATGGATTTTTGTCTCCGATCCCCACAATGCCCTAAAACGAGATTTGAGATAAACCTCTGAAATGTGATTATGTATTTATGGACCAGAATTTCTTTAATAATCATTTGTATGAAAATGTATTTAAAAGACAGTCTTTTCTGGCTTCTTCTCAATGCGGCTGTAAACAGAAAGCGGCATGAATTTAACATCACTCAGTTCTCTCTGCACTTCCACAAAACGTTATTAGTAATAATAGGAAAAAATTATGCTGCTGTGCTGCTGAGGACCTTAAGACACTTTTATACTTAATGAAGCACAAACGTAACGCTCAGAGTGGCACTCTAAGTTTAGAAATGTGCGAATTTCATTACCTGCCTAATGAAGCAGAAATTCAAATGAATTTAGATGTTTGCCACACCACAGCACTGACAGCGGGCTGTCACCCGCTCTTATTTACTCTGCATTGCCTAAGTGACAGCTCAGCAGGACACACAATACAGTTGTCGCTCTGCAATTAATCGCCATTGGTTTGGGTGTCTGTTAATGTTAACCATGTCCGGTATTTAGTGCACAAAATTTGTAAGCGGTGTTGTCATGGCCATTGCGGATGCTTTCTGTTAATGCTCGCCAGTTCATTAATTGCCCCAGGACAAAAATACTTCACAATTCTGAAACCCAACCAAATTCTGACAACAAAGTGCCATGGTCATAATGAAACACAAACACCAAAGTGGTTGTTGATGTCAGTCTGAAAAACTAGTGCTCTGTTAAATGAAAACGCCCTAAAATCTGACAAGCATTAAGGGGCCTGTTGGGCTTTTTGGCTTATGCAGGGTCATCCCCAATCTTTTTGCCTCCTGCCTCCTATTTTTTTCTGACCTGTTGCTGTTGGCTTTTGAACTCTGAGCACTTTACCACTGCTAACCAGTGCTTAAGTGCATATGCTCTCTGTGTAAAATTATATGTAATTGGTTTATCCATGATTGGCATATTTGATTTACTAGTAAGTCCCTAGTAAAGTGCACTAGAGTTGCCAGGGCCTGTAAATCAAATGCTACTAGTGGGCCTGCAGCACTGGTTGTGCCACCAACATAAATAGCTCTGTAATCATGTCGCAGACCTGCCCTTGCAGTGTCTGTGTGTGCGGTTTTAACTGTAAATTCGACTTGGCAAGTTTACCCACTTGCCAGGCCCAAACCTTCCCCTTTCTTTCATGTAAGCACCCCTAAGGTAGACCCTAGGTAGCCCCCAGGGTGGGGTGCAGTGTATGGTTAAGGTAGGACATATAGTAATGTGTTTTATATGTCCTGACAGTGAAATATTGACAATTCGTTGTTCACTGTTGCAAGGCCTGTCCCTCTCATAGGTTAACATGGGGGCTACCTTTAAATCTGATTAAAGTGTAGATTACCTTTGGGAGCGGATGGACATGTGGAGTTTGAGGTCTTTGAGCTCACAATTTAAAAATACATCTTTTAGTTAAGTTGATTTTGAGATTGTACGAATGAAACTGCCACTTTTAGAAAGTGAGCATTTTCTTGCTTATACCATTTCCGTGACTCTGCCTGTTTGTGGATTCCCTGTCTGTTTCACCTTGACAGTTGGGCTGGTTGCACCTCACACTAGACAGTGACACAAAAGGAGCTGGGGTGTAGTCTGCATTTCCTGATGAGCCATCTCTGCTAGGAGGGAGGGGTAGAGTGGTCACTTGCACCTGAAAGGGCTGTGCCTGTTCTCACACAATGCAGTCTCCGACCCCCTGGTGAGTGTCTGGGGCCTGGCCTGGGCAAGGTAGGATTTCACATTCAAAAGAGACTTTACTTTGAAGTAGGCCTACTTCAAAGGAGAAATTGAGTATAAGAAGGGCACCCAAAACCACAGACTTTAGAACACTCGTGGAAACAAGAGGAACCTCTGCCTGGGGAAGAGCTGAGGAGAAGTGCTGCCCTGCCTGTGCTTTGTTGAGCTATCCTGCAGTTGCTGCTTCTGCCAGAGTAAGAGGGCAAAGACTGGACTTTGTGTGCCTTCCATCTTGTGAAGGAATCTCCAAGGGCTTGATTTAGAGCTTGCCTCCTGTTGTTTGAAGTCTCAGGGACAGCAAAGACTTCTCTCTGCCTACACCTGGAGTCTCTGGAGGTGCCCTATCCAGTCCCTGGGCCCTTGAAAGGAAAGCTGGTGGAAATCCAAGGAAATCGACTTCGGACTACTTCGGACCGACGCAGCTGCTGAATCCGGTGACGGCGCGTGCAACCGACTCCGTGATCTTCGCTGCCACGCGACGACCTTCGAAGGCCTGAAGCCAGTGCAGCCCCGCTGAAGTCCGCGACTCCGTGGAAGTCGCCGCACTACGTCGTGACCGACGCCGCTCGAAGTGCGCAGATTCAATGTTTCGCACAGACGCCGTGATCCCTGACTTCGCGCATCGACTTGTTTTCACTCTTCACAAAAGATACTGTACTTGGGGGTCTACGCGACTCCATGTCTGGCGCCGCTGGTGTCGGCTTGTTGGGAACGACTCCGTCACGACTTCCACAGAGTCGCTGGCTTCAGAGGGGCTGCAGTGGTGTCGGGCCTGCGAGGGTCACCGGACTCCAGCGAAGACCACAGAGTCAGTTGCAGGCGGCGTTACAGGATTCGGTAGCGGTGTTGGTCTGGAGTCATCCGAAGTTGGTTTTCTAGGATTTTCACCAGCTTCTCCTTTCAAGGGCCCAGGGACTGGATAGGGCACCACTGGCAGGGCAGGAGTCTCAGCAGAGACGCCAGGTGCTGGTAGGGGAAGTCTTTGATGGCCGTGAGACTTCAGAACAGGGGGCAAGCTCAGTCCAAGCCCTTGGAGATTCTTCTAAATCAGGAATATACCACAAAGTCTAGTCTTTGTCCCCTTTCCCAGGCAGAAGCAGAAACTGTAGGATAGCTCCACAAAGCACAGTCACAGGCAGTGCAGCACTTCTCCTCAGCTCTTCTCCTTGGCAGAGGTTCCTCTTGATTCCAGAAGTGTTCTGATTTTCAGGGGTTTTGGGGGCTCTTCTTATAACTCTTTCTGCCTATGAAGTAGGCCTACTTCAAAGGAAAGTCTCTCTTGTTTGTATGATCCTGTCTTGCCCAGGCCAGGCCCCCAAGTTTAATTTTTAAAAATTCATAACTTGACTTGTGTATGTCGGATTTGTTTGGCGTTTTGGTCTTGTTTTGTTTAGATACATATTTCCTATTTTTCTAAACTGGTGTTGTGTCATTTTGTAGTGTTTTCATTAAGTTACTGTGGGTACAAATACTTTACACCTAGCACTCTGAAGTTAGGCCTACTACTCTGCCAAGCTACCAAGGGGGTAAGCAGGGGTTAGTTGAGGGTGATTCTCTTTTACCCTGACTAGAGTGAGGGTCCTTGCTTGAACAGAGGGTAACCTGACTGTTAACCAACAACCCCATTTCTAACAGGGCCCATTTCATTCCACAGTGCTTGGAGAGAAATCCACAGGCAGGGCAAAAGAGTGTGTGTCTGTAATCTGTAATGTTATCTGCTTGCTAAATTGTGAACCTCTACAGTCCACAGAATCTGATGGTTGTTTGAGTATAAATTATAATTTGAAGGATAAATATGGTTTGGAAGAAAAACCTTTCTAAAAACAATCCTAGTATATGAGACATAAAAATTGAATAGGATAAGTGAAAATTAAATAGGATAAAGAAGCAAAAAGAGCAATATAGATTCCTTAGCAGCTGAAGATAGATCACATGCTGTGAGCTTGTTTTGAGTGAGGTGTGAGACCAATCATAATAAGAGATGGTTATAGTGTAGTAGCACTGATGCCCAGAGTCCAAGACAGACAGCAAGGGAGTGGGTGTGCGTCTATGGGCAGTAGACAGTAGAGCTGTGCTGGTTTTCACTCTTCATATGTTTCACTAAATTCCATGGGTGCCTGTGCATTTCCTATCTGTGCCTGTCAGTCACACATTATCTGGGGAAGTTCTAGCTTCCTGTTCTCTGTAACTGCTCCAGGACTGTGGTAGTGCAGCGGCTGACTGCCTTCTCCGTGCAAAGCAAACAAAAAAACACTTGTGCTGGAATTGTCTGGAGTTCTGTTGGACATGCAGGGTAGAGTGTCTTCAGCTGTCAGCATGTTCCCTGTCTTCAGTGGTTATACTTGGTTCTTACATATGCCTTGATGCAGGCACATCATTCATTGTTTGACAACGTAATACCTCCCTTGACGATTTTTCGTGTTTACCCCACACTTAATATGATGCCATAGGTAATTTCTTATGAGTTATTCACTTTCGCACAGGACTAACATGGAGTAATCAATGGTAATGTTTAGAGGTACACAATGACGTTTGGGTGAGTGGATGACTGGAAGTGTCTGTATACTAGTACTGACATTCTTGATGAGACTCGAGCGGCATCCAGGATTGCAGCAAAATGTGCATTATTATAGGAATCATTTTGAGTGTACCGTCAAGCATAGAATTGTATAGAATTGCAAGAAAGACCAACTGGATGTTAAAGCAGGTGTGTCCTTTGCAGTTGAGTTAGGTTAATGAGCCACTTGATTTTAACAGGTGCAAGGCAATGACCACATATGAGAAATCTTTGTTATTGGTGCCATACCTGTGTACTTGTCATATATACAGTGGTATGCATGTGAATGTGAAATGGGATATATCATGCCATTCAAGTGCATTGGTAGATATATACAAAACAGAGAACAAAGAAGGAAAAACTCACAGGGTATCACCAATTTAGAGGACCATCTACATCACAACAGTCTAGCCCAAAGAGTATTTTATTTTTAGGTAATTTCTAAGAACTCCCTGCAGAAGGTAGTTAGTGTGTGTGTCTCAGATTTAGACTTCATAAAACTGTGAAGATTGACTACCATAAAGGATCGTGGGCCCTCGTCTAAAATTAAGTGGCATGTTTCATCACGGGGCCTACTCCTCACTCATTTCAGTTTGCTGTGGAGTGGACTCAACCTTACAAAAGTTAAAGGTGTTTTTACAGTGTTCATAATTGCGCTGCCACTTACTCTATATTTTTGGGGAAAGAAGAGAATTATGAGGGACCTAAAGGGACAGTTACAATTACAAAATCGTCAATCAGTACTTTTATTAGGATTGCTGAATGGTACATGTTAGCAATGGGGTCTTTGGTTGCAGTCACGTTACCCCCTGTCCAAGCAAGGACCCTCATTCTAATCAGGGTAAAGGAGAATCACCCTCAGTTAATCCCCGCTCACCCCCTCGTTAGCTTGGCACAAGCAGGCAGGCTTAACTTCAGAGACCAGGTGTAAAGTATTTGTACCAACACACACAGTAATATAATAAAAACAGCACAAAATAGCTCAACACGGGTTTAAAAAAATAGCCAATATTTATCTAAACAAAACAAGACCAAAACAACAAACATCCGACATACACAAGTCCAGTTATGAATTTTTAAAGACTAAACTCAGAAATAGCGCTTAGAAACCCAAAATGTTTAGATGAGGAGTTAACACAGTGTCGTGACGGAGTCGTTCTCAACAATCCGACGCCAACGGCGCTGGGCATGAAGTCACGCAGACCCCCAGGTCAAGTGCCTTAGTAAAATGTGAAAACAAGCCGGTGCGCAAAGTCAGGGATCACGGCATCGCTGGATCTGAGGTGGCGTCAGTTCCCGCGCTGCAGGGCGAAGGAGCTGAGGCATCACGAAGAGGCGTCAGGTCCTTGCTTTGGAGCGGTGGAGGTGAGGCAGCGTCGGTGCGAAGCGTTGAATCCACGCACTTCGGGCAGAGTCGATAACCAGCGGTCATCGACGTGCTGCGGCGACTTCCACAGAGTCGCTGGCTTCGGAGGGGCTGCAGTGGTGTTGGGCCTGAGAGGGTCACTGGACTCCAGCGAGGACCACAGAGTCGGTTGCAGATGGCGTTATGGGATTCGGTAGCGGTGTTGGTCTGGAGTCATCCGAAGTCGGTTTTCTAGGACTTTCACCAGCTTCTCCTTTCAAGGGCCCAGGGACTGGATAGGACACCACTGGCAGGGCAGGAATCTCAGCAGAGACGCCAGGTGCTGGTAGGGGAAGTCTTTGATGGCCGTGAGACTTCAGAACAGGGGGCAAGCTCAGTCCAAGCCCTTGGAGATTCTTCTGAAGCAGGAATATACCACAAAGTCTAGTCTTTGTCTCCTTTCCCAGGCAGAAGCAGAAACTGCAGGATAGCTCCACAAAGGACAGTCACAGGCAGGGCAGCACTTCTCCTCAGCTCTTCTCCTTGGCAGAGGTTCCTCTTGATTCCAGAAGTGATCTGATTTTCACGGGTTTTGGGGGCTCTTCTTATACCCCTTTCTGCCTTTGAAGTAGGCCTACTTCAAAGGAAAGTCTCTCTTGTTTGTAAGATCCTGTCTTGCCCAGGCCAGGCCCCAGACACACACCAGGGGGTTGGAGACTACATTATGTGAGGACAGGCACAGCCCTTTCAGGTGTAAGTGACCACTCCTCCCCTTCCTCCTAGCACAGATGGCTCATCAGGATATGCAGGCTACACCCCAGCTCCCTTCGTATCACTGCCTATAAAGAGGTGCAAACAGCCCAACTGTCAAACTGACCCAGACAAGGAATCCACAAACATGCAGAGTCACAGAATGGTTTAAGCAAGAAAATGCTCACTTTCTAAAAGGGGCATTTTCAAACACACAATCTAAAAAACAACTTCACTAAAGGATGCATTTTTAAATTGTGAGCTCAGAGACCCTAAACTCCAGATTCCTATCTGCTCCCTAAGGGAATCTGCACTTTAATAATATTTAAAGGCAGCCCACAAGTTAACCTATCAGTGAGATAGACCTTGCAACAGTGAAAACTGAATCTGGCAGTATTTCACTGCTAGGACATGTAAAACACATAAGTAAACGTCCACCTTTAACATAGACTGCACCCTACCCATGGAGCTACCTAGGGCCTACCTTAGGGGTGCCTTACATGTATAAAAAGGGAAGGTTTGGGCCTTGCAAGTGGGTACACTTGCCAAGTCGAATTGACAGTTTAAAACTGCACTCACAGACACTGCAGTGGCAGGTCGGAGCCATGTTTACAGGGCTACTGATGTGGGTGGCACAACCAGTGCTGCAGGCCCACTAGTAGCATTTGATTTACAGGCCCTGGTGCACTGTACTAGGGATTTACTAGTAAATCAAATATGCCAATCATGAAAAGTCAAGTACACACACATTTTACATAGGAGCACTTGAACTTTAGCACTGGATAGCAGCGGTAAAGTGCCCAGAGTAACAAACAACAGCACAACAGAGTCCAGCATACTTCAACAACCTGCGAAACAGAGGCAAAAAGTTAGGGGAGGCCACGCCAAGGATGCCAAGTCTAACAGTACAGTTGAAAAAATTCAGATACTGTGGGATCATTTTAACCCAAACAGTGGCTTAACATGTTTCACCACATTTCCAGAGCCCTTGTGAGGTCTAGGTATTTTCTCAGGACTGTGGTCCCTTCGTAACATTGTTCTAGTGGACTATAGATAGGATCTATGTAGCACAGTGCTATGGTTAGTGATGAAAGGAAATGAACTGAAAAATCTATTGTAAACTAAAAAATCAAACCAAGACAGTAGATGAGAAAATCTACTTGAGACAAGGGTAACCTAAAAGAAAGACTTATGCAATACGCTTCCACAAGGATAACCGGATGATATTTTAACTGACCTTGCATGTTAAGTTAGCGTGGACGTCATTGTGTTAGGCCTACAAATCTGCCTCATAATATGTGGAAACAAGCATAAAACTTGATGAGGTTGATGGGCTACACATCAGAAGAAGTAGGGTGGAGCTAAGGTAGTGAGCGTTATTATATCAAACGTGCTCTGAATGCAAAGCATCAATAACAGTTTGTTCTAAAAACATGGAAACTACTCATAGTTGACTCAGAATGAAGAAATAAAAAGAGGTTTTGCCCTATTTACCATTTCGAATATCATATTCAAGTATTGCATCTTTGAATGTGTCCAAGCTTGTGAATATTTGTATCCACTGTTTAGTATACTTGAGGTTGTAGTGACCTTGTGTAACAACCTTTTCCTGAAGACTGAATAATGAATACTCAGACTAGAACATGCTTGTGTTGGCTAGAGAAAAGAAGAGTGCTCCTGACAGCAATCCCCTCTTAAATTGGGTAGACCTTTGGGCTTTTACAGATTATGTACTGCGTTGTTGGTGCATGATGTACTAAAATTTATTAAAGGATCGGGGTTTTGAAGGAATGTCTGTTATGTTAAAGTGAGAGTCATTGTAAAGTAATTGAATTTCATGATTAAAGTCATTAATGTGTGCCTTCAGTATTAACAATGTTATTTTTCAAAGAGTCTCTGATGGGCATCATTTAATGAAGCAGAGTGATGTAATTTCTCAATGACCACCCACTTGACATCATCCTCATTATGCCTCTACTTGATAAAGTGTGAACTCGTTTTTGGTACATTTTGTGCATCAGATGTTACTGCAGTTCTATTAGATTTAGACCTTAATATTCGCAAACATCATTCCAACATAGTGTACACCATTAGGCTATTCGGTCAGAATCACAACATTCTCACTTTTGCAATAATGTGTTCTCCTGGCTCCTAAAGTGAATTTAACCCTAAATCTAGCTCTGAGGAGCAGCGTATGTTAACAGTACACAGGGGTAAAGACCCTTCACCGATAGAAGGATTCAGACAATGACTTGTTGGCCATTATTCATAATCGTAAGTCTGGTACCGATCAACTTGTCTCTTGGATTGCATCTCCTTTGTCAAAATCATATTTATGCCAGTGTTTATTGATAGTTTCTTACTGTAGTTAAAAGAAAAAGTTGTTACACAGGTGATGTTGAGGTTTGAACTTGTTGAACCTGATATCCTTGGCCTGGTTTTCCCTAAACCATTTACCTTCAACTTTTTGCTGACTTCGTTTTTGCTGGCCTAAGACCTCTGCATGCTGCTTACCAGTTTTTAATTGATTGTGCTCTCTCCTAAAACCTGGTAACGTTGGCTTACAATAAATTGGCACATTCAATTTACTGTTAAGTCCCTAGTGCAGTGGTACTAGATGTATCCAGAGCCTGTAAAATAAATGCTACTAGTGGACCTGCAGCATTTATTGTGCCACCCACTTCCATAGCCTTTGAAACATGTCTCATGGCTGCCATTGCAGCCTGTATGGGCAGTTTAATTTACGATTTCACCCTAGCAAAATAAACCTTTTGCCATGCCGAAACCGTCCCTTTGAATACATAGGGTAGGCCCTCAACAGCCCAGAGGGCAAGGTGCAGTGTATTTAAAAACCTGGACATGTAATTTTAACTTTTATATGTCCTGGTAGTGAAAAAAGTTTTTTGTCTACTGCAAGGCATTCCTCTCCCATAAAAAAATATTGGGCTGCCTTATTACATTTAATTAGTGGTAACTTTCAATTGGGAGCATATTTTAATGTCATGTTTGGTGTCTAAAGATCTGTAATTTAAAGCTCTCTTTAATGGTAAAGTTACATTTGAAGTCAACCATTCAATCAGCACATGTATAGTACAGCACTATCGCCCCAGGGGGTATGACGAATCAGTCGAAAAGCCAGGTCTTTAGTTTTTTCTGAAGTCCTGCAGGGAGGGTGCTGTTCGGAGATGAAGGGGTAGCTAGCGCCAGGTCTTGGTGGCAGTGTAGCAGAAGGAGCGGTCCCCACTGTGGCTGCAGCAGACCTGGGGGGTTAGAGCACAGGCTAACACGCTGGAGCTTAGGTGCCTTGTACGGTGATGGAGGTTCAGTGGATGGTTGATGTAGGTCCATCCTAGGTTGTGTAGGGCTTTGTAGGTGGGAGTTAGGCTCTTGAACTGGCATCTCTTCAGGATGGGGAGCCAGTGGAGGTGTCTGAGGTGAGGGGTGATGTGGGTCCTCTTAGGGAGGCCTAAGATGACTTTGGCTGCTGGTCTCTGTATGATCTGGAGTCTTCTGAGGAGCTGGACGGGGATGGCAGCTTAGAGAACATTGCTGTTTTCGAGGTGGCTGGTGACGATGGCCTGAGAGGTGGTTTTTCTGGTGTCGGTTGGGATCCAGTGGAAAATTCTGCAGAGAGTGTGGAGGATGTGGAAGCAGGCAGAGGTAACTGAGTTGAGTTGTCACTTCATAGTAAGTTGGCTGTCTAGGATGAAGCTTAGGTTGCGAGTCTGGTCTGTTGGTGTGGGACCAAGTTCAGGTGGTCACCAGCTGTGGTCCGAGATGGAAGTGTTCTTCCTGAAAAACAGTATTTCTGTCTTGTCGGAGTTAAGTTTGAGGCAGTTGTCTCTCATCCAGTTGGCTATGCTGGTCATGGCATTGCAGAGGTTGGGTCTGGCGATGGAGGGGTCTTCGGAGAGCGAGAGGATGAGTTGAATGTTATCTGCATATGTTATTATGTTGAAATATGTGAAATAGGACAGTAATTTTTGAGTTCGCTAGAGTCGGCGGACAGTTTCTTTAGGAAGGATCTGACCTCTGCGTGTTTCCATGTGTCTAGGAAGATTGCTGTGGAGATGGAGGAGTTGATAATGCTAGTAATATCTGGGCTGATGGTGTTGGATCTGAGGTTGAAGAGTTAGTGGGGGCAGGGGTCGGTAGGTGCCCTGGAGTGGTGGATGACATGATGGCTGAGGTGGTCTTGGTGGCGAGCAAGGACCTGGTGGTGATTGTTCAGCTGGTGTGCATTGGTTGGCCATGGCTTTTGAGGTTGAGCACTGAGGATTGAAGTTGTTGTAGATAGTGGTGATCTTGTTGTGAAAGTAGTCTGTGAAAGTAGTCTGACAGGGTGTCACAGAGTTCTTGGGAGGGGTGAATGGTGTTCTTAGCAACTGTCAGGTTACAGAATTCTTTGACTATCTTGAAGAGTTTTGTGTGGTTGGCTGCTGTTTTGAAGCAAGTAGTGATGGCCTCTTTGATGCTTCAGTGGTAGTTGCAGAGGACTGCCTTGTAGGTGGCTCTGTTGGTGGGGTTCATAGAGGCACGCCATTGTCTCTGTAGTTGGTAGCAGTTGTGATTAGAGGCTCTGAGCACTTGGATGTAACAGCTGGCTTGCTTTGAGGTTTTGTTAGATTTTGCTGGTTTCATAGGGGCAATTGTCAGAGCATTCAGTGATCCAGTTGGAGAAATTCTAAACAGCTTGGTTGAGGTCTGCTGAGGGCTCTGGTCGGGTGTCGCTGAAGGTCTGTGTCCACTGTGTCTTAGTTATCCTGCCCCCGTTGTGGTGGGAGGAGCTGAGGTGCTTTGTGCTGGTGCACTGGGCATTGAAGATGGTGGAGTGTACAATGGCAAGGTCGGTCTAGGTGAGTTCTGAGACGTGACTGAATTTGATTTTGCTGCTGGAGGAAAAAATGGCATCAAGAGTGCGTTTGGCTTTGTGGGTGGATTCATTGAAAAGTTTGGTCAGGCCAATGTTGTTCATGTTTTCCAGGAGGGTGGTTGACTTGGCGTCATTGGGGTCACTGATGTGGAATTTGAGGTCTCTGAGTAGGACGTAGTGGTAGGAGTTGATGGCTAGGGGGAAGATGATGTTGGCAATGGCATCACAGAATGCCAGTCAGAGTCAAGGGTGTTCTGTATACCAGAGTGCCTCTGAGGGTGGTCTTGGTGTTGTTGTTGAGGTGTTCCATGAGTGGAGTGGGATCGTCGTTGGTGGCGATGCAGTGAATGGATTCCTTGAAAGGATGGCAATGCCTCCATGTCACGATTCTGAAAATGCCACTTTTAGAAAGTTGGCATTTTCTTGTCCTAACCATTTGGTGACTGCAGCCTGTGTCCTGGGTCACAGGATTAGGTATAACTGGCAGTTGATCTGTGTATATTGCTCTCAGACAGTGGAGACAAAGGGAGAATAGGTGTTAGCAGGATGGGCCATTGTTGACTTGATAAGGGTGAGGGGCTGTCACCTGCCACACTTGACCTCACAAAGCCTGAGTACCCTTACAAAGGGTTTGACACTAGTCTTTTGTGACTTCAAACAAGCTGGGACCACGGCAGGAAGGCAGTAAATTCAAAGCACCTTTGGGGGTAGAAGCCTCTAGAAACTTCTACTTCAAAGTGAGCTCCAGTTATAAGTCATGGACCTTCAGACCCAACTCATTAGTACACCTCTGGACCTGTGAAAGATTCAGAAGGACTGCTGTGCCACTCAGCAAGAAGGACTGCTACAATGCTGCAATGCTGACCTGCTGGCTGAGTAAAAAGGACTAGACGTGCATCTTGAACCCAGGACTACCAAAGTAAGTCCAAGGGCTAGTTGAATAGCTTTTTGATCAGAGCCTCTGGGACAGAAAAGGCTCCAACCAATTCGTACCCAGCACCTGGACTCTGCCTGCCATGAATCCTACCCCCTCAAGTGGCCCCACCCCAGTCCTGTCTGCTTTGGGCCAAGCTATAAGAGGATTAAGCACAAGGTAATTTGGGGATTGTTTGGGTTTCATCCTAACAGAAATGGTGGTTGCTGCCTAAGTCGGGCATTCACCCCCTAAATCAGTAGCCTAATTTCCTACAGGTGCACTTTCCCAAAGGGCATTTCTGTTCTTGTGTCTGCTTCTTTCTTACCACATTTGCTTAATCACCATGGGGTCATTCTTCTCTTTCCGTTTCGCAATTAGTGCTATAGCTTGTTCCTGATATCTGATATTCGATAGGCAGTTACATCTCAATCTGAGAAATTATCCAGTGGGGGAGAGGGGTTCTCAGAGCCACAGAAGCTCTTTACAGTCCATGCCTCACAGTAGTAAATCTTTCTGTGAAATAATCAGAAAATCAAGAAAGGTAAGCATCTCTTCTCCAATGATGCTCATAAAGTGGAGATGGGTATTTATTTTATTCATCCGTTCACAGAACTCTGTAAAGCTGTCAATGTTCCTGTTCCCGTTAATCAACAGCTAACTCCTTCATAACCTGATCAGCTCAGTATGTGGATTATTTGAGAGGAACACACTTTGGGTTTCAAACTTGCAAATATGCAGCTTCACGAGATATGAATATTCATAGATGTTCTCTGAATCTGTAGGAAGAGCTTGTCTTCAAATTGAAAGTAACTCAGCTTCATGGCTATGGTGGCTTATTGCATGAAACAGGTAATTAGTGTCATATGTTTCCGGTTGCTGGTCCTTAAATTCTCTTCAGTTGCCAACAGGGTGTCATCCTGTGGTATACTAATATACTAGGTCCCAACATTGAGGCTAAAAAGTATTTTAATGTTTTTATAGACAGTTAAATTCTCCAAAAGAACATCCATAGTATCCTTCAGATATGAGGGCATTAGTTCTGCATATGGGATTTAGAAATCACAAAAAAGGTTTTAAAGGGGAAATAATCCAGAAGCAATGTATCTACCTGTTGTGGTAGGTGCTGTTTGTGAATTATGGTTAAGGAGTAAAAGGTGGATATTCTGGGATTCTTAGATACCAAGAAGGTAGCTTCATGTTTAGTTATCCACCCAAGATCTTCTGTTTCTTGACCATACTTGTATAGTCATTTATTGGGGTCCTTGAATGTCTTCTTTAGCTCTTTTCATCAGACATGAGTTGTCTGTATTCTTCCTGATCAAATCAATAGAAGGGACCACTATAGCCCTTCCTTTGTCTCCTGGTTTCATGGTAAATAATTTGACATCAGTCAATTGTTTGATAGCTAGTCTCTCTTTATTCACACTATTATTGTTCTGTGAACCTAATTTAACCAAGCCAAAATGGCTAGCTATAAAGATTAATGGTAAGATAGCTGAGAGATGTAGTCGGTGTCTTCTGTGACTCTCTGTATGGACTTTGCCAATCAATCAGTATATTTGTAGAGCGTGGTTAATCACCCATGATGGTCTCAAGGTGCTGGGGATACTAGGGGCCATATTTATACTTTTTGATGCAAAGCTGCGCCAGCGCAGTTTTGCGTCAAAAAAATTACCGCCGGCTAACGCCATTTCGATGTGCCGTGCGGGCATCAAATTTATACTTTGACGCACGGCGGCGCAACCAACAGGTGGGAGTCATTATTTTGTGACGCACACAGCGGCGTCAAGTCGTAAAGGAAAACAACGTTAACGCGACGCAAATGACTGTGGGTCGATTTACGACAGCGCAACCCGGAAAGCGCCGTTTTTTTTGACGCAATAGTGTCAAATTTACCCGCGAACACTGCCCTTTCAGCAGAGGAGAGCCAAAATGGATCCCAGATGCCACAACAGACCCCAGGAAGATGACAGCAGACCAGGAACCAGCCAGGATGATCCATACAGGAACCAAGACATATATAGAAAAAAAAGAAAGTGTCGCTTCAGTGCAGAAGAGCAGGAAATCCTGGTTAAAGAGGTGACAGAACACCAGCACCAACTGTTCATCACCTCTAAGTTGCCAATCAGCAGGAGAGAGGCCATATGGCAACAAATTGTTGACAAGATCAACAGTGTGGCTGAAGTACGCAGGACAGTCACCGAGTGTAAGAAACGCTGGCATGACTGCAAACGTAGGACAAAGGAAAAAATGGCCAGGAACAGGAAGGCAGCACTGCAGACTGGAGGTGGGAGTCCAGCACACCAGGAGGCCCTGGACCACATGGAGGAGATGGTCGCAGCCGTCATCCTTGAGGAGATTGTCACAGGGATTCAAGGACAGGACAGCGCAGACTACCACGAGACAACGCACATGCAGGGTAAGTCGCATGGGGAATTATAATGCAATAATGATAACTGCAACCGGGGTGGGGAATACCTACTACACAATGCATGTAAGTCAGCATATATATGAAGTGGCATGGGTAAAGGGGCACGGCAGGGGGGCATGCCCAGCACAGACAGAAGCTGGGGCACGATAAAACACAGCACCAACAACAGTCCCATGGGGGCATCCTGTCATGACAACAATGGAGCTAAGGGAAAGCCGCGACAGGTGGGAAGGCCACTACGTCAAACTTACATCCAGGCACTCGTCAGTCAAAATGTATCCTACATCAACTAGGTCCCTATCAGTAATCCAGTAGTCAAAACAACAACTGCAATGTAACTGCGACAACAGTTGACACTAACACCTCTGATCTCTGGCAGCTATAGTAGCCAATGGCAGTAACCTCCCCATGGAACATACATACCTAAATTAGGGGGTGAGGATGACATCTGCAACTATTTCCAGAAATAAGACAAAGGCACCAGTACACTCAAATGTCAATGCCCATAGTTGACACATACATCAGCCAAAGTAAACAGCAATAGGAGCCACACAGCACTAAGGACACACACATGCTGCATATGTCAGGGTCCCTCACGTGCCTGGCTAACAAGGCAACATCACTAATGTCATACTGCTCAGACAACAACATTGAGGAGGGAACACATGCAACTGGTCACTGAAACACACCTGCACAGTCTGAGAACCAAATAGGACATTGATACGATAAACAGGGCAATCCAATTAAACACACATTACCCAACATCAGCTGGAAACATCAACAATGTCTACATCCATATCACATCGTAACATTGCCATGCATAGGATATGCCACATAACAATTACAATTAGGTAAATGTGAATAAAAAGATTTTGAGGCAGGTCCTGAGAGGCAAGTGTGCTGCCAGGGCAATCACAACACCCACAGCCAGTGAAAGGTCTCACCATAAGAATAGATATACACGGAGGGACGAGTAGGACAAAAAGATGGCTATTCTCTAATTGGTACAAAGCAACACCTAGAGGCGATTAGGCAGACAAGTGACACACAGGTGGGCCATAGGCCTATAACAATGCCCATATGAAGGACAGCAGATACAAATACCAAACCAGAGCACAAAGTAAAGTCATCAAAAGGCTTGCATGTTACGGCAAAATTGTCACAACACAGACACACTAATTGTACCCTGTTTCATTGCAGAGGAACATGGATCTCCTGCCGATATGCCTGTCCCTGATTTCCCTGATGACATGGATGACGAGCCCATAAACATTTCCCAGGAGACCATCCAAAAGGTCCTTGAAACCCTCCAGACCCCACCTTCAGTCACAAGGAGGAGCACAGAACAAGCAGCCATCACAGAAGACCCACCCACCACCCCAATTGTAAGACCTGCCAGCCCCAATACAGCTGAGGACTCTGGCACCAGCTTTGAAAGAACTGTAGTTGGTGTACAGCGGGAGCTGGCCAAGGAGGTGCGGGTGGGGATGCAAAATATGGCAGCCAGCCTTGAGGGGGTGCGTTCGTGCATGACGTCATTTGCAGATCAGGCAGCTGCTATGCAAGCCCTAACATCTATCTTGCAGGAACTGCAGAAAACACAGAAGGAAATCAGCACAGCTGTAATACAGTTGACACAACACCTACAACTGCAATCCAGTCAACGCGTGCACAAATGCAACATTGAACCCCTCAGGGCCGACCTGGCTGCCTACCATCGTGATGTGGCTGCTATTCTCAAAAACCAGCAGGCCCTCCTTGCAGCAGTACTGCCCTTAAGAACTTCACAGGGAGCAGCCCCCGGGATGTCTGACTCCACGTCTTCTAACACTGAGGTGTGTGTTGCCCCTTCACAACCAACAACAACAAGGACAAACCAGGCAACACACACATCAGAAGAAGAAGACATGGAACAGATCACATTCTCACGGAAGAGTACCCGGAAGCACTAGTCCCTGCACCATGGCCTACTTTGACCAAGGTCCTACGTTTTGTCAAATGCCAGTCTCACTACAACTACACTCAATGACTGTTATGCTAACCACTGTATGACTTGTCACCATTGCCAGTGAATGTCTCTCTCCTACTATTCGGCAAATCCTGTCCCTCTGCACTGTCTGTGACATCACCCCAGCATGTCAGGAGCATCATCCACACCCCTTCTGTAGGATCACCATGTAAGAATGCACCAGAACGGACTCAGCAAACATGGACAATGGACATTTTGCACTACAGCACCTATCAATAAATAGCACTTGCACACCTAATATGTCTCTGTGTTATTTGACACATCAACTGTGCAGTAGATAACTCTAAAGTGCCTGTGTAACAACCATGTAGCTTGTCAATACAACTGTCCTGACATCATGTAGTCTGATACATCTGTGCAGTGGCCAGGATTGCATCATAGCCTTACCATCCTGAGGAGAATAACTGATGAAGGGACAAACCACACACAATCATGCTGTGTTGGACAGAATAATGCTCCATCTATAGCAATTCAAGTCAACTAATGGTGGCTGATAAATGTAGGCACCATGCAATACTAAAACATGAAATTATGCAGCATAATCTAAGCAAACACAAATAAACACTGCATCAATCACCCTTTCTGAGTATACTTCCATGAAGGGAAGTCATGCTGAATTTTTACACACATGATCTATGTCAGCAATGAAGGCAACAAGACAAGAGTGTTAACAACACCTCATCTACAAAGATCTCCCTGAACATTACACTGCAGTCCGACCTAATAAATTACCCACAATACCAAGTCTGGAAGCACACTTTGTGATGTAGAATACCTACTCATCAACACAAATCCTTGTTGATCGATGTAAAGTACCTATGGTGGGTCTCCCAAATGGTGGATACTTACCAAGTTAGCACAGGGGTAGCTGCCATGTTAAACCTCCATTTTCTGTGGTGTTTAGCATAGGACACAAATGTCATAGAAAAACATTCACCTACACTGATGTCAAGGCCATGATCAAGTAGCAGTTAACGCATAATGCAAAGGGTTAACTATATGTTTATTCCTATGTATTCACACCAGAGGCAACTAAGGGAAAAGTCATACCTACACTAATCTAACCTGACTACTCCTAACCCACAACTGTCCCTAACTAACCTAAGCTAAACTTAATCTACACATATAACGAATCGATCTAAACATCAACCCCCCATCCACCATTATGAGACAGGACACATGCAGGACAACACATACTAACCTACACACATACTATACTATCCTAAACAAACATATATTTTTTTGTTATTTTTTGTTATTTTTGTTATTTTATTTTTTTAAATAACAAACAGGAATCCCAACATTGACCCCCACCCACCCACACAAAAATGAAAAATAGAAAGAATAAGGACCCCCCACCCTCCTCCCTAACACTAACTAAGCTAACAACCTACACTAACCTAACACTAACCCCTAAAACCCAACTATCAGTAAAAAAAAGGAAAGAGGAGAGAGGGGAGGGGTAAATGTAAAACATGCAATAAAGTCCTAGAGGTTGGCCCTCCGTAGGGTCCGCCTGATGGACCGAACCCTTTTCTTAATATATGCCACATCCTGGCTTAGCTTGTCCACCTTTGAAATACATTTGTCCATTTTACAGTTTAATGCCAGGAATGCCGCTGGGTCAAGGAGGGGCTGCTGCAGTCTGTGTGCTGGCCGAGGTGGACGGTGTGGCAGTAGTTGTTTGCCCACTGGACTGTCCTGCGTGTTGGAAATTGCTGGGTCCAGGTCGTGCTGACGAGGCAGGGTCAACTGTCCCCGCCGTTGCTGGGGCCACTTGGGGAGACCTGGTGGATGTGGTGGTGGTAGCTGTTGTGGGCAATGTAGGGCCACCCTGTGGTGAGGCCCACCATGCCCCGGAGGCCCGATCGGCTTGGTATTTTCGGGCCATCCTCCTGAACCCCGACTGCACCTGCAGGATGTGCCGGTATCTCATCGCACGCCGTTCAAACTGATGTCTCTCTGCAGCACTCATGTTTGCAGCTGTGAAGAGATATGGCAACTATTTACCATAGGAAATGCATTGGGTGGAATTGCACAATGGGTCAATTGCACATTACTTGTACTGTATTTGTTACAGCGATTGTCACAACATAGTTCATTGAAAGTCTCAGAGGAAGTACATGTGAAGCCTGCATACAAAAGGGCATCTCACACCTAGCATATCCATGTCTCAACATGATGGGTGACATCAGCCTAAACTTCTCATCCAAATAATGGGTAATGCAGCTGACATTATGGCTGAACCTCTTCCGCATACTGACTTCACTACATATGTCACTCTATGTGATAACTATCACAACCCTCACTCAATGCCATTTGTAAATGTTTTTTGCAAATATTGAACTCATGTGCCATAACCGAATGTGTACACTAGGTCCTAAACAAAGTTGCAAAAGGTCACAAGTATGTGTAACATACTGGTTGCTACAGTCCTAGGTACCCTATTCCCAATCACATGGCAGTCTTTGAGGGTGGGGTGGGAAGAACAACCAACAATCCCAGATTCAATGCACACCCAGGAGTGTATAGAAAGGTCAACAAGTATTTGCCTCCACACACAACACCAATGAAGGGCTAGCAACAAATTGGAGTCAGCCAAACCTTGTCCTATCCAAGGTCCACACGTGTCAAAATGCACTGACTTAGGCCAACATCACATACTACCAGTGAGGCATATTTTAACACACACACAGAGGAGCAAGAACACCCATGATCATGAGTAGAATTAACACCTAGGCCATTGCACTCTAGTCCCACACACTTCTAGTTCAACTTGTGGAAGTACATGCCCCCGGAAGATCCAACCTACAGTGTACTCAGTCCATCCTCAACTAGGGAAGCTGCATATTTAAGACAAGCCTTTTGCAGAAGCTATCTGGGAGAATCTCAGTCTGAAATGCAGACTCAGTCCAAGCCAAGTCCCAGAGCAACTCTTACATTAACCAGTGTATTCCACATGACTCATCCCACTCCCCATAGCGGGGCCCACTGGAATGACCTACAGCCCCTAAATCTGAGAGATGGATAAGCATTGGTCTACTGAAACTGAAGTGATATTTGAAATCCCACTAATGCAACAATACCAATGAATGGGCAGCGCATCAAACCTTGAATTCTGTTGTACACACAGTAGTCCATCATGCATCACTAGCAAACAATAAAAATAGCACTCATGCCACACTCACTGTAGGTGTCGGGGTCCTCAAAATGAGCCACCTCTCCCACGGTGTACGGTGCAGGTCCACCTGTAAAGCATGGAAGGAAGAATATACTCAGACTCCGTGCACTGACAAACAATTGCAGTTACAATGACAATGTGAGAATATGACATGCGTAATGAAACACTTTCACGCATGCTCATACTGCATGGAAGAATTCTTAACCAACATTTACATTGGATGAGTCTCCTGCTACAGTTACACACCCTACTACACACATGCAGTGGCCAGGACAGTCATGTGGTGTCAAAGATACACCTCCATTA
The DNA here is from genome assembly GCF_031143425.1 of Pleurodeles waltl. Classification (NCBI taxonomy): domain Eukaryota; kingdom Metazoa; phylum Chordata; class Amphibia; order Caudata; family Salamandridae; genus Pleurodeles; species Pleurodeles waltl. The sequence continues at coordinate 658,689,274 of NC_090447.1, forward strand.
GTATGCCCCAACAATATCGGGGTGCATTCATCTCATCATGTGCATCCCAGAGAGACATCCAAAAGCTGGTTACTTGAGGACTGCATGACCCCTCAAACTCAAACAGGCTATGTGGTCATTTTCAACACACACCAACCAGACACACATGTGACATATGTGTGGACAACATAGCTAACTTCAATTGACTTGAAGGCACCACTCATTTATAGCATCATATTGGGTTTACAAATTTCTGGCTAGCTATGGCGTCTACATATGTAGGTATGATGTTTCAACATCCATTTTTCACTGGCTATTATGACCTGTAGAGTTCAAATAGAGGCATTAACGTGTCGCTTGTCTGACACAAAGGCAACACTACATTACACACAGCTACAGGCATCCGGAATGTGTAGAAAACATGAGCTATCTGACTGCTAGCATTTGTCTTCCTACACATTGTGCAACAATCACCCAGTAGGTTTCCCTAGCATTACACACAGTCAGCTACTTATCTAGCAGATTGGGTAACAATCATCACATGTCCCCACACAACTTTCAATTATTCACATGTAATTGATTTGTACTCACCAACATGGCCACCAATCCTGATTCCCAGGTGGTCCAGCCGATCCTGCTCCCTGGATATCAGATCAGCCCAGCGGTGCTTGAGTTGATGGTCAATCCTCAGGCTACCGTAGACCCGGACCAAGTGATGGCGCACCTTCCCCCACCGGACTTTACGTGCCTCCGTGTGATACCCCTGTATCACACGGCCCCCAGCCTCCAGCATGAGTGGGAGGAAATGGCAAACAAGCCATATAAAACCCCCCAATTCCTCCTCACCCATCCTGCCAAGCCGTGGCCTACCTGACATCTCTGCACTTATAAAGGTGAAAAAGTTGGAACAAAAAGGAAAAGGGGGAAATGGGGAAAGGTAGAGTAGTGACAAATAAAGAAAACTTAAGAATAAGAGCAAAACTAACCCCAAATTTAAACTACCCAGAACAGACTCCCACAGACAATAAAAGAAACACTGGACTTGACAAAAGTATACAAAACAGACTCAGACAATATTCAACAACAACACAATGATCACAAAAGCACAATAGAGAAGGTACACTGGACACAAAAGCACTAAAACACAGGACAACACTTTCCACACAGCCACGCAGTCTAGAATAATCTGAGACTGCAAAGTGAAAGTGAAAGTACACCCACAGTACAGAATCTGTAAACAGGATATCCTATTACATCAAATCCTGCATAAAATGGCCGCCGTTTTTATTTTTCTGTTATGCGTCATATTTTCACGCATACAGATTGTGCGTCATATTTTTTTACGCATAACAGTGCACATAATGCAGAGTCAAATATTTTTTCAACATTGTTCCCTTATATTTGTGTGAGGCTTATTTTACAGTTCTAGAGTTGAAATTTATGCCGCTGGCAAATATGATGACCAGATATGAAAATTCATTTTGACTCTGCATTATGTGCACTCCTGTACGTCAAAAAATTATAACGCCCAAGCGGTATGCGTGGAAATATGACGCATCATCGAAAATATGGTGGCCATGTAATTCTGCTTATTAATATATTAATTTCTAAATTATATTTTTTGACTCTGCATTATGTGCACTTCTGTACGTCAAAAAATTATGACGCCCAAGCTGTATTCGTGGAAATATGACGCATTTTGAGAAATATGTCTTAAATTAGTCAGATTGTGAAAGGAATTTTGTCATGACCAAACGGTGCTAAGTGATACACATTTGGGGTTAGCTATGACACATGTCCCTTATAGGATGTATAGAAGGCATTCACAGTGTAATAGTAATGATTGCTCAAAATGGTTATTACCCATAATTGTACACATATTTTGGGTAATTGCTGATGGCTAATTTCAAATGATGAATGGGATACCAGGATGTATTCCTTAGCAACAATGTGTCCGCATTTATCAAGGTAAACCAATTATCTATAGTCCAAACAGGTTGTGCAATTGTCACTTACACTTTTTATGGGGGTAACCATGTCCTTATTTTGAATTTGTGTATCTTACATGTGTTTTACTTTTGACATGTATGCCACACATGCGCCTTATGCATGTGTGTACTTCACATATGCATATTTCATGTATATTTGGGGGGCGCTATAGGTGGACTTAGGCCCCCAGCACCCTAGGGTTTGCCCTTCCAGATTTGCTAATTTATCCAAGGGTTTCATTTATTCAGTAATGCTAAACCTGCAGCAGCAGGCTCATGGAAGGCCATAGAGTATTATTCACTGTTTGCCATTCAATAATCCCATTTGCACATTTGACGTTTGCCCTATTGATTATTTGGAGCAATCTGACATACCATTTTGCATTGAAATGTTTTTCTAAATCTCGGCGTTCCTCATGTGCTGATGACAAATAGGTTGTTGATGTATGTGGCCCTTTATGCATTACCTGGTTTAGTGGCATGTTTCATTCTTCCTGCTAGGTTCCAACTGGGACACTACTGTGATCGGCTGCTTGCAAATATTTGGTTGATTGGATGGCACATGTTTATATGTGTAGTCCAATGTAGATCCACTATCAACTGTCTGGGTGTTTGTTGTCACTGTAACTTCCAGGTCTCCTCATGAGTTAGTGGCAGCTAATCTGGTTCTAATTGGGCATTGTTTGTAGCAAAAATGGGGAGAAGCCATTGAGGACATGGTCACCTACACATGGATGGTCCCACCCTGTCACTGAACACGTGTAATGAGACTTTCAAATGAGCTACATGTTTGTGCTGAGTGAGAGAATGTCTCAGGTGTCTGGATCAGATATGTGTCATTGCCACATTTGTACTCCTGTTGGCCTCTGTGGATGGTAATGTATCATGTAACATCATAGCCTCTGTGCAGACATTTGTGGTGTATATTTTTTGTGTGATTAGTGTTATGTCATTATTGCTCAATGAGACGACATTCTTCTTCAGCAATTTCAAACTAAAGGTGGGCAGAAATGAATAGGCCAAACCATGATGTGGTGTTTGTTATCTGTGTTTATTTACAATTGTGCATTAAGTGGTGATATAAGAAATTATGAAAAGAAATTATTTACAATCTGTTGGCGCCTACGCACTCCAGCAGCCGTGTTTGGTTGTTCCCCCTCCTGTTGCAGGCCAGCATCCTCCTCTTCGTCGTCTTCAGGCATGTCTGGGTCTGGTTCGAGGAGGGGAATGTTCCTTTTTACACAAATGTTGTGCAATATGGCACAAGTGAGTATGATCCTACAGACCATCTCTGGGGAATATAGTAGGCTACCGCCAGTGATGTCAAGGCAGCGGAACCTTGACTTGAGGATCCCAAAGGTCCGCTCAACAATGCTGCGTGTCCTCTTATGGGCGTCATTGTATGCCCGCTCTGCAGCAGTAGTCGGGTTCCCAAATGGTGTCATTAGCCAAGGCTGGATGCCATACCCCTGATCAGCTGAAAGAAAAACACAGAATGGGATCATGTAGATGTAGGAGGCACTCTTGTAAAGACCTTTAATGGCAGTAGTTGTCTTGTGTTGTCTGTGACTCTTTTGTGTACTAATGTGACAACCTATACTTGTAGCCTAAAACTTTAGCATTGTGTTTTTTCCTTGGCTGAGCAAGTGTTTGTTAGCTAACCGTTTGTCAGCAGTATGTTTTGGGAATTGCAATAGAGTGTGTCCTCCCTAGCATTGTGACTTGTGATACAGGTGTCCGTGTGTCTTCACTGGGGGTGACATGATAGTTCCATGCAGAGTTAAAATTGAAAGTGTCGTTAACACGTTCATATGAAAGTACCCTGGACATCCCATACCTTTAGATTTATGCAATGTATTAATGTACAGGTTATTGTGACACTTACAATTTGCAAGGTGACATTTAGGCAACCACACTCATTAATGTCTTCACATTAAGCTGTACAGTAAATTCCAATGTGTGACAGGTTCAATGGTGACTTAAGAAACATGGCTAGTGATGTGAGGACCTCAGTGTGTTCCTGTCGACATGTTGCTGTTGTGGTGTATGTGTTGTGTGTCCTAGAGGGTTGCTGTTCAGTGTGTATATAAGTAGATTTCTGTACTTACCAACAAGTATTCCATTGCCATACCGTCCATCCTGGAAGTGTTGGTTGATGGTAGAGTGACGGAAGATGAAGGAGTCATGTACACTCCCAGGATATTTAGCCACGATGTTGCTGATCAATCCTTGGTGATCGACTATGGCCTGCACGTTGATGGAATGTGTGTGCTTCCTGTTGCAGTACAGGTGTTCTGTTGCAGCAGGTGGCAGAAGGCGTACGTGTGTGCAGTCGATTGCACCAAGGACGTGTGGGAAGCCACTGATGGCGTAGAACCCCTGTTTTGTTTCCTGCTGCTTCTGCAGTGTGTTAGGGAAGCAGATGTGGAGGGGTGTCAGGCGAATGATGGCATCCAGTACTTTTGGCAGAAATGCGGAGAATGATGGTTGTGATATTCCGCCAACCAGGGCACCAGTTGTCTGAAACGAGCCACTTGCCAGCAGGTGAAGTACAGCAAGCAGCTTTGTTTCTGTTGGGATGGTGTGGGGTGTCACTAAAGTGGGGGCCAACTGCTGTTCAATATTTCTCAGCAGCTGCTGAATGGCCTGCTAGTTCAACCGGTACCTCTGTATGATGTCGTGTTCCCTGAGGCCATGCAGGGTTGTTCTTGGGCGGAATATCCTCTCCTGCCTTCTGCGCTGCCTTTGGGGTCCCTGCTGTTGTTGTTGTAGCTGCTGTTGTTGCTGCAGGGCTCTGCGTCTACGTGCACGCTGGATAAAAATCACCTCCATGTCTCCCTGTTGCTGCTCTGCTGCTCTGTTGTTTGTTCTGTGTGTTCTGATTAAATACAGGTGTGTTTGCCCCATTTTAACGCCTGCCCTGACCCAGGCGTTAAATTTTGACGCACATCGGGCTTTGCGTAATTTTTTTGCTCTGCCTCCCGGCCGAGAGTCATTTTTGCCCGGAAGCATAAATACGACGCACGGCCGTGTGCGTCCTTTTTTGGACGGGAAAGCCTACCCTGCATATCATTAACGCAGGGCGGGTTGCCGCATCCAGAAAATGACGCACATTGCGGATTTTTATCATTCGCGGGCTCGGGCGTCAGGGTTTAAATATGGGGCAACGTTTGCGCTGATTGTGCGTCAAAAATTTTGACGCACATTCGGCGCAAACGGAGTATAAATATGCCCCTAGGAGTTCAGTCTAAGAGCCAGGTCTTGAGGTTTTTCTTGAATTGAGGTAGTAAGGATGATTGCCTGAAGTGTAGCAGAAGAGCATTTTAGGTCTTTGCAGCTAGGTAAGAGAAGGATCTTCCCCCAGATGAGTTCTTGCATATAATTGGGATTGTGGCGAGGTCCAGTTGGGCAGAGTGGAGGTGTCTGGTGGGCATGTGGAAGGTCAGGTGTTGATTGAAATATGCAAGTCCGTTGTTGTGGAGGGCCTTGTATGTGTGCATGAGGTGCCTGAAGGTGATCCTTTTGCTGCTCTGGAGCCAGTGAAGGTCTCTCAGGTGACCGGAGATGTGGCTGCAGTGGCATATTATCAGCCCCTTTGGCCTCCCAAGTCAAATGCATGATGGCCAAATAGAATAATTTCAGTGACCATAACCCTCTAATTCTTGATCTGGCTTGGGGTTTAGAACCAGAAGGAAACCAAGAAATATGCCCCAGAAATTTAGATTTATTTTACAAGGATTAGGGGTGGAGATTAAAATGAGATTGGGTGATCCCTGAAATTTTCCTAGAGGATCTCTACTTGGCTAATGCCTCTGATGTTGCCACATGTTTAGAGGAAGACACGCTGGAGGACAAGGTCTTGATGGTCTTCAACAGACTATGTTGTCAGATATCATCTAATCTCATAAGCCGGGTAAGGAATGGCAAACAAATGTGGATAAGTGGTTTAATGGTAACTGCTCCAAAGCACATAGAAACCTGCTGGCTGCCATGAAACAAACCCCAAAAGATGTGAACAGAATACAGGCATGTAGGAAAGCTTATAAACTAGCTATGGAAACATGGTCACAAGATACTGGTATAAGCTACTGCAGCCTCGTGCACTCCACAATAGTGCCAAATTCTGGGAAATCGTGAATAGAGCTTTTTGGCAGGCACTGAGAACACCATGTTGGATTGTAACATCACCTTAGATGGACGGGTTGCACACTTCCAGAAGATGTATGGCCTGGTGAGGGAGGAGGTGTATGACACTTCTTGGGAGCCTGGTAAAAATTATCTTCACTTGACCTTTAGTGGGGGGAAGTACATGAGGCCATTTTAGCCTGCACATAACACCTCAGATCCATAGGGGACATATCAAGCTAATAATAGCATTGCCTACCTGCCGGCCACTATCCAATATGACCCACATCCTACTAATATGAAACAGAACCGATTAAAATATCAAAACAGCACTTTCGCAAGCCATCACTAATTATCGGGTGCTTCGATGCTTGTTCACAAGAAAACTAGAACTCCAAAAGGAGAAGAGATTCTTAAAGGGCTTTGGGACCATAGAAATGATGGGAATTCGCTGTACAAATGCATTTACCAAAACATAACATAACACTTTAAAATTCTTTACGAAATAAACATTACCCTTCATCGTTCACAAATCAAGTCAGAAACAGCACACAATCTGCAATTGACAGCGGGTAATGACTAGTGAAGTCGGTTCATTTTGCTTGATGTGGGAGACTTTGTTTCCAACTGAAGGTAGGCACAACAAACTATGATTTTGCCTGGGATTTCAAACATTCTTGCATTGGAGTATCACAAACTTACAACTGCTGCTGTTTTTTTAATGTCTGTGAAAGTATGACAAGTATAGGTTGTGCAGCATACATTTTTACCCTCATTTCTAACGTGATATTTCTTTACTCAGAAGAATAGTGGGTGGCCTCACCAGAGAATGGGAAACATAACCTATTTCCTGAACCAGCAACAATATTATGGACATGGAATTTATGATAATAGATGAGAGTAAATCGCATGGATGAATCTGCAATAGAAAGCATGCCCTGTCTTCTGGAAAAACTCCAGCAGACCATTTTCAAATCTGTTTACTATGGATCTTTTTTTTATATAGGCGAGCAAGAAGAATGTTAAGTACTCTATAGGAATCGTACTGTCGATGTTGCCTAGCAACATGGAGGGATTCGCCGGGTCTCCTGGCAGCTACAGTAGAGTTATTGGCTGCGCTATTGCATAAATGCGCGTCAACAGTCGCACAATCTCATTAATCAATGCCAAACCCTTCCAGTGACAATCCAACAAGAGAAATTGCATGTGATGCCGCACTGTTGTACTTGATAATGCCACACTCTTCAGAAAGTTTTGCATTTTCAACATGGCCTAAAAACCTTTCCTCATAGCCAACGATTTTCAAAACAAATATGAAACAAAGTGGCAGGACTTCTAGTAGAATGAGAACATACACCTTGTATGTTTATTTTTATCTGAAACCCACGATTACCTTGATAATTCCTCCGTTTGTCAAAGATAAAGGAGAAGGTGCCGTTTTCTGAGCAAATAGCACAAACATCCTGACCTGATGTTCTGTTTCATAGTATTATGTGATGTTGTTTAATCCTGCAGAGTTCTTTTAGATGTCATCCATTTCACGTGTAAAATAGTTGTGACCAAAAAGAAGAAAATGAGCCACTCAGCAGAACGAAAAACGTAAAGCATGCGCTAAAACAGAAGGAATGTTTTCCCTGATATACAAAGGGTCTTCGGAGAGCAAGCATTTGTTTACTGAACGCTGAATTCCATGAATGGATAGCTTCGATCCCTTAATTTAGTAGTTTATGTAAATAGAAATTGAAATCGAAAAACGTTTACCATCTTAATACATCAATTGCTCAATTAAATAGTTATGAGCAAAGTCACGTCAAACGCACTGGAATCAAATTCCCTCCTTTTTCTTCGTCGTCACAATTCCTTTGGAAGAAGGATGACCCGCTGTCGGAGCCAGCACCTTGTCGGCCATGATTCAAATGTAGGCATTATTTCCTAAACGTCTCTTCACACCAGGAGCTTGCCACCCTCTCACTTGAACTCGGCAAAGCAGGCACCGTGGTGGTTTGGCCGCAGACTTTCCCGGCCCTTAGGCCAGTGCATTCGGTTATTCAATACTGTTTCATGTGCGCTGTCTCTATGAAGCTGTGATGTATGGGATCTCGCGCTCCACCTCTTCACTAGGCAATGAATGCTTTCTCTTTCCCGAGATAGAGCTAGACATTGTGTTTCCGGAATTAAGGGCCGTATTTATACTTTTTGACGCAAAACTGCGCTAACGCAGTTTTGCGTCAAAAAAATTAGCGCCGGCTAACGCCATTCTGAAGCGCCATGCGGGCGCCGTATTTATTGAATGGCGTTAGCCGGCGCTAGCAGACCGGCGCTGCCTGGTGTGCGTGGAAAAAAACCACGTACACCAGACAGCGCCGGCGTAGGGGGAAAATGGCGTATGGGCGTCTTAAAATGGGTCAAGTCAGGTTGCGTCTAAAAAATCGTCGTAACCCGACTTGCGCCATTTTCTTTCGACGCCCATCCCCCATCAACATGACTCCTATCATTGTAAAGATAGGAGTCATGCCCCCTTGCACAATGGCCATGCCCAGGGGACTTATGTCCCCTGGGCATGGTCATTGGGCATAGTGGCATGTAGGGGGGCACAAATAAGGCCCACCTATGCCACAAAAAATAAAAAAAAAAATACTTACCTGAACTTACCTTAATGTCCATGGGATGGGTCCCTCCGTCCTTGGGTGTCCTCCTGGGGTGGGCAAGGGTGGCAGGGGGGGTCCCTGGGGGCAGGGGAGGGCACTCTGGGCTCATTTTGAGCCCACTTGTCCCTTAACGCCATCCCTGACCCAGGCGTTAAAAAGCGGCGCAAATGCGCCGTTTTTGGCCACGCCCACTCCCGGGCGTCTCTTTTGCCCGGGAGTATAAATACCACGTAAAGGCCTGGGAGTCATTTTTTAAGACGGGAACGCCTCCCTTGCATATCATTAACGCAAGGAAGGGGTTCACGCTAAAAAATGACGCACACTCCGGGCACTTTGGCGCCCGAAGCGTCTAACGCCAGAGTATAAATATGGCGTTAGTTGGCGTTAGTTCTGCGTCGAATTTGCGTCGAAAAAAACGACGCAAATTCGGCGCAACCAGAGTATAAATATGACCCTAAATGTCTCCCTGAATCCAGCTTGGAATCTTTCTATAACATGCCAATCCTTTATGCCTGCAACCACTTTCTCTTCTTTAGCTGATCAAAATTCTCAAGTCTAGGAGAGATACATATTCAGGTTTACCATGGAAGGGAATGACGTCAGTCGTGGTCAGGGTGTAGTGGCCATTCTCTTCTGAGCACCAGATGACTGAAGGTGGGAATATAGACATGTTTAGTCTTCAGGAACAGAAAGCATGCAGACTCACGACAGAAACCGGCTCAAGGCTGGAATTAAAACCAATGCTTCTATATGCGCTTGCCACACTGAATACTCAATGAAGGTTGAATACAAAGAAGACAGATACAATGAAAACACACCTCTGGTGGGCATAAAATGAGAGCAAGTCAGTCATGCTGACTTCATTTTGATGCAAAATTACTATTTCTCTTACTGCTACAACTCATTGCATTTAAATTTGGGACTTTGGGAATTTGTAAAATGAAAGACTGTCCCAGACTAGGGGCTTTTAAGAGGCACCATTCGCAATCAGAGGGAAAAAAAGCCATCCTTAATGCCAATCAGAAGTATGCCCTGCCACAAATATACAAATTACAGATGTGATATTTCCCAAGTATCTGCAAGTCCTCCGCCTCTGCTCCACTCTGAAATAGTTCATTTGCCACATGTACCAATACATCCTCTCTCTGTCTCCTTTATTTAACTTTACCTCTGGTGTATGACCTTCCTTCTCCCTTCTTAGCTCAAGTTCCTAGTTCTGAATCAGCTTCAACAGATGACTCAGTGAACACTATTTTTGATAAGCACTTATAATGCCGAGATTGTGTTGCGTAGGTCCTCATTATCCTAATGAGGCTACTGGATTTGGGTGGCAGAATCACCTGTACTGCGGGGGACTAAGTCTGATCCCGGACCATGTGAAACCTGTAGGCCTAATCTTCGTTCGTTCAGGCTAACTAGAAGTGCCTCATCTCCACCCAAGAGCAAGGATGATTGGGGCGACTGGGCGCATGACATACATGACTCCTCATGGGAATTGTGGTCACTCAGATCCCGTCCGTTTCTCTCAGTTACATTAGTCTCACATATGCAAGGACAATCAGGAGCAGAGTAAAGTTCAATAAGATTTCATTGAAGTAACTGCATCTTAGATAATAAAGCATGTATTGCAATAACTAGGTTGATGAAGCACAATAAGATTAAAATTGTGACGAGGGGAGTAAAACACAAGACTAACGCTACCATACTGTCACTAAGGTTTGTAGGAATAATTCCTACCTAAGCTATGTTACAGCACAGCATGTTAGGCTCTAATTCTGCCTTTCAGGTTCCCCCTGGGAAGACATCATCCCTCATACCTGAGCACGAGGCCTGTAGTCTACATAAGCAGCTGTAGCAAGGCGATCAGCAATCACCACTCAGTTGTAGTCATCTGGCTGGAATCTTCCTCTACCATACCTGGGTCAAAGTAGTGTTTTTATAATAAAACATCTGATGTTCCAAGAAAAGATCCCCACATAATAGTATGCATGTTTCTGTGAACATTGGAGACAAAGCGTACCACTTTTGCCGGCAACCTATCTTACAGCTACCTTGAGAAAAACACAGAATGATAAAAAAAAGTCTTGTTTAAGAAAGCAGTGCTGACCTAGGCGAAGAACAGCTAGATAGAGAAAATAAAACAAACCCGCAAATGTGGCTAATGTTAAAATAATGTAATGAAGCTAAATAAAATATATCTAGGTTAAAGTGCACAGCGGCAGGCCTAGTTTGCTAAAATAACGTGTATAAAACTGTAGCTAAAATGGCTACCCAACAATAGCAACTCACCAAACTACTAATGGAGACAGATTGAGGTCCAGTTTGTGAAGATGTCTGCATGGGGGAAGACAAGACTGTTGCTAGAGAACGCCATCAAGAGGGATGTGTTAGAAAAGCCTGGTGCTCATTTTTGGGAAACAGCTGCTCATCTCCACCTCTGTTCACTTCTACATTGGATCCTTCACTGCAAGGTGATATGTACAATGAAGAGCAGCTTACAGTGGTTGCAGGCTTTGCTTCCATCAGGGTTCAGTTCCAAGAATGGAAGGAGTGTGAGAAAGCTTTTATCCTTAGCAAGTTGTCAAAAATATGTTGACTTCGGCACTTTGAGAAGGTATTCACTGACGTGCTTAAAGAAGACTCATTGCTGTTTATTTTAGCAAGCTACTGGATTGTGGCTTCTGGAGACAGCTCCTACTAAGGTTCCTTGCACAAGAAGATGAAGTCACCATTTATAAAAACCAACAGTACATTTCCCTTCAGTCTACAAAACTCAACCTAAGCAGCATCAGCTGCACAGTCCTTGATCAAAGACTTGAAGATCCATCTTCTGCTTTGAGAACAGCTCCGGCTGTTCCTCTGTTACATTGTTTTACACATGACATCAATTAGATCTGTAATTGAGGCGTATACATCAGATTCCTTTCATGTCAGACAGTGCTACTACTCTCACTGATACATCAGCACTAACAGCAACACACCTCTCATGTCTCAGAACCTTATTCTCCCTAAATGCCACAGAATTTGTGAAACAGGTCACAGGAGACAGAACACTGGCATACAATTGTGCCCCAAGCATTCTGCTGCCATTTCCTAAATGCACCATTTTCAACCTTCCTTATTACATTCCCACTCCCACAAATGGATGGGCATAGGTCAGAAACGAAATAGCATCAACAGAATCCTGTAGGTGAGATTAAAAAAAATTGTATTACACGGGCAGTAAATCATCAGTTTGCAGAGGTATTCACCTCGTCAAAGTAGGGAACACAGTTCTAGGCCGGGTAAGTCAGATGCACAACCTAAATTAACCTGTGTTTCACCCTCGGTAGCTTGGCATAGAGCAGTTATGCTTAACTTTAGAGGCAATCTGTAAAGTATTTGTGCAACACTTAAATGACAGTAACACAATGTAAAAACACCAGAAAAATAGTCCACACCAGTATAGACAACTAGCAGATATTTTAAGAGTAAAACAAGATAAAAACAACAAAAATACAATTAGGAGCACTCCAGATATTAATTTTTAAAGAATAAACTGCAATGTAATGCTTTAAAGTCAGTAAAGCTGAAAAATTACTTGAGGTCACGCTACACCGGTGTAAATCCAAAGTTCAGGCCGACTGTGATGGAGTGCAGGCCCAGAACAGATCCCGCCCAGAGCCCGCTGAAACAGTACCTTGGATGGAGAAAGCGTTGGTGTCAAAGAGTCAATATGTAGGTCCCATCCTCGCAATCCGGTAGATGTGACTTTGAGCTGCAAAGCGTTGTCCTTGGATCGGTACTGCTTCATCGTCGAACCTCACAGTCGGGTCCCATGCTGTCATCAAATTGGCACTATGTCGGCATCGGAGAGCACTGCAGATGATGTGTCAACGTTTGTAGAAAAGCAGCTGCAAAGTCCTTTCTCAATGCCCAGCACTGGATTGGCACCTCTTGGCAGGGAAGGACCCACAGTGACGGAGTCCAGCAGCTGAAGCAGAGATGAGGGGGAGTCTTTGATGGCCCTGAGACTACCAGCAAAGGTGGCAATCCCTTGGAGTCACTTAGGGGGTTATTCTAACTTTGGAGGAGGTGTTAATCCGTCCCAAAAGTGATGGAAAAGTGACGGATTTACCACCAGCCGTATTACGAGTCCATTATATCCTATGGAACTCGTAATACGGCTGGTGGTATATCCGTCACTTTACCGTCACTTTTGAGACGGATTAACACTCCTCCAAAGTTAGAATAACCCCCTTAGTGCTGCAGAAGATGAAGAGAGCAAAGTCCAGTCCTTCTCACTCCCAGGCAAGAGGCAGCAGGCGGCAGGCCAGCACAGCAATGCAGTTGAGCAAAGTAGCAGTCACTCCTCGCAGCAAGCAGTCCTTCCTCCCAGAAGAATGTCCTCCAGATCCAGAAGTGTGCTGATTTGGTGGGGTTTGGGTTCCAGTACTTAAACCCAGTTGAGCCTTTGAAGTGGGGGAGACTTCAAAGAGAGACCATTGAAGTGAACAAGGCCCCTGCCCTTCCTTACCTGGCTCCAGACTCTCTACAGAGGGTTATGCAGCTCTCTGTGTGAGGAAACGCACATCCCTATTCAGGTATGCCAACTCCTCCTTCCCATCTAGCCCACAAAGGCCCATCAGCCTGGTGATGGGCCATCAGGATGTAAATGTCATGCCCGAACTCCCTTTGGATGTGAATGTCTAGAGAGAATGCGCAAAGCCCAACTGTCACCATCCCAGATGTGTATTTAGAGGCAGGCAGAGGCACAGAATGGTTAAAGTAAGAAAATGCCAACTTTGTAAAAGTGGCATTTTCAGACTTAAAATTTAAAATTGGACTTCGCCATCAATTATGAGTTTATTTTGTGAGTCCAGAGAGACCAAACACCAAATTTCTATCTTTTCTCAATTGGAAATCACACTTAAAGGCTGCTTCAAGGTACCTCCATGATTACCAATGGGAGAGTTAGACCTTTCAGTTGTGAAAAACAAATTTAATAGTTTTTCATTACGAGGACATGTTAGACTTAAAAGTACATTTTCGACTTTTTAAATACACTCCACCCTGCCCTTGTGGCTAATAAGGGCTATGTTAGGGGCAACCTATATGTACCAAAATGTAAGGTTTGGGCCTGGCAAGTGGGTTCACCTAGCAGATCGAAAACTGCACCCACAGCTCTGCAGTGGCAGGTCTGAGACATGTTTAAAGGGCTACTGTAGTGGGTGGCATAATCAGTTCTGCAGGCCCACGAGTACCATTTAATTTACAAGCCCTGGGCACATATAGTGCACTTTACTAGGGACTTACAAGTAAATAAAATATGCCAATTGTGAATGAGACAATTTTACCAGGTTTAGTGCATGGAACATTTGCACTTTAGCACTGGTCAACAGTGGTAAAGTACTCTGAATCCTAAAGCCAACAAAAACAAATTCAGCAAAAAGCAGAGGGAAAGGGCAAAAAAGTCTGGGGGAGACCCTGCAGAAATGGTCAGGTCCAACAATCACAAAGTATAGATGAGAATGAGTGGTTAAAGAAGGAAAATATACTGGGATTGGATCTTAAGTCTTAAAGTATTTTATTCCACAATCTTGGTGCTTGACAAGAGAATGTTTGTTTTAGAGTTTAGTTTTTCTGACTTTTGGGATTATGAGAGCTAGGTTGCATTTTTCTCTTGCGATTTTCACTCATCTTGTGGCTATTTTTAGGAAGATGGGTGAGCTTGCATGCAGAACTCTATGAGTGATGCAGGGCATTTTAAATGTAATTTCAGTTCCCAGAGGATTATAGTATAATGTTGATTCCAAGAGGCTCAAAACTACTTCCTGCTGAGATAAAATTGAGAGCAGAGCGTGTGAAAACCTTCTGCAGATTGGACTAGATTCACCCATCAATAGTGAGATACTTCCACTTTAATATACTTGCTATTCTCACTGGGAATTTAGAACCAATGTACAATGCAGAAGACAAGGAAGAATACCTGTGTGAATGCTCAAGAAACGTTTTTGCTAACTGCCTGTAGATTAGTCAAAATGATGTTGTTTTTCCCAGCTCCAGTTAATGTGCCTTGTACTTTGTTCCAGAAATGAGGAGGACAGTTTCCTGACCTGCTTTTCAGGGATACTTAGACCTCCTTCTGCAATAAAGACAGCAGACTGGTGAAGCCCCGCCAAGGAACTCCTGTCTGCAAAGCTGGAAAGTCCTGGCACCAAGGAGAGTACTGAGTACTTAAAATATGCAGAACGCTGAATGTATTAATAGAACAGTCAGGATTTACAACAAAACCTGATTCTGTAAAATATAGCTCTTTCAATTTTTTATCCTGTGCCAAAACCCACTTTGTGCAGAGACCAATCTCAAATAGCTACTATTGATTCAGTTTCTACTGCAAATGTTCAATAACCAGAGCAAGGTTTGCCTGCTAGTCAAAAACTTTCACCTATGAATTTGACATTTTCAAGATGGAGTTCCAGACTAAGGGCCTGATTTAGAGTTCGGTGGACAAGTTAATCTGTCACAAATATGGCAGATATATCGTCCACTGAATTACAGTGCCTTTGGATATAATGCACTTGTAATATAGCAGACTGGATATCCGTTGCATTTGTGATAGGGTAATCTGTCAGCCAAACTCTAAATCAGGCCCTAAATATTGACATAATCTGGCTGTGATATGATTTGTAAAGTGATTTGACCAACAGGTGTCAAAGACAATTTAACTCCTTCCACCTGATGTTTCATACTTTGATCAAGAGGTTTGACAGCTTTGAGCCACATCTTAAACTACTTGTGTGCCTATGTGTTTATGACTTTGAGCCACCACATCCACAAAAGGCAATGCTTTGACCATCATCTATTGGCTGAGCACCCGGAGTTTTAATTTGTGTTTTAAATTGGCTGGCTCATCACATTGGTTAAAATCAATGGTGCAACAAAGGCTCCCACAGACTCTGCTGTGCAGGGGGCCCTAAGCTCCAGCCCCCCACCCCTCAGCACAGTATCCTGGCCTGAGAGTTCCTGAGGGAGCTCGCAGGGGGGTGCCTTTGTGTACTTTGCAGGGGGGCCCTCAGATTTAGTTACACCAGTGGTTAAAATTGCTGGCAGATATTTGTTGCATTACCCTGCACGAAACCCTATCGTTCTCATTTCTCTATAGGTCTGAGTAGCATGTATTAAAACAGGGACAAAACAATTACCCCCTTGTTTCAAAGGTGAACACTATACAAATTATTCAGTCTGCTGAAATCTATACAGGCCTGGTTTAAATTTCTTGATCAGACAAGCTTGGTCATTATTAAGTTAGTGTGCTCGAACAAGGCAAATTTTCACATGTTCACCATCACTTGCAGGTAATTGCTCTGAATTACATCTGATTGCAAAATATAGGGATTAATATGCAACTCCATTTTTTTAAATCTGATTTGTATTTACATTTCAATCACTGTAACATGCAATTAGAACTCATATAGCAAACAGAAATGAATAGTTCTTCCTTTCCTGTTTTACTAAACTGGCCTTTTCCTTTAACAAACTGCAAAATTGTAAGAGGATTGTTATTCCCGACAGAGGAAGGGTTTGTTGCACTTTTGGTAAAACAGTCTAAGGAATAAAATGCAGAATGTCAAGGGACAGCACACCAAGACTTCCAAGCAGGGTGTTTTTAAGGTAATAACTCGGCCTGTGTTCTTTTTTATGTTGAACCAATCGTTTATTAATTCTCAGGACAAACAAGAAAAGAAAAGGAAACAAGTATGAAGCATGTATGTACAAAAACGTATACAGGTCAATTTTCAGAGTAGTTCGCAGTTTTCTCGTCTGTGAATACACGAAAAATATCCAAGCCAGGCCCATGAAATAAAAATTCACAGAGATAACTGTTCCAGAGCCACGAATATGTAAACTCTAATATCATTATTATTATTATTATTAATAATAATAATAATAATCGCAGTGTTGGAAAATGGGTTATTGGTAGGGCAGGTAGGTACCTACACCTAGCAACAAGCCACAAACCTCCACAAAAGTACAGTTAGGTCTCAGTAAATTAATCCCAGCTCTACCCTTGGTAGCTTGGCATCGAGCGTCAAGGCTTAACTTAGGAGACAAAGTGTAAAGCATTCAAATATCACACAACAGTAATTAAATAAAACACAGGAAACAGTTTAAAAATCCAAAACCAATTTATAAAAATAGCTTATATTTTTATCTTTAAAATGACACAAAAACGATTAAAATCGGTTCAGGGGAACCGGAGATATGAATTTTTAAAGTATTATTATTTTCTAGCGCATAGAAACAAAAAGCGCCAATCGGGTCATCTGGTTGCACCAGGACCGGGACAAAGTCAAACTTTCAGGCCGACCGCGATGGAGCCCTGCTCGGCTACAGGTCGCGGGAAGCCTCGGTTAAAAAGTTACCTTCTGACTTAGTCTTTATTTTGAAGTTTTTCTTCACCGGGACGAACCTGCCAGTTGGATCCGACCTCCTGGAGCCCTTGTCCGGATACGCGAAGTCGGTTTCCTCGGTGGTGATTTCTACCTTCGGACTTAGTCGTTTTTTCGAGATGAAAATCCTTCGACCGGGGTAAACCTGGATCTTGATCCGACGTCCGTGGAGCCCTTCTCGGATACGATGGCTGGAAGGTCCCGGTCAACTTTTTACGAACCACGAAGTCAGGCCGGGTCGCGGTTGAGGCAAGCCGGCTAGAATTTCCGCGTCGGGTCGGTCACTTTATGGAGCTTTTTTCCAAAATTTCTCCAATCTTTTCCAAACTTCTGGGGCTTCACCCAGATGTTCTTTTAAGGTTCTTTTGGGGTCCACAGCTCACCCCAAGGGTCCAGAAGTTCTGTGATGGTCCTTGGGAAGTGCGGACTTCAACTCCCAGAGTGCACCTGGCGCAAACTCCTTTTTGGCCACTGGGCAGTGGTCAGCTGGTCACTTTTTCAGGAGTTGGTGCAGGGGACTCTGGTTAGCAATTTTTCACCTGTAGCAAACAGGGAGTCCCTCCTTGAACCAGTTGAAGCCAGGCAAAGTCCTTCTTGTGGTGAAGCCCAAGTGTGCAGCTGGTGCAGTCTTTCTGAGTGCAGGGTCCAGGTGCAGGCCAGGGGTCCAGCAGGGCAGTCCTTCTTCTTTAGTTCCTTTCTTGTTGAATTCTGGAGGGGATCTGAGGCGTGGGTGCAGGTCTGCCAGTTTTATCCTTGCTCCTGGGTGAAAAGCAGGGGGGCCCTGGTTCTCCAATCAGGGACAGGGTCGTCCCCCTGTGATGACCACTTCCTGGGAAGTGTGGCAAAAATCCATCCCAGAAGGCAACAGTCTCTAAAAATCCAAAATGGATGAATCTGATTTTTGGAGGAGAGATCTGGCTGAGCCCACCCACTGGTGTGGCTAAAAATCATAAACACACCCCTCTCCTGCCCTCTCCTAATCTAATCAAGGGGGCACCTAGCTGTCTGGGGTTGCAGGATGTGGGGGTGTTGCTGGGTGCTCCAGATGTCCTTCTCTGCCTTTGAAGACCAGTTTGGCAGCCCTCCCCCTTCCTGCCTCACCATCTGCTGAGGGGAGATTCTCTCCCCCAAGCACATTCCTTTGTGTGAAGTCAGGCCACTTCACACCTCATTAAAGTAGCCTGGCAGAAGCTGCTGCAGGCTGGCCAATCAGAGCACAGCAGCAAAAACAATGCAGAGCTGAAATTGGCAACTTTTTAGGTAAAGTCTAAACTTTTTACCTGCACTAGTTATATTAAATCCAACAACTGGAAGTTGTGGGATTTATTATAACAATCAATTTGATACCAAATTCTTGGTATGTAACATTTAAGGAGACTTTAAAATTTAAAATAAAGTCTGCCCATTCTAGCCTATGAAGGCCATTTACTTCAATGAGGGAAAAACGAATTTGGCTGTTTTTACCTCACCAGGGCTTATAAATCTATTTTTATAAAGTCCCTGCTTATAGTTACATGGCACCCAGCCCTAGGGGCACATAGGGCACACCTTAGGGGTGACTTATATGTAAAAATAAGGTAATTTAAGACTTTGGAAGTACCTTTAATTCCAAAGTCGAATTTGCATATAACTTTAATTTAAAAGCAGCCAGCAAGGCAGGCTTGCTTTTAAAATGACACTGGGCACCTCAGCAATGCACCTAGGTGTGCACCACCTATGCTGTGGTCCCTAAACCTACATGCCCTACCATATACTAGGGACTTATAGGTAGGTTAACTTAGCCAATTATAATTAGCCTAATTTGCATATCCATTTTACACAGAGCACAGGCCCTGGGACTGGTTAGCAGTACCCAGGGCACCATCAGAGTCAGGAAAACACCAGCATAAAGTGGAAAATGGGGGCAAAAAGTTAGGGGGCCTCTGCAATCAGCCCCAGTTTCTCACACAACCCCCCCCAGCCCACACGCCCAGGAGACTCAGCCCAACCCTGGGAGAGTCTTCCTGGCTTGTTAGGCGAGGAAGACAGTGCAGAAAACTGGCTGTCCCTTTGCAGGGCCTACTCTGCCTTATATCCTCCTGTCAGGGTCACTCCCTCTGGGTAGTGAAGCCATCCCAACAGTAAAAGGACCCAACCCAAACTGAAACTTCCCTCTAGGGGGGTCTTCCTCCTCTCTCTCTGCCAACTTGGGTAGTGAGGTGCCCACCTCCCCTACTCCTAACTTTGCTAGGGCAAGACCTAGTTTACCCAAAGAGGTCACCCAACACTTGAGCAACCCCACCATGACCAACAGGGTCAGGGGGCCTACTTTGCTATTGGCCTTGGGGTCTGCCTCCCAGGCCAAGTACAGTGCTGCCAGGAAGGCTAGCACCCAGCAGAGGCTACTGACAGCTGTCAGTACCCAGAACCACACCCTAAGCTCTCCACTGACAGGTGGCTGAGCTGCTTTAGGGGCATCTTTGGGGTCCTGGCACCCCTCTTGCTGTCTAGAGTGGGGGGCTACCACCTCCTGTGGCAGACACCCTCCTTCCACTCTCCCTTCTGTCAGTGCAGGGGCAACACCTTGCATCTGGACAGCTGCCTGACTACTCAGGACTTCCTTGGGGTCAGGTGAGGCCTCACCAGTGCCAACATTGGGCTCCCCCCTTACTGGGGCAGAGGGCCCTTGGCTCCCTGGAACTCTCTTTAAGAGTGGCCTACCCTTCCTTTTCTTCTTTCCTTTTCTTGGGGACCCCTGTCTCCTAACTGTAGGGACTGACTCCCCAGGACTTTGGGTTGGGGGGGCGCCCTGGGCGACCACCCCATCTGTGACCAGACTCACCTCTGGGAGGTCATTGCCCAGGATACAATCTAGGGGAAGGTCAGCACTGACTACCACCCTAATCCAGTCAAGGATACCCTCCCTCTCTAGGGGCACTATGGCTACAGGTTTGGAGGTGACCTCCCCTGTGGCTATCCTGACTTTCTTTGTCTTTCCTGGGACATACATGTCTGGGGTCACTAACCGGTCACTCACTACAGTGTGACTGGCACAGGTGTCTCTCAGGCCAGTGGTAGGGATCCCATTCACTTGAATGTGGTGGAAGTGCCTACTCCCACCCTCAGGGATCACCAGCTTACCATCTGGTCCTGTCTCCCAGCACAATGCTAGGAGGACTTCATCATCTGAGGAATCCTCCTCTATGGCTACACTGGACAGCCCAGTGCTAACCACCTTCTTTGGACAGGCTGCATCTCCTCTGAAGTGACCTGTCTGCTGACAGTCAAAGCAAGCCCTACTGTCCAAGAGCTTTTTTAACCCTGGGTCTCCCTGTCTCTGTATGTCAGAGTGGGAGTGGGAGTGGGATTTACTCTCCTCCTTCTTAGGGTTCTGGGTTACAGAGGGAGTCTCTGTGGTGGGCTTACCACCTCCCTCCTTAGGTTTTTGGGGACCTGTCCCCCCCTTCTTGGAGTCTCCCCCCTGGGACTTGACAACCACCCTGGTTCTCAACCACTCATCAGCTGCCTCCCCTAGCTCTCTAGGGTTGGTCAGCTTAGAGTCCACTAGATGCTGGCGTAACCTTTCTTGGATACAATTGGTCAAGATGTGCTCTCTCATGATCAGATTGTATAACCCCTCATAAGTATTTACTTTGTTGCCAATAATCCAGCCCTCTAGTGCCTTTAGTGAGGTGTCCACAAAGTCAACCCAAGACTGGGTACTGACCTTCTGGGTGTCCCTGAACTTCATTCTATATTGCTCTGGGGTCAGACCAAACTTCTTGACTAAGCACCTCTTCATACTAGGGTATGAATCTGCCTCCTCCCCCCTTAAGGTCAGAAGCCTATCCCTCCCTGAGTTGGGGACCAACTCCCACAAAAGGGAACCCCAGTATTGAGGCTTAACCCTTCTCATTTGGAGTGCCCTCTCAAAGGCCCCTAGCCACTTATCTATGTCATCCCCCTCTACATAAGCAGGAACCACCCCCTTGGGTAATCTGGGGCAAACTCCCCCACCCATGGACACCTCAGCTTCTTTATCGCTGCTTCCATCTCTTTTCTCTTTGTATGCCCACTTTTTCTTTTCTAGGGCCAGCTTCTCTGCTTCCAAAGCTATGTAGGCTAGCTGGGCTTCCAGCTCTCTTTCCCTGATGGATGGGTTCTCTCCTCCTGAAAGGACCCTCTTCCTACCACTAGCTTTGGGTCTGCCCCTAGTGACTGTATCCAGTGAGGACCGTTCCTCCTCTTCCTCACTTGGGGTCTGATGCCTTCCCTCCCCTGAGTGGTTAGAGTTAGCATCTTCCTCTTTTTCTTCCCCCTCTGGAGCTTCCTCTGTCTCTACCTCTTGGGCCTCAGCCCATGCTGTCAGGGATTTAATCAGGATTTGCTTCCTGAGATCAGGGGTTGCAGGCAACCCCCTCTCAATACACAACCCCCTAAGCTGGACTACTGTTAGTGTGGGTAGGCTAGGCAGATCAAGCTCCATGGTTCCCTAGTTTTGTGTCAACAAAAACTTTTTGCAGAAATTGGAAACAAGAATTTAGAAAAATTACAAAAATTCAATAATTGAAATTAATCCAAATTAATTTAAAAAAAAAAAAATTTAAAATTAAAAATTAAAAACAATTTTTGCACTAGGACAATTTAAAGGATTTTTAATTTGTTTTATCTAAAACTGTAACGTGATATTAAACACAAGTACAGGATCCCGTCGCTGCTTCCAATTATGTTGGAAAATGGGTTATTGGTAGGGCAGGTAGGTACCTACACCTAGCAACAAGCCACAAACCTCCACAAAAGTACAGTTAGGTCTCAGTAAATTAATCCCAGCTCTACCCTTGGTAGCTTGGCATCGAGCGTCAAGGCTTAACTTAGGAGACAAAGTGTAAAGCATTCAAATATCACACAACAGTAATTAAATAAAACACAGGAAACAGTTTAAAAATCCAAAACCAATTTATAAAAATAGCTTATATTTTTATCTTTAAAATGACACAAAAACGATTAAAATCGGTTCAGGGGAACCTGAGATATGAATTTTTAAAGTATTATTATTTTCTAGCGCATAGAAACAAAAAGCGCCAATCGGGTCATCTGGTTGCACCAGGACCGGGACAAAGTCAAACTTTCAGGCCGACCGCGATGGAGCCCTGCTCGGCTACAGGTCGCGGGAAGCCTCGGTTAAAAAGTTACCTTCTGACTTAGTCTTTATTTTGAAGTTTTTCTTCACCGGGACGAACCTGCCAGTTGGATCCGACCTCCTGGAGCCCTTGTCCGGATACGCGAAGTCGGTTTCCTCGGTGGTGATTTCTACCTTCGGACTTAGTCGTTTTTTCGAGATGAAAATCCTTCGACCGGGGTAAACCTGGATCTTGATCCGACGTCCGTGGAGCCCTTCTCGGATACGATGGCTGGAAGGTCCCGGTCAACTTTTTACGAACCACGAAGTCAGGCCGGGTCGCGGTTGAGGCAAGCCGGCTAGAATTTCCGCGTCGGGTCGGTCACTTTATGGAGCTTTTTTCCAAAATTTCTCCAATCTTTTCCAAACTTCTGGGGCTTCACCCAGATGTTCTTTTAAGGTTCTTTTGGGGTCCACAGCTCACCCCAAGGGTCCAGAAGTTCTGTGATGGTCCTTGGGAAGTGCGGACTTCAACTCCCAGAGTGCACCTGGCGCAAACTCCTTTTTGGCCACTGGGCAGTGGTCAGCTGGTCACTTTTTCAGGAGTTGGTGCAGGGGACTCTGGTTAGCAATTTTTCACCTGTAGCAAACAGGGAGTCCCTCCTTGAACCAGTTGAAGCCAGGCAAAGTCCTTCTTGTGGTGAAGCCCAAGTGTGCAGCTGGTGCAGTCTTTCTGAGTGCAGGGTCCAGGTGCAGGCCAGGGGTCCAGCAGGGCAGTCCTTCTTCTTTAGTTCCTTTCTTGTTGAATTCTGGAGGGGATCTGAGGCGTGGGTGCAGGTCTGCCAGTTTTATCCTTGCTCCTGGGTGAAAAGCAGGGGGGCCCTGGTTCTCCAATCAGGGACAGGGTCGTCCCCCTGTGATGACCACTTCCTGGGAAGTGTGGCAAAAATCCATCCCAGAAGGCAACAGTCTCTAAAAATCCAAAATGGATGAATCTGATTTTTGGAGGAGAGATCTGGCTGAGCCCACCCACTGGTGTGGCTAAAAATCATAAACACACCCCTCTCCTGCCCTCTCCTAATCTAATCAAGGGGGCACCTAGCTGTCTGGGGTTGCAGGATGTGGGGGTGTTGCTGGGTGCTCCAGATGTCCTTCTCTGCCTTTGAAGACCAGTTTGGCAGCCCTCCCCCTTCCTGCCTCACCATCTGCTGAGGGGAGATTCTCTCCCCCAAGCACATTCCTTTGTGTGAAGTCAGGCCACTTCACACCTCATTAAAGTAGCCTGGCAGAAGCTGCTGCAGGCTGGCCAATCAGAGCACAGCAGCAAAAACAATGCAGAGCTGAAATTGGCAACTTTTTAGGTAAAGTCTAAACTTTTTACCTGCACTAGTTATATTAAATCCAACAACTGGAAGTTGTGGGATTTATTATAACAATCAATTTGATACCAAATTCTTGGTATGTAACATTTAAGGAGACTTTAAAATTTAAAATAAAGTCTGCCCATTCTAGCCTATGAAGGCCATTTACTTCAATGAGGGAAAAACGAATTTGGCTGTTTTTACCTCACCAGGGCTTATAAATCTATTTTTATAAAGTCCCTGCTTATAGTTACATGGCACCCAGCCCTAGGGGCACATAGGGCACACCTTAGGGGTGACTTATATGTAAAAATAAGGTAATTTAAGACTTTGGAAGTACCTTTAATTCCAAAGTCGAATTTGCATATAACTTTAATTTAAAAGCAGCCAGCAAGGCAGGCTTGCTTTTAAAATGACACTGGGCACCTCAGCAATGCACCTAGGTGTGCACCACCTATGCTGTGGTCCCTAAACCTACATGCCCTACCATATACTAGGGACTTATAGGTAGGTTAACTTAGCCAATTATAATTAGCCTAATTTGCATATCCATTTTACACAGAGCACAGGCCCTGGGACTGGTTAGCAGTACCCAGGGCACCATCAGAGTCAGGAAAACACCAGCATAAAGTGGAAAATGGGGGCAAAAAGTTAGGGGGCCTCTGCAATCAGCCCCAGTTTCTCACACAACCCCCCCCAGCCCACACGCCCAGGAGACTCAGCCCAACCCTGGGAGAGTCTTCCTGGCTTGTTAGGCGAGGAAGACAGTGCAGAAAACTGGCTGTCCCTTTGCAGGGCCTACTCTGCCTTATATCCTCCTGTCAGGGTCACTCCCTCTGGGTAGTGAAGCCATCCCAACAGTAAAAGGACCCAACCCAAACTGAAACTTCCCTCTAGGGGGGTCTTCCTCCTCTCTCTCTGCCAACTTGGGTAGTGAGGTGCCCACCTCCCCTACTCCTAACTTTGCTAGGGCAAGACCTAGTTTACCCAAAGAGGTCACCCAACACTTGAGCAACCCCACCATGACCAACAGGGTCAGGGGGCCTACTTTGCTATTGGCCTTGGGGTCTGCCTCCCAGGCCAAGTACAGTGCTGCCAGGAAGGCTAGCACCCAGCAGAGGCTACTGACAGCTGTCAGTACCCAGAACCACACCCTAAGCTCTCCACTGACAGGTGGCTGAGCTGCTTTAGGGGCATCTTTGGGGTCCTGGCACCCCTCTTGCTGTCTAGAGTGGGGGGCTACCACCTCCTGTGGCAGACACCCTCCTTCCACTCTCCCTTCTGTCAGTGCAGGGGCAACACCTTGCATCTGGACAGCTGCCTGACTACTCAGGACTTCCTTGGGGTCAGGTGAGGCCTCACCAGTGCCAACATTGGGCTCCCCCCTTACTGGGGCAGAGGGCCCTTGGCTCCCTGGAACTCTCTTTAAGAGTGGCCTACCCTTCCTTTTCTTCTTTCCTTTTCTTGGGGACCCCTGTCTCCTAACTGTAGGGACTGACTCCCCAGGACTTTGGGTTGGGGGGGCGCCCTGGGCGACCACCCCATCTGTGACCAGACTCACCTCTGGGAGGTCATTGCCCAGGATACAATCTAGGGGAAGGTCAGCACTGACTACCACCCTAATCCAGTCAAGGATACCCTCCCTCTCTAGGGGCACTATGGCTACAGGTTTGGAGGTGACCTCCCCTGTGGCTATCCTGACTTTCTTTGTCTTTCCTGGGACATACATGTCTGGGGTCACTAACCGGTCACTCACTACAGTGTGACTGGCACAGGTGTCTCTCAGGCCAGTGGTAGGGATCCCATTCACTTGAATGTGGTGGAAGTGCCTACTCCCACCCTCAGGGATCACCAGCTTACCATCTGGTCCTGTCTCCCAGCACAATGCTAGGAGGACTTCATCATCTGAGGAATCCTCCTCTATGGCTACACTGGACAGCCCAGTGCTAACCACCTTCTTTGGACAGGCTGCATCTCCTCTGAAGTGACCTGTCTGCTGACAGTCAAAGCAAGCCCTACTGTCCAAGAGCTTTTTTAACCCTGGGTCTCCCTGTCTCTGTATGTCAGAGTGGGAGTGGGAGTGGGATTTACTCTCCTCCTTCTTAGGGTTCTGGGTTACAGAGGGAGTCTCTGTGGTGGGCTTACCACCTCCCTCC
Source organism: Pleurodeles waltl (assembly GCF_031143425.1). Lineage (NCBI taxonomy): Eukaryota > Metazoa > Chordata > Amphibia > Caudata > Salamandridae > Pleurodeles > Pleurodeles waltl. The sequence goes on from NC_090447.1 coordinate 658,715,061, forward strand.
TTAGGTTTTTGGGGACCTGTCCCCCCCTTCTTGGAGTCTCCCCCCTGGGACTTGACAACCACCCTGGTTCTCAACCACTCATCAGCTGCCTCCCCTAGCTCTCTAGGGTTGGTCAGCTTAGAGTCCACTAGATGCTGGCGTAACCTTTCTTGGATACAATTGGTCAAGATGTGCTCTCTCATGATCAGATTGTATAACCCCTCATAAGTATTTACTTTGTTGCCAATAATCCAGCCCTCTAGTGCCTTTAGTGAGGTGTCCACAAAGTCAACCCAAGACTGGGTACTGACCTTCTGGGTGTCCCTGAACTTCATTCTATATTGCTCTTGGGTCAGACCAAACTTCTTGACTAAGCACCTCTTCATACTAGGGTATGAATCTGCCTCCTCCCCCCTTAAGGTCAGAAGCCTATCCCTCCCTGAGTTGGGGACCAACTCCCACAAAAGGGAACCCCAGTATTGAGGCTTAACCCTTCTCATTTGGAGTGCCCTCTCAAAGGCCCCTAGCCACTTATCTATGTCATCCCCCTCTACATAAGCAGGAACCACCCCCTTGGGTAATCTGGGGCAAACTCCCCCACCCATGGACACCTCAGCTTCTTTATCGCTGCTTCCATCTCTTTTCTCTTTGTATGCCCACTTTTTCTTTTCTAGGGCCAGCTTCTCTGCTTCCAAAGCTATGTAGGCTAGCTGGGCTTCCAGCTCTCTTTCCCTGATGGATGGGTTCTCTCCTCCTGAAAGGACCCTCTTCCTACCACTAGCTTTGGGTCTGCCCCTAGTGACTGTATCCAGTGAGGACCGTTCCTCCTCTTCCTCACTTGGGGTCTGATGCCTTCCCTCCCCTGAGTGGTTAGAGTTAGCATCTTCCTCTTTTTCTTCCCCCTCTGGAGCTTCCTCTGTCTCTACCTCTTGGGCCTCAGCCCATGCTGTCAGGGATTTAATCAGGATTTGCTTCCTGAGATCAGGGGTTGCAGGCAACCCCCTCTCAATACACAACCCCCTAAGCTGGACTACTGTTAGTGTGGGTAGGCTAGGCAGATCAAGCTCCATGGTTCCCTAGTTTTGTGTCAACAAAAACTTTTTGCAGAAATTGGAAACAAGAATTTAGAAAAATTACAAAAATTCAATAATTGAAATTAATCCAAATTAATTTAAAAAAAAAAAAATTTAAAATTAAAAATTAAAAACAATTTTTGCACTAGGACAATTTAAAGGATTTTTAATTTGTTTTATCTAAAACTGTAACGTGATATTAAACACAAGTACAGGATCCCGTCGCTGCTTCCAATTATGTTGGAAAATGGGTTATTGGTAGGGCAGGTAGGTACCTACACCTAGCAACAAGCCACAAACCTCCACAAAAGTACAGTTAGGTCTCAGTAAATTAATCCCAGCTCTACCCTTGGTAGCTTGGCATCGAGCGTCAAGGCTTAACTTAGGAGACAAAGTGTAAAGCATTCAAATATCACACAACAGTAATTAAATAAAACACAGGAAACAGTTTAAAAATCCAAAACCAATTTATAAAAATAGCTTATATTTTTATCTTTAAAATGACACAAAAACGATTAAAATCGGTTCAGGGGAACCGGAGATATGAATTTTTAAAGTATTATTATTTTCTAGCGCATAGAAACAAAAAGCGCCAATCGGGTCATCTGGTTGCACCAGGACCGGGACAAAGTCAAACTTTCAGGCCGACCGCGATGGAGCCCTGCTCGGCTACAGGTCGCGGGAAGCCTCGGTTAAAAAGTTACCTTCTGACTTAGTCTTTATTTTGAAGTTTTTCTTCACCGGGACGAACCTGCCAGTTGGATCCGACCTCCTGGAGCCCTTGTCCGGATACGCGAAGTCGGTTTCCTCGGTGGTAATTTCTACCTTCGGACTTAGTCGTTTTTTCGAGATGAAAATCCTTCGACCGGGGTAAACCTGGATCTTGATCCGACGTCCGTGGAGCCCTTCTCGGATACGATGGCTGGAAGGTCCCGGTCAACTTTTTACGTTCGGACTTAGTCTCTTTTTTGGATGTTTTTCTTTACCGGGACGAACCACGAAGTCAGGCCGGGTCGCGGTTGAGGCAAGCCGGCTAGAATTTCCGCGTCGGGTCGGTCACTTTATGGAGCTTTTTTCCAAAATTTCTCCAATCTTTTCCAAACTTCTGGGGCTTCACCCAGATGTTCTTTTAAGGTTCTTTTGGGGTCCACAGCTCACCCCAAGGGTCCAGAAGTTCTGTGATGGTCCTTGGGAAGTGCGGACTTCAACTCCCAGAGTGCACCTGGCGCAAACTCCTTTTTGGCCACTGGGCAGTGGTCAGCTGGTCACTTTTTCAGGAGTTGGTGCAGGGGACTCTGGTTAGCAATTTTTCACCTGTAGCAAACAGGGAGTCCCTCCTTGAACCAGTTGAAGCCAGGCAAAGTCCTTCTTGTGGTGAAGCCCAAGTGTGCAGCTGGTGCAGTCTTTCTGAGTGCAGGGTCCAGGTGCAGGCCAGGGGTCCAGCAGGGCAGTCCTTCTTCTTTAGTTCCTTTCTTGTTGAATTCTGGAGGGGATCTGAGGCGTGGGTGCAGGTCTGCCAGTTTTATCCTTGCTCCTGGGTGAAAAGCAGGGGGGCCCTGGTTCTCCAATCAGGGACAGGGTCGTCCCCCTGTGATGACCACTTCCTGGGAAGTGTGGCAAAAATCCATCCCAGAAGGCAACAGTCTCTAAAAATCCAAAATGGATGAATCTGATTTTTGGAGGAGAGATCTGGCTGAGCCCACCCACTGGTGTGGCTAAAAATCATAAACACACCCCTCTCCTGCCCTCTCCTAATCTAATCAAGGGGGCACCTAGCTGTCTGGGGTTGCAGGATGTGGGGGTGTTGCTGGGTGCTCCAGATGTCCTTCTCTGCCTTTGAAGACCAGTTTGGCAGCCCTCCCCCTTCCTGCCTCACCATCTGCTGAGGGGAGATTCTCTCCCCCAAGCACATTCCTTTGTGTGAAGTCAGGCCACTTCACACCTCATTAAAGTAGCCTGGCAGAAGCTGCTGCAGGCTGGCCAATCAGAGCACAGCAGCAAAAACAATGCAGAGCTGAAATTGGCAACTTTTTAGGTAAAGTCTAAACTTTTTACCTGCACTAGTTATATTAAATCCAACAACTGGAAGTTGTGGGATTTATTATAACAATCAATTTGATACCAAATTCTTGGTATGTAACATTTAAGGAGACTTTAAAATTTAAAATAAAGTCTGCCCATTCTAGCCTATGAAGGCCATTTACTTCAATGAGGGAAAAACGAATTTGGCTGTTTTTACCTCACCAGGGCTTATAAATCTATTTTTATAAAGTCCCTGCTTATAGTTACATGGCACCCAGCCCTAGGGGCACATAGGGCACACCTTAGGGGTGACTTATATGTAAAATTAAGGTAATTTAAGACTTTGGAAGTACCTTTAATTCCAAAGTCGAATTTGCATATAACTTTAATTTAAAAGCAGCCAGCAAGGCAGGCTTGCTTTTAAAATGACACTGGGCACCTCAGCAATGCACCTAGGTGTGCACCACCTATGCTGTGGTCCCTAAACCTACATGCCCTACCATATACTAGGGACTTATAGGTAGGTTAACTTAGCCAATTATAATTAGCCTAATTTGCATATCCATTTTACACAGAGCACAGGCCCTGGGACTGGTTAGCAGTACCCAGGGCACCATCAGAGTCAGGAAAACACCAGCATAAAGTGGAAAATGGGGGCAAAAAGTTAGGGGGCCTCTGCAATCAGCCCCAGTTTCTCACACGCAGTAACAATAATAGGCATGTATTCCCATCCTGACAAGAGTGGTTAAACATTCGATAGAACCCAGTACAGGAACCACCTAGAATAAAGCTAAGTTCAATAGGAATCTTACTCTACTCTCAAGCATCTGCCATTCCTCATACACTTAGGGGCATACTTACAAGAACGTGGTGCATCAGCTATGATGAACCACTTTTCTTGCGCTCCCCACCCCATTTGCCCTCCTAACATCACTGTGGTAGCAGCATATTTACAATACGGAGCACCATGGCACACATTAGCACACCGTTTTTGGTGCTATTGTGGCACATTGGTCGAATAGCGCCAAAAATGATGGAGGTAGTCCAGAAATGCATGGGGAGGACCATTGGAAACAATGGCAGCTTCTCTGTAATGCCTGCATTAGGCAGGCGTTAAAAATAAGGGTGAAAACGGTGCAGTGAAATCTCATAAGTTTCACCACACCATTGTTCTGGGTCTCCTAATGGGGGAATGCCCCACTTGCATATGTTGTGCCTGGCGCAGGCATAATGTGGCGCAAGGGGTTCAAAGTGGCCCAATGCTTGCATTGGGGAACTTTGTAAATCTGGTGAGGGGGTAAGGCCTCCTTGATGCCTCCTTAGCGTAAAACAAAAAAGACACTAGGGTGGGGCAAGGAGGCTCTAGGGGTTTGTAAATATGCCCCTTAGTTCCCAAGCCCCTGTTCCTTAAAGAAAGTGGTGTTGTTTGTGATAATTGAAAAACATTTCAGTTTTGATAAGACATTGGGTCTGCCAGACCAGTGCCTATTTAACCCAGGCTGCCTGGCTTATTGGCCAAATGAGAAGCTGTCTAAGACGGACAGCTTCCTGTTTGGGGATGAGTTACCTCCTCCTTTCAGGTGTCAGTAACTATTCAAATGTTTGCTCATGCTTTTGTTTTGCCACAGACCATTGATACCGCATTACAATTTGAAGTTAGGAGGGAACATTCCTTTCACATCCCCTCCTAACTGCATGTAGTAACTTTGATCCCATATTCATATCCAGTGTGCCTCTACTTAGCATTCACTAACACTAAACATCTTAGCATTGCATGCATTACTGGTATTTCTCTTTTACCTTAAATACTGAACATTCAGAAACTCTCAACTGTCCCTCTTGTCTAAAAATCATTAGTTGTAAGTCGCTATTTTATAGAGTAAATGTGAGTAAGAAATGTACTGTAAACCAATCAGCTTTACTAGTCAATGGTAGAGATACTCCCAAGGGGAACAAGAGGCTAATATGTGTTTGACATCAATAGTGATGTCACACACAGATAGAAAGGACGAAAATGAATTTCCTATCCTCTGCAAGCTACATTTAAGGATCAAACTGGGAGGCGTGCTACAGGAGGGCCCAGGGCTTTTATTAGTACCCCCAGATCCTCCATAGCCATGCCCACCAGCTCCCTCCATTTCCTTCTGTTGGTGGGAGGGAGGTGTGAGAGAGGTCATGAAAAATAGGCAAGCTCATTTTGGGAACTCCTCTTGAGCATTAGCTACAGAGGGGTCTGTCTCACAGCACCCACTCTATGGGGCCTGTCTCTGACCCTAGCTGAGTTAACTTGTATGGGAGCATACAACAAAGCACAAGAATACAGAATCTATATTTAATATGTGTGTGTGTGTGTTGATGTGTGTGTGTGAACTATACTTGCACTCTACATAAGTTTGATCATTAGGATAATGTTAAAGGCAACTAGGGCAACTGGGATACAGAACTACACAGAATAGGTTTGCAGATCGTGAAGAAAGCCATAGATGATATATGAGGTATGAAATATATGTCTGAAACATGTCAACCGAAGGAATTGAGGATCATTGATTATCCTTTATAGGTCCTGCAACTTTTGTTTTATTATTATCATAGTTACCTGAATAAAGGTAGCCTTGGTGACCAATAGGTAATTTTAAGCTTCTGGACACCATTGTCAATTTTGTGCAGAAAACACAAAAGAAATCTCCATAAAAGAGGTACAGGACAACAAAGCCCACCCATATTACCTGCATTGGAGTCCAAATTAGGAGCAGCCCAGAAGATCACACTTGCTACCTAGATTGGTGGGCGAGGGTTTACATCCTTTTAAATCAACACACTTAGGCAGGTGGAAATTGTTTTCCCCCCATACACTATAGTGCTTTTTTAGGACTAGTTTCTATGTCTGGAGTGTCTTTTCGATTACTTTGGATAGCCTTCTCGACTCCTTTCCCCTTTTTCGATTAAGGATGAATTTTGTTCTTAGCCTAAGAAACAAACTTAACTCATACAATGGAGGGGTGAAAGGAATAATTGGCGCTCTATAACCCACAAATTCGATAAAGCAAAATCTCATAACGCTACTGCTGATAGAGAGCTACACCCCCACTAGCGCCCTATGTGATGATGAATATTTAACCATGGATTTAATTGCAAAGTGTTGAGGATTTTTTGAGGATCTTTGGACATATATTGGAACATTTTACAAGAGTGTGACGAACCTGGATTTTGTGTTATATTGTATCTAAATGTAAATTAATTTGAATTTATTCGACATTAATATATTATATGTTCTATTACTCATGTGTAGATGTTTATTTGTGTGAGTAATTGTACTAAATAAGCTTGATTGGATACCAATAACGCAGGCTGATTAGATTTAAGAAACAAACTTAACAGATTGTAGCTCTTTGCTAAGGGTTAGACACACAAGTATGTGCCACAGCAAGAAGCTAGATGCTGTTTGATTTTTTTCTTAGTCTTAGAAAAGATCCAACAGCATCTGGATTCCTGCTGAGGCGCAGAAAAACCCCTAAGAAAAATATAAACAGCATTTTGCTTCTTTGCTTGTCACGGATAAACAGCTTCTTCCTCAAGCAATGTGAAGGGGAAGTGCTGTATGCCTCTGCTATAAATAGGAAAAGCGCTGTTTGGATTTTTAATTAACCTAACAAAACAGACAATATTTTGAATTATTTTACTTTACACACACTTTCAATTTGTAGGAGAAAAAGGTGTGAAAATCATGGCAGATCAAAAAAAGCCTTGCATTGCTAGAAGTCACACAACATTCTCAACTGATTTGAATAAATTGCTCAAGTATTTCCCAAAGAAAGCATTTTTTGAAATATAAAAAAATGTAGTTCATACAAATGGGGGAAAAGAGAAATGGGAAATAAGGCTTTTTTCTGATGGATACAACTACCTGTGGATTCCTGACCTAATGAATACTCCCATTACGGCAGCATTCGACGGAAATCTTCTTCCTAGCTTCTGCACGTCGACGAGGACGTCACAATTGCCCACGCGACGCCGTCTGACATCATACAGGCAATAAGAGGTCCTTGCCAACGTGCCGACGTCAGTACCAACATTTTTTTACGTGCCTGAGAATAATAGGCCATTGAAATGAAAGAACAAATAACAATATTTTATGATATTCCAAATAAATACAACATTCTAATAACTCAACCCTTCTTTTTTTGAATTTTTTTTTAAACAAATAAACAAATATATGAATAATATATATCAACATGAATATATATACAGAATATATACAAGTCCTCAAACCAAGAGGCGCACACTCAAGAATTACTTGGCTAGACCAGACAGGCAACGGGGAGGCGGGTGGGACCGTGAGGAATCCACAGGTAGCTAATGTATCCACCAGAAAAGTCGTTACCGAAGGTAAGTAACTCGTTCTTCTGATGGATACAACTACCTGTGGATTCCTCACCTAATGAATAGAGTCCCAAAGCAGTACCGCACTCGGTGGAGGGTGCCTGAATGGTCAAACCAAGAAATCCTGCAGCACTGACCGTGCAAAATGGCCATCCCTTCTGACCTCAGAGTCCAAGCAGTAATGCTTCGCAAAAGTATGAAGGGATGACCAAGTTGCGGCCTTGCAGATGTCAACCACAGGAACACCCCTAGCCAAGGCCGAAGAGGCCGACTTAGCTCTGGTGGAATGAGCTCTTATACCATCAGGGGGTTCTTTCCTTGCTAAAGAGTAACACATTTTAATGCAAAGAACAACCCACCTGGAGAGTGTTCTCTTGTGGACTGCCTTTCCTTTCCTCTTTCCCACGTACCCGATGAAGAGCTGATCCTCCAGCCTGAAATCCTTCGTTCTGTCTATATAAAAGCTTAGCACCCTCCTTGGATCTAAGTGGTGAAGTCTCTCTTCTTCCTTTGAAGGATGAGGCGGAGGATAAAACGTGGAAAGAGTAATCGTCTGGGACATATGAAAGGGTGAAACAACCTTCGGTAGGAAAGCAGCCTTGGTCCTCAACACCACCTTATCCCCATAAAAAGATGTATAAGGGGGTTTTACAGATAGAGCTTGCAACTCACTCACTCTCCTTGCAGAAGTAATGGCAACCAGAAAGACCGTCTTTAGGACCAATAATCTCATGGGGCAAGAGTGCATAGGCTCAAAAGGGGACCCCATAGGGAAAGTTAGAACCAAATTCAAATCCCACTGAGGCAGAATGAAAGGAGTAGGAGGGAATTTATTTATAAGACCCTTCAAGAACCTAAGTACTATAGGGGATTTAAACAAAGAAGGCTGGTCTGGAAGACAAAGAAAGGCTGAAAGGGCAGACAAGTATCCCTTAACCGTAGCCACTGCACAACCCCTCTGTGCTAGAGACAATGCAAAAGATAAAACATCCGACAAGTGAGCACGTAAAGGATCAATCTGCCTCTCTCCACACCAAACCACAAATTTAGACCACCTATTAGCGTAGATAGATTTAGTGGAATGTCGCCTGGCCGCTAAGATAACATCCACTACATCAGGCGGGAGAGAGAAAGAACTCAGGTTGCCCCGTTTAATCTCCAGGCATGAAGGTGCAGGCTCTGGAGGTGGGGGTGTAAAACCTGCCCCTGCGACTGCGAGAGGAGGTCTGCCCTGAGAGGGAGACGGAGCGGAGGGCACAGTGAGAGTTGGAGAAGGTCCGAGTACCACACCCTCCTTGGCCAATCCGGAGCTATTAAGATGACTTGGGCCCGGTCTTGATGAATTTTCCTCAGAACTCGAGGAATTAAGGGTATGGGGGGAAACGCGTAAAGCAACTGTTCGCACCAGGTCATCTGAAACGCGTCCCCCAACGCTCCTTGTACCGGATACTGGAGGCTGCAGAATAATGGGCAGTGCGAGTTCTCCCGGGTGGCAAACAGATCTATCCGAGGAAACCCCCACATCTGGAAGATTAGACGGACTTGATCTGGATGGAGCCGCCACTCGTGATCGGCCGAGAAATGACGACTGAGATTGTCCGCACGTACGTTCAAGACTCCGGCCAGATGATTTGCTACCAAGCAAATCTGATTGTCCTTTGCCCAGGACTATAGCCGAAGAGCTTCTCTGCAGAGAAGGTACGACCCTACCCCTCCCTGTTTGTCTATATACCACATCGCGGTAGTATTGTCCGTCAGGACCTGAACCGACTGACCGCAAAGGGATAGGAGGAAGGCCTTGAGAGCCAGACGTACAGCCCGTAACTCCAACAGATTGATATGAAACATCTGTTCTACTGGAGACCAAAGACCTTTGATTTCCAGGTCCCCCAGATGAGCTCCCCACCCTAGAGTGGAAGCATCCGTTATTACTGTGGCCACCGGTGGAGCTTGCGAGAACGGCCTTCCTCTGGAAAGATTGCCGTCCGCAATCCACCACTTCAAATCCGTGGCAGCATCTCTAGAGATCCTCACCAAGCCTTCGAGATCGCCTTTGTGTCGAGACCACTGCCTTCGGAGGCACCACTGAAGAGCCCTCATGTGCCAGGGAGCATGCGTGACCAACAGTATGCAAGAAGCAAACAGACCGAGCAGACGTAGGACCTTGAGGACCGGAATAACCGCTCCAATTCGAAACATTGGAACCAACGCCTGAATGTCCTGAATCCGATGAGGCAGAGGAAAGGCTCGATTCAATGTTGTATCCAGTACTGCCCCTATGAACAGAAGACGCTGAGAGGGCTCTAGGTGAGATTTGGGCACGTTCACCGAAAAGCCCAGGTCGAACAACAACTGGGTTGTCGACTGCAGATGATGCAACACAAGCTCCGGGGACTTGGCTTTGATCAACCAGTCGTCCAGGTAAGGGAATACTGCTATCCCCTTCCTTCTGAGCTCCGCTGCAACCACCGACATCACCTTCATGGAGACTCGAGGTGCTGAAGTAAGACCAAACGGCAGGACCGCAAACTGATAGTGCTGCGACCCCACCACAAACCGGAGATACTTCCTGTGCGACTTGAGTATCGGGATATGAAAGTAAGCATCCTGCAAGTCGACAGACACCATCCAATCTCCATTGTTCAGCGCCAAAAGCACCTGAGCTAGGGTCAGCATCTTGAACTTTTCCTGTTTGAGGAACCAATTCAAGATCCTCAGGTCCAGGATTGGTCTCAACCGACCATCCTTCTTGGGAATCAGGAAGTATCTCGAGTAACAACCCTGACCCCTTTCCTGCTCTGGAACCAACTCCACCGCACCCTTTGAAAGGAGGACTTGAACCTCCTGTTCTAACAACAGGAGGTGTTCTTCTGAACAATAAGATGGGCGGGGCAGGATGGGGGTTTGAAACTCCTGAAAAGGTAGTGTATAGCCTTTTCTCACAAAGCTGGTAATCCAGGAGTCTGATGTTATGACCTCCCACTTGTGGAGAAAATTCAGTAACCTCCCCCCTACAGGAGTGGAGTGAAAGGGAATTGGTGGAAGCCTAAGGCTGCTTCCCCTGCTGCACCCCTCCAGAGGATGAGGAAGAGGCAGAGTGCTGCTGAGTGGCTCCCCTGGTATGGACCCTACCCCTCCCTCTGAAGGATCTATAGGAAAGAGCAGAGGTGGGTTGCTGGAATTTCCCTCGAAAGGAGGAGGAGGAGGAACCACGACCAAATCCTCGAAACCTCCTAAAAAATCTGGAGGAAGCAGAAGAAGTGGCTTGCAAGCCCAGCGACTTGGCCGTGGCCCTACTCTCTTTGAACCTTTCTAAGGCCGAATCTGCCTTGGCACCAAACAGCTTGTCACCATCAAAAGGAAGGTCCAATAGGGTCGACTGCACATCAGAGGAAAATCCAGAGCTACGAAGCCAGGCCTGCCTCCTCGTAACCACAGCAGTGCCCATTGCTCTAGCAACCGAGTCAGATGTATCCAACCCAGATTGAATAACCTGGGTTGCAGCTGCCTGAGCGTCAGAGACCAGGCTCAATAATTCCTGAGGAACCTCTGTGTGCGTTGATTTAATCTCGTCCATCAGGGCATAAATGTATCTTCCTAAAATGCATGTAGCATTGGTGGACTTCAACGCCATGCTACATGACGAGAACACCTTTTTGGATGACATGTCCATCTTCTTAGAGTCCCTATCCGAGGGCACAGCTGGAAAAGACCCAGGAGCAGATCTTGCTGAGCACGAAGCCTGGACCACCAGGCTTTCAGGTGTTGGATGCCTGGAAAGAAAACCTGGGTCAGCCGGTGCAACCCCATACCTCTGAGCCACAGATCTATTGACGGCTGAAGAAGACACTTGCTTCTTCCAGACCTCCATAATGGGGTCCAGCAGTGCTTCATTGAAAGGCAAAAGTGGCTCTGCAGATGTAGAGGCAGGGTGCAACACTTTCCTCAAGATGTTCTGCTTGGCTTCAGTCATTGGCAAAGGGAGGTCCAGAAAGTCAGCTGCCTTTCTGATGACAGAATGAAAAGTGGCCACCTCCTCTGTGTACTCCCCAGGTGATGACAAGTCCCATTCAGAGGAGGTATCCAGACCACTAGCAGTGTCAAGTCCATGGAGACCCTCACAAGAGTCCTCGATCTCCCCTTCCTCCAAGGCTTGCCTCTGGTATTCCTGCTCTTCAAGGAGGCGAAGAGCAAGCCTCCTCGAGTGCAGCCTCTCCTCTATCCTCGGCGTCGACATGGCGTCAGCGGACATCGAAGAATGACGCCGATCCTCGGATCCGTCAGACGCCGGGTCTACAGGCACCATAGTTCTCTTCGGCGCCGAACGAGGAGCCGGACGGTGTGAAGACTGTCCCGGAGTCGGAGGAGGTCTAGTCGGCGTCACTGGCTGAGACATCGAAGCCGCAGGAGCCGAAGCCGTAGGAGCCGATACCGGCGCCGAGCCCACGTTCCCCAGGGGGAGAAAGGGCATAAAGGGTGCTGGTCTAAGTGGAGCTGGAGCACCCATGCTGAAGGCCAAAGGGCCCGAAGGACCAGCCGGTCCACCACCTGGAGCCATCTGTTGGAAGATGGAAAACATCGCATTCAGGAATGCGGTACTATCAGCTCCAGGGACCGGGAAAGCCGGGTACTGGGGTGCCTGGTTCGAAGGCGACACCGACGCCGGTCTCGACGTCTGCAAAGACAGAGAAAACATCTGAGGCTGCTGAACCTCGAACACTGAAGGAGGATGGCCCGATGACATGGGTGAAATCGGTGAAGCCGGAGATGGTAACGGCGTCGTCGGCTGGGGAGTGACAGTGGGAATGACTTCCCAAGTCTTCCGACGTCGAGTTGATGGAGACCTCAATCTAGACCTCTCCCTACTCGACCGGCGCTGTGATTCACGACGACGCTGGGAGTCCCGATGACGCCGATGAGACTTCGGTGACGACGACTTTCGGTGATGTCTTTCTCCTTCTTTTCGATTTCGCAAGAAAAAGCTTGGCCTCACGCTCTTTCAGGGCCTTAGGATTCATATATTGACAAGAATCGCACTTATCAACATCGTGGTCGGAACTAAGACACCACAAGCAGTCAGAATGTGGGTCCGTTACCGACATTTTGCCACCACACTCATGGCAGGGCTTGAATCCTGACTTTCTTTGTGACATTGTAATGTCCCAAAGTAAAAATAGCCAAAAGCACACTAACTGTCGATACAGCAACAGTAGCTCCCTCGAAGATAACCGTTTCGAATGGCACGGAAAAAAGGGAACTGACGTCGGCACGTCGGCGAGGACCTCTTATTGCCTGTATGACGTCAGACGGCGTCGCGTGGGCAATTGTGATGTCCTCGTCAACGTGCAGAAGCTAGGAAGAAGATTTCTGTTGAATGCTGGCGCAATGGGAGTATTCATTAGGTGAGGAATCCACAGGTAGCAAATGTATCCACCAGAAAAGTCGTTACCGAAGGTAAGTAACTCGTTCATCTATAGCTTTTTGTGCAGAAGGCAGATTCACAAAGATGATGCACCATTACATTTGTCAGACTGTTCTGTTCGCAGCGATGTGTACTGTTGATAGTTTGGTCAAAAGCCTTCAATACCCACTGCAAAGAAACAAGTCATTGTTTTCAATGATTCTTTTCGCTGTGTATCCTCCAAGCATCATTTTATAATGAAGGCTAATGAAAGACGTTTAGATTGAATGAAAGGTATGCATTCTTTAAATGTATCCATGAATCCCTCCCACTTGAATTTAGGATTACCTATTGTGCTAGCAGTTTTGTCAAAAAGTGTTTTATTGTGTACATTAATTTACATAACAATTCCAAACATTGTCCCAATTAATGTGGTCCTCAGATGTGTGCGTGGGCCTATCACCTGTGGCAAGGGTATATGTCTCAATAGGGCGGGACTATTGTAATCGACAGGAACAGGACAAAACTGTAGCCCTGCCAAGTCATTGTGGTCTCAAATTGGTCTTCCCGTGGTCTAAGTTATGGCCTATTCGTGTCCTGAATAATAGGTCCATTCATACATGTGGGGTATGTTTTTAATTACAAGGAGTCTGGGCATTTTGAGTGGTGGGACTGTTTCTGTATGTTGGAGTTTCAAGAGGTTTTCTGTCATACAAAATGGAGAACTTGTGATATTTTAAGCCATACTTTGCCATTTGTATATAATTCCTTTAAAAACAACCTAGTGGGATTCAAACAAGCCTCATCACTGTGGAATGCTCTGGAACTCTAATTTTAAGAAATATCTAGGATTCTTACATTTTTCTGGGTGCGGGCCAGCCACTGTCATAAATACTACAGTCATCCACATTGAAGCTTCCTCTATCTAAAAACATTATGCCATGTCTAACGTGGTTTCCTGCTCAAAGCAACTGAAAATCCACATGTCTCCTGTAACCCTACACTCATTAGATCCAGTGATACACCGATGTAAACAAACATGTATAAAGACGTATATGCAAATAAGGCTGTTCATTTCTACAGTGTTGTAAAATTATTTTGCATGCTTTCCCAAACAACATTCCCTATGTTCCTAACATCCTGCATGAAAACCAATCTTGACTTAAAACTTCTCATTGTCAGCTCTCTTTTTTCCTTATTTTCCTAAAATGACACCATCCCTGCACACCTTCTTTCTCTGAACACAGCATACTCGATCACATATGTTTACCTCAATTTGTATTATTGCATTTCTGCGAATTGCCCACTACTTCTTCCAAAGATCACAACAAACTCCTTTGTAACACTCCTGCATCCTCTCCAGTTCATTGTCCTGCCAGCAATCTGCATGAACTCTCATGTCCATTAATAATGATCATACCTAGCTCCTATTAATTTGATCTACCACAAAGAAACTTAATTAAATGCATGGATTGGTTTCCTTGCAAGCACAAGACTAATCACTATTACCAGCACTAAACAATAACCATTAACTTTTGATTCCTGGAGCATCAGGCTGCCCTGAGTAAAGCACTTCAACTCTTTGTCTGGGGTAGTAAGTGCTATATAAATCCAATTAGAATTACAAATAAATTGCAAAGAAATCAGAAACAACATTATTTTAAGTACATTTCCCCAAACAGATAGTCAGGGGAAGGGAGGTTTGGCTTGTATCAATAGGTTCCTTAAGTTGTACAGAATTAGAAAACATATACTCTATTATGTCAAGAGTGGAATTATGTTGAGTTCATCTATGCATCCAGCCACTTTTCCTTTCCAAGGCCTATGGATATGCACATTATGCCATGGCAACTCCTTCTGCTGCATAACATATGCAGAAGTGTACTGGGCTAAAAAGGGTTTCAGCTTATTCTCTGCTGACCAGTCAGATAGAGGGCAGCAGAGACTATAAGTAGGTGTGCCCATGCAGGACATCTTATTAGAAGGTGAGGGAAATGCTAATCCCCTCACAGGCTTCTTCTTAATTCTGCCCCGACCAAACATATGTATCATGTCTAGTCCTCTGTAGCTTTAACATGAGGTTGAAACTTGTCCAGCTCCATCTTTCTCATAATTGTGTCCTCTAGGATCACTATTTGAGGTAAGCACGCACTGTGACACGTAGATCTATCAATGTGCGCAGTTTAACTTGCAAATCCACTTGTGGGCGTAATACAGATTGTGATCTGTTCACGCAATCACAATCAGAATCCTTTTTATTGTGAGTGTGATTCTTCACAATATTTAATGTTTTACACAGCCCACTGGATGGAATTGTTCCCTCGGATCAGTAGCTAGAGATATAGGGCCATATGTACGAACTCATTTTCCCATAGACACAGAATGGGTAAAACCCTTTGCTACATCTGGCCCATAATTTCTGTCTCACAATTTTGCAGTTAATGGACGGTCACCTTCCTTCTCTCTTGAACACAGGTAATTCAAATCAAGAAAAGGTTTCTATCTCTTCCTTTACCAGATTATATGGTTTGGTTTATTTCTGTGTTTGCTTGCCACATTCTGTCCCCATCCATAGGCCGATTAGACAATTTAAATGAAAGGGCCTTGGGTCCTGATAAAAGACTTAGCCACAGTTTAGGTTAATGGTAGGGGCTTGAAAATATAAAATAATACCCATATTTAATGTTACTTTCATTCACCTTCAGCCAAAAGGAAGTTTTATCCCATCTGTTCTATGGCCATCATTCTTCCCGTTCCCAGGAACACATTAAGGGGGTCATTCTGACCCTGGCAGTCATGGACCGCCAGGGCCAACGACCATGGGAGCACCGCCAACAGGCTGGCGGTGCTCCCATGGGCATTCTGACCGCGGCGGTACAGCCGCGGTCAGAGACGGAAAACCGGCGGTGTTCTGCCGGTTTCCCGCTGCCCTGGGGAATCCTCCATGGCGGCGCTGCAGGCAGCGCCGCCATGGGGATTCCGACCCCCTTACCGCCAGCCTGGCTCTGGCGGTTTTGACCGCCAGAACCTGGCTGGCGGTAACGGGTGTCGTGGGGCCCCTGGGGGCCCCTGCAGTGCCCATGCCACTGGCATGGGCACTGCAGGGGCCCCCTAACAGGGCCCCACCAAGATTTTCAGTGTCTGCCAAGCAGACACTGAAAATCGCAACGGGTGCAACTGCACCCGCCGCACCCCTTCCACTCCGCCGGCTCCATTCGGAGCCGGCATCCTCATGGAAGGGGGTTTCCCGCTGGGCTGGCGGGCGGCCTTCTGGCGGTCGCCCGCCAGCCCAGCGGGAAACACAGAATTACTGCGGCGGTCTTTTGACCGCGCAGCTGTATTCTGCCGGCGGGACTTTGGCGGGCGGCCTCCGCCGCCCGTCAAAGTCATAATGACCCCCTAAATGTTAAGGTAAGCACCCTTCCAAGTGTAACACTGATACTGCAAGAACAGTCTCATTGTGAAGATTGAGTATGTTTGTGTTATCAGTACAAGACACAAATGAGAAATGGGCCCTACGATGAAGCATGGCACTCCAAGGTGGGTGAGAGCCATGCTTCCTTAAAACAAATAGTTCAACTCACTCTTTCAGATGAGCAAACCTGACCATGCCTTAGTCAGTGTATAGGTTCTTTTTACCCATGATACTTCTTGTTCGGTATGTTTAATGTTAGGGAGGCAGTATCCCAGGAAGAGTTCTCTTTTTCCTCTAGTCTTTTTGTAAATTTGAAACATGCAACAACACTTTTAACACATTTGTTAAAAAAAAATATATATATTATTATGTCTTCAAACTGCAATGAAATATTGATGCAGGTTTTTCACCAATACATAGCTCTGCATCTGCTGAAAAAAACATCTTGGGGCTTATTCACAAATATATTTTACAGTGCATGAAGTAGAGCTCCTGTAGTACTCTTTTACATACTCCTACATGCCCTTATGAATTGTATTCAAAGCGTCTAAAATGGGAATAAATTTGAATATTCATGTAATATTGCTATACAATTAGTACATATAAAAATAACTGTGCCTTCTGGCACGTTTACTGATACGGAGCTGAGGGTTTTGGGACAGATCAAAAAAGCGTGTAAGATTACAGGAAAGAATAGTACTGTAGTGCTAATTCCCGTGTCTCATAAATGCTTTCGTGACTCTGTCGCAAAATGTGTATTGGTGCACAAACAAACTAAATAGGGATATGTATTTAAAAAACGCCTAATACCGTTTTTTTTTTTAAAAAAAGCTTGGAAGCAGAGGTCTCCAAACAACCTGGCAGTAAAGGGGTTAAAATACAATTTCCACAATCAATTCTTGTTTTTTTGGGACCGGGTTGCCACTGTACCACTTAAAGGTGTGAGGGCTATTTCCAAGCAGAGATGTCATTAGGAAGGGCTTCATGTGAAGAGCTGCAACAGTGTAATGCAGCATTTGAGCTCCAGGTACACCTTCTGGGTTGATTATTTCCATAGGATACTTCCATTAACTGATGCTAATTAGTGGGTGTCACAGATGTGCATTACTTTATAATCACTAAGTGCAACAATGATAGAAATTAAAGTTGACTAGTTGTAAATGATTCGTAATGTGTTTAGATGTGGCTTATGGTTTTGGGCATTAGACAATAGGCAGTAATTGAGAAGAAACAACTAAAGGTTTACTAGTTGAGTAACAATACCAACTAAAGGACTTCTACACCATAAATCAACAATAATCAGATGCAAAATACAAACCTGCAAGATAGCTCAGTGAGTAGTTAACTCACTGCTGCCATCTGCAATGAAGTGCAGTTTATGAGGTTGAATCTTTGCAAAATAAACTGAGCTTTCCATCCTCCCAAGGGCAGTAAATTGAGTACAGTTAAATTGATAATCACAATGTGTGATATTTATACAGTATGGGAACAGTCAAGTTTCGGTATTAAGTACTAAATAAAAACAAACATTTATTCAAATCAACTGTAAATTCTCACATAGCAGTTCATTACGTGTCCAGACATTTTTATGCAAACAAGTTCCTACATCAGAAGCAACTTGCTTCTGGTCTATTGTCTTCACACTGGAAATCACAAAGATTACCATCACATAAAACATCTCTTAGAAGTCTAGAAACGCCAAATATCTTGTGTACAGGAGCAACTTTTCCATTTGCTATACCAATTATGTGTGCCATAACATAAATCAAAGGCCCCGTCACAATAGGTTAGGTAATCACTTGTTAGGTGAAAACTAGCATTGGCGCCCAAAATTAGATTACCATGAGGACAGAAATTGTGAGTGTTTCTGCCTGTGAATTATCACAAATTGCAAGAGCACAAAGCAACCTGCCTGTCAAAGAGGGGCAGAGATGCCATCTGCAAGTGGATGCAGTGAGTGACTGCACCCTCCTGCGGATGAACATCTGGGGGGTCCATTGGACCCACATTTAAGGTTCGCCTCAGAGGGGCACACTGGCTTTGTGCCACCTCTTCATGTCTCACAGTCACAACAGCTCCTTTGTCTCCGTGCCAGCATCTGTAATATGGCATGAGTGCAGAGGCAAAATATTCCCTCATTTCCATACATCCAGCCTCATGCAAATGAGGGAAGGCCCTCTTGGGATCAGATCACTAGAATGATCTATATTACAGAAGGGGTTGCACAAACTTATGCAGACCCTTCTGTAATACCAAAGTACCCTAGGAAAACAGAAACAGAAACACACACTCCCTGTGCCCCTAAGGAACTCGGGGCAACACGGCCCCAGTGCCTGGATTATGTATGAGGTGCACTGCCCCCCATCTGTGCCACAGTGCACTTTTAAGTTTATGTGCCAGGCACAAATCATATCCTGCACCCTATTACAGTTAATGAATGATCTGCCCTCAAAGCAGCTGCAAGCAGGTGCCTGCCCTTGGTGCAGCACAATATTAAAACACAAACTTGCTCTCTGAAACAGGCCCAGGTGAAATTGTATTACGTAAAAGTAATTGGACTAATTTTGGTAATTTCATATTATTCTTGTGCATGAAAATTAACAAAAATTGGGTGCTCACGTAATTCACAGTAATTTGGGGCACAAATGCCTACTGCAAGAGCACAGGATCAGAGTGAAAGCAGCTGCTGACTGCTGCTGTTTGTGCTCTTTTGCATTTAGTGCTATTTTCATACCGCAAAAGAGGTCCTCTGGTCCATGTTGGATGCAAGGGTGCATTTTACACTAAGAAAATATTGCTAAATGCTGGGCTACGCTTCTCTCATATTTCAGCTTTCTGCTACACCAAATGAAGCAGGTTATGCTCACCTCTAGTTTGAACCAACCCGCCTTTCACATTGCAGGCAGCAACCCGAGCTTTACTACAAAGGTGGGCAGCGATCACCCTGTAGAAAGGTGCTGCAAGTGACTGAACCTACCTGCATGGGATGCCTTAGGGGGTCCATGGAACACTCATTCCCTCCTGTAAAGTGGTGCCTTTACAGTGCTTGCAGCCACTTCTGAAATACCCAAGTTCTCCTGAGGAGTCCAGGCACGCACGTCTGTTGCACCCAGGGGCACTTATGTAATACTGCCCGAATGGCCGTTTCAGAGTCCAGTTCTTTATGCAAAACCATGTACAGCTCAAATTATTAGTTTAAAAATCTCGAAGTTACTGGATGGGCTGCGGACATCAGGGCTCGAAAACAGAGGGCAGTAATTGCACCTTCCAGCCTTCGAGCTCTTCTGTCAGCAGTGCATGCCTTAATTTGAAGATTTTTCGAGTTAATCTACACCTACAGACGGCAAAAAAAGAAATGTGCAGATGCCTTTTACATAGGCCTGAGTTCAAAGAATGGGATTATGATATGGCCCTATGTGTACAATTTACCCCTGCGTTTTCGGATTCAATTGTGGTCATGGCTAAAGCCTTCATTCCAAGAAAGGCATGCAAGCAGACAAAGGGTTCTTAAACTTTACACAAACGTGCTAATTTTCAGCTTTGCAACAGCCACAGAAAAGGTCCTGGCATTTTCAGGGTTGCAGAAATGAGCATGTTTTAGCCTCGGTGATTAATATTGCAAGTGACACCAAGGAAGAAACATTGACATGAGGAACAGGCAGTGCCCGGGCGTTTGGCTTTCATGGTCGAGAGGATTACATGAAATTGAATCTTTGTTCGCTCAGATATACCTACATTTAATTATGAGCGGATCAATAGCTTAACAGACTAAACAACCTACAGGTGTAATACAAATCCACCCCTTCTCTTTTTAATCTGCGCGTTTGCTGGGCAGCACATCCATGGGCGAGACGGCGAAGCGCAGGATTTCATGCTCTTGAATTTGTGCCCAGCCATCAAAATGATCAATTCTTGCCGGGCAGACACCGGCTTTGAGCTATTCTCCATGGATGGCATTATAATCGTGATAGGTATTTTATTAAGATGTTGAGCACAGCAGCGCCATTGTATTTCACTGTGGCGGTTTCATACTTCGCGCAGCAGGAGTGACTGATGGCTTGACGGCGTTGCGATGAACCTGTCAGAAACGGCAAGGCGCGCAGTAAAATGTATTTGTACGTTCATGCAGCTTCACTCAGCTGCTCTGTCCTGGTTCTCTGTCGTCTTGCCCGTCATTTACATTCCATTGTGCTCAAGACTGAGGATAGGTATTCTTCTTGCACAACTTTTACGCGTATTTAGGCACATTTTTAAATACAATACTTATGTATTTTAAGTACCGGAAGTGGAGACATACAGGCCTCCGTTTTAGTTGCATTTGCTCATACGGTTCTTAGAATGGGGTGATGGCCGACGCATCCAGTGCTTAGGGCCGTATTTATACTTTTTGGAGCACAACTGCGCCAACGCAGTTGTGCGTCAATAAATTTAACGCCGGCTAACGCCATTCCAAAGCGCCATGCGGGCGCCTTATTTATGGAATGACGTTAGCCGGCGGAGCTGCCTGGTGTGCGTCAAAAAAAAATGACTTACACCAGGCAGCGCCGGCGTAGGGGAAAATGGAGCTTGGGCGCCAAAAAATGGGGCAAGTCAGGCTGAGGCAAAATTTTCGCCTCAACCCGATTAGCGCCATTTTTTTTTACTCCCAACCCCCGTTGAAATGACTCCTGTCTTAGCAAAGACAGGAGTCATGCCCCCTTGCCCAATGGCCATGCCCAGGGGACTTATGTCCCCTGGGCATGGTCATTGGGCATAGTGGCATGTAGGGGGGCACAAATCAGGCCCCCCTATGCCACCCAAAAAAAATAAAATAAATACTTACCTGAACTTACCTTCAGTTCCCTGGAATGGGTCTCTCCATCCATGGGCGTCCTCCTGGGGTGGGCAGGGGTGGCAGGGGGTGTCCCTGGGGGCATGGGAGGGCACCTCTGGGCTCCTTCCGAGCCCACAGGTCCCTTAACGCCTGCCCTGACCAGGCGTTAAAAAATGAGCTGGACGTCATTTTTTTTTACCCGCCCACTCCCGGGCGTCATTTTTGCCCGGGAGTGTAAATACGGCGCACATGCCTCAGAGTCATTTTTTAGACGGGAACGCCTACCTTGCATATCATTAACGCAAGGAAGGTGTCCACGCTAAAAAATGATGCAAACTCCAAGATCTTTGGCGCTACACAGGTCTAACGCCAAAGTATAAATATGGAGTTAGTTTTGCGTCGGATTTGCGTAAAAAAAAACGACGCAAATCCGGCGCAAACAGAGTATAAATATGCCCCTTAGTTTCAACTGTGGGGGCAACCAGCACTACTTATTTTTGGGGGAGGGGCATTCACTTTTCCACATCTGACATGTACAAATAGCAATAGTGGGAAAAACACACAAAGCGGAATCAGAGAGTACAAGAAAAAGGGAAGAACTGTCACTAAGGGAGAAAACAGGAACCTGCAGGAATGAGATATATTAGGCGGGACTGTCTGGCAGTGGATTGAAGAGGCCTAGGGTGAATTGAAGACTACACTGCTTCAGCATTCCGCGTGACATTTAGTTGCATCAACTCGTGGCTTCTGGGTAGAACTTTAGGCACCACCACTCATTCATTTATAGATTAAGCACTACTGACGTGCATGACTTAAATGCCTTGATTGTACTTTTCATGCTGCTGATATATATTTTGAGATGTCTACTTTTTAAAGCAACCACATCTTTATTTGTGTTGAAAATATCTGGAATACTGTGAGCTACTCCAATCACATGTATGCCAGTGACAGTGTCACTAGTTAAAATTACAAAATACTCTTACATACAGTACGAGAAAGGAAATGTAAGCACAGTTCTTCATCTTAAAATAATTATCCATTGTCAAACAAAGTTTCATGTTGTGAGACAGTTTGTACTTTAACACACAGCAAACTATTTTGGACTAATACATAAATGCCTTTCGGTTGTTATTTCTACATCTGAACTCCATCAAGGAATTATAGGGGAGCTGCACTCTTTGCAATATCACTGGTCTACAATGCTAAACGTGTTGCTCAAGGTTGAATTGATGCTTAAGAGTATCTAAATGTACAAGGTAGAAATGGGTCTATGTCATGCTTAGACTCAAGCTACCAGCATGCTCAGAAGCAATAGCAGAGTGTAAGAATGAATATATATACCTATATATATATATATATATATATTTAGGTATATATATATATACACACATATACGCTAAACTCACATTTTTACCACAAACATACATTTGAATTCAAAATGGGTCTTGCAGTCCAATCATGATCAGATGCCTAAGTATCATCAGAAGTCTTCAAGTAGATCCCTGTCACCTGCTGTATATATATATTAAATTGTGGCACTTGAAATTTCCCCAAATGATTATCTTCTTTGGGTAGACTAGCTCTGCTCTACTGTCAGGTACTCAAGTCAAGTTTATTTGCATAGCAATAAAAACCATTGCATTACAGTTCAAAAGAACAATGTCTGCTACATAAAAATTCATTTAAACAAGAAAAGTGTATTTAAAAATCACCATAGTTTAGTCTGTTGTTAAAAACATTTCTAACAAACTCATCAAGAATATGACACAACATCTGTTCACGCCACTGTCAAGAAGTAAAAGCAATGACTGATAAATCCTGAAATCTGGAGTTATTGTTTCTAAAATGGCCCACAGGCCCTACTGATTATTTATTCTCTGTGCTTTACTGGGGCAAATGTATCTTTTTGTGAGACCCTTGGTTCCAAACCATAAATTGCTGTTTATTAGTGCCAATGAGAACCCCTTAACCCGCTTATGGAGATTTCAAATGTAAAGAGCTCAATTTAAGTTCACCTGACCCGACACCATCATGTTCCCCCAAAAGATAATTAAAGACAGGTATACACCTCATGCCCAGATGTATACCATGTGTCTACTGTTAGGTACTCAAATACTCTTGACCCTCCTATTAGTTATTCAGATAATCTTGATTACACTTATCTGCTCTTAAGCTATTTGCTCTTCCTATTAGCTTCACTTGGGAGAAAAAACCTGCTTCGAGTTTGCCACCCTCACAGCAGGGTATGTCAGGGTTGTTGGGGAGTGACCTTAAGGGGTCTGCCACTCAATAAAGCAAGGAGAGGTATTCCCCACCAGCCAGCTTATCCCTCGACTATCCTGCGCTCTACAGTGAATTGCCAGTAAAAAACATCTCCCAGAGTGAAGCACAGATCTCTATTCAGTCTCTTTTTGCCTCCATTGAATTCTCTTTTCCTAGATAGTTGCCAGATCCCCTGTTACATTTCTAGAGCATAAGGCAGCTTAGTGTACTTCTACTTTTATAGGTTTGGCATAAGCCAACAACTTTTAATTTTACCAACAATTTTATGTATAATATACTCAATTTACTGGTTTTCACCAGCTTCTGTCTTCTAATTGACCTGTTGTTTTGACATTCACATTTTGCTTCTGCCCAATCCAGCATACAGCATGGAGGAATGGATCAGCCAAATTCAGACATAGGCAAACCTCATTGGGAGTGATGGCATTCTGCCCTCTCACAAGGAGCACATTCATGTTCAAGGTAGTTTCCTTCAGTGTCACAGACTGTTATGACAATGTGGGCTTTTTGAAAGCAAAATTTATTTTGATTTTTTTAGCCATTTTTTTACACAGTGAAGGGCCAGACATCTTTTTCAATAACAACATTTTGAAAACATCATGAGAAAAAAACACAGCATTGACAACATCAAAAGGTTGATGGACAATGAGAAACCTTCTGGCTTTTGCCAGTGGTCTTCATTCTTGTGGTAGTGTGGTTCAGCTTTAAAGTTAATCCTATCAGCTAGGAGCAATGGTCACAGGACCAGGAGGACAGTGCTAGCATCAGAGCCTCAGATTTATGAGCCGTCCTGATGACTTGGCTGGAGAAAGAATGCAGTGACACAGCTGCCCGACAACTGCTACCAGCAACGAAGAGACAGCGACCTCGGACCGCAAAGTAACCCTGAACCGAGCACTTTAAAAGAGAGGAACATGCTATGGAAATGAGGGGCTCGCCCGGAAATAATTCTTATGAAGGAGCCCATAACTGAAGATTTCACCGGGAATGGAGGAATGTTTAGAAAACTACAGGAACAGCATAGTCACCATTTAGAGACAGCCGTAGAGTTGGCAATATATGATTTCCTCGAAGGAATGTTATGGACGTTGGACATTAGATGTATGACACAGGGCTGAGAATTTAAGGATTTTCGAAACTGAAACTGTTAGCAATAAACCTGAAGATTTTATTCTTACAAAGCAATTATGTTATGGTCGGATTATTGAGATCTATGAGGAGAGTCAACAGATGGGTGGAGGTGCCACCATTAAGCGACTGCCATGGCACAGAACTTCCACACAAGCAGAGAGCAACACTGAATCTCATGAAATTATTGGCTGCATGATTTCAGTGGTCGTTCACGATTAACTAACCCCGAGAGATAAGGCAGTGGGGATCAAGGTTGTCAATGTACTGCGGCATAGGATGAACATTGACAGATGATTTGGATAGACGGTGACATGCTGAGGCTTTTGTGCCAACGCCGTACACTCACTATTACGGATAAACTGCCTCTGAAATTGTAGATAGCTCATTCTATAAAAAATACACTTGTTCCTGTGGCACCTTCAAAGTCTGTAGGAAACAGCCCTGATTGATGCTTCAAGACACAGACTATAGAGATTTTGCGGAAACGCTCACGAAGTGTTAACCGAGAGACGAGGCCTAGTTTGCTCTGCACAAACCTTGAGCAACGCTACTTCATTTACCACTGTATGCTTTCTAGGAGCACCTGAAAGGGAGTGACAATTGTCACTCTCTGCTGAAGGACCGTATGCAATTGTATTCCAATGAATGCTGCTTGATTAATGGCGGCACATCTTCAATGCATTTACAAGTGAGCGCGGAGAGCCCCCACTTCGAAGAGCGCCATCTCAGGCGGACAAGAAGGAAGGAAATTTGACATTTACATGTTTATGAGGGGAGGGTTTCACTCGACCTCAGCTAAGTGCAATTTTAACATGGGCACTTTAGGAAACATCAAACAATGTCACTTGTTAACTAAAAGGAGACCAGTCTGTGCACAGAATCTGTAAATAAGAGAATGACGGCAAAGGCTAGAGGACCCTAGAATCGTTTGGTTTGATGGCTAAAGAGGTTAATAGAACATGGAAGCGAAATGTGAGAACAATGTCAGATCTTTCTGGTGTGGGAAAGAACAGTTTAATGAGGTGGTATGCTTTGTGATACTTCCAATTCGAACTAATTGTTATCTTTGAAGTTAATGCTTTATGTATTTATTCCACGTTTGATTATGGCATAGCTCCTGTTTGCTGAATTATCTACATGCAAGCATGGCTGGAGAATAGGGTCCTTTGTGGGCTATTGGATGAAGATTACCAGCCATCAGAAGTCAGTGGCGCAACAAAAGTGACTTGCGCCCTGTAGCAACAATGAAAATAGGACCCTGTCCCATAGTTAAGTAGTAAAAGACAACCATAATTGGGCTGCAGAGGCCTCCTCACACCACTGGGTCCACATGACACTGAACCTGCTACACCCTCATAGCCCTTTCAAGAGGTAGGGTTCTAGGGGTTTTCTGAACGGCTCTACGGAGAAAAACTTGTCATCGAGTACTGGGGTATTTGAGCAGGAGATGGTGTACTCGACTTAGGGAGTGGTCAGACAAAAAGTGTCTTTTTGCAGTGAAAGGTTAAAACTCTCAGACAGTTTATCGTGTGCTTCAGAAATACAGCCTCTCGTCTCGTTGTCCAACGGTGTACTAAACTATTACAGGTCATGTAATTACGTTTCCCACAAAGTGAAATTTTAGAAATAGCATTTTCAACAACTGAAGCTTTTTCCAGAATTATGAGAGGGAAGGATTTGAACAGGGGTACCTAGTGCTTATAGACTTTGGCCCATATTTATACTTGGTTTGCACCGAATTAGCGTCATTTTTTTACACTAATTCAGTGCAAACCTAACTCCATATTTATACTTTGGCGCTAGACATGCCTAGCGCCAAAGTTATGGAGTTTACTTCATTTTCTGGATGTGAAAACCTACCTGGCGTCAATGAGATGCAAGGTAGGCGTTCCTGTCCAGAAAATGACGATATGGCCTTAGCACCATACTTATCCCCGGTACTAAAATCTAGCACAGGGGGATGTGGGCCTTAAGCTAAGCTTGCTTAGCACCATTATTTAACGCCTGGGTCAGTGCAGGCATTAGGGGACCTGTGGGCTTTTTTTCATGGTCATTGCCCCAGGGACACCCTCACCCACCCACACCCACACCAGGAAGACACATCAGGATGGGGGGACCCCATCCCAGTTAGGTAGAGGTAGGTATGGGTAGGTATTTTTTATTTTTTTAAGTGCCATGGGGGGGCCTAACTTGGGCCCCCCACATGGCACTGGGCCCAGTGGCCATGCCCAGAGGACATACGTCCCCTGGGCGTGGCCATTGGGCTGGGGGGCATGCCTCCTGTCTTAACTGAGACAGAAGTCATGTCCATGGTGTTCTAACTTTCATGAAAAAGACGCTAGTCTGGGAAGAGGCATTTTTTGTTGCCTCTGCCCGTACTAGCAACACCCTCTGACGCTAAACCCCCTGTTCCCTCTACGCTTTCCCCACCCGGCTAGCATCCTTTTCTATGATGCTAGCCGGGCTTTACTGCTGGCTAGCGTCATACCATAAATATGACGCCCAGTTGGCATCTTGGTATGGCGCTAGCCGGTGGTAAACTTTTTGTCGCTGAAATGCCCCTTTGTTATTCAGAAAAAATGTGTAGAAGCTCATGTTTCACTTTGGATAAAGCTTCACAGCTAGTTTTAAGGAATGCTGCTGCAAACACGACAAGTTGATTGAAAATGTAATTGACCACTTTGTATCAAAACATGGAGTATTGACTTGGAAACTTAGAACATTAACATAACTTTTCTGAAATGTTTGCAAATTAAAAAATTGCTATTCAGATTTGTTGCACATATTTAAAACTCTGTCTATTATCAGCAGGAACGTGGTGGTATGTTTTGTCTCTACACATGTGTGAACATCATGACTGTTAGACTTGGCATCCTTGGCGTGGTCTCCCCTAACGTTTTGCCTCTGTTTATCAGATTGTTAATGTGTGCTGGTCTCTGTTTGTACTGTTTTTTGATACTCTGGGCACTTTACCACTGCTAACCAGTGCTGAAGTGCAGGTGCTCCTGTAAAGAAAATATGCATAATTGGCTATCCAGGATTGACATGTTTGATTTACTAGTAAGCCCCTAGTAGAGTGCACTAGAGGTGCCCAGGGCCTGTGTTTCTAATGCTACTAGTGGGCCTGCAGCACTGGTTGTGCCACCCACATTAGTAGCCCTGTCAACATGGCTAAGACCTGCCACTGCAGTGTCTATGTGTGCAGCTTTAAACTGCCAATTCAACTTGGCAAGTGTACCCACTTGCCAGGCCTAAATCATACCTTTTTATACATGTAAGGCACCCCTAAGGTAGGCCCTATGTAGCCAAGTGGGCAGGGTGCAGTGTATGTTAAAGACAGGACATGTACTTATGTTTTTTAAATGTCCTGACAGTGAAATACTGCCAAATTCATTTTTCACAGTTGCAAGGCCTATCACTCTCATAGGTTAACATGGTTGCTGCCTTTAATTGTTATTAAAATGTAGATTCCTTTTGAGAGCAGATAGAAATATGGAGTTTAGGGTCTCTGAGCTCACAATTTAAAAATACATATTTTAGTGAAGTTGGTTTTTGGGTTGCAAGTTTGAAAATGCCACTTTTAGAGAGTAAACAAACACAAATAATGGACGGAATGCAGAACCGATCAAACCTTCATCCCTTGTCACAGATCTGGGTTTAATCCATCAATTCATTTGCTCACCATGCCATCCCAGTTTGGATCAATCAGATGCAAATCAGTCTTGACCCTGTTCCACATGGGAACAGTCTAGTCCGAACTGCCAGGCCAACTCCTCCCTGGACCAGAAACAAGCACCCTGGGACTGGTTTCAGGGTATCATCCTATATCAGCCAGGCTAGCTTGAATCCAGTGGTACGACGTACTTTAACTATATTCCCCTAGTAGAAAACTGCAGGCCTCTACTTTCAGACAAAATGTAATTATCCCGCTCAATCTTTTACAAATATGAAGGTTTCAGAGCATAATTTGCCTGGAAGTGATGTATATTAACATTGCATTAAAATAAGTTAAGCTACCTTTACTTTATTTTCTGAGCACTTTTTAGAATTTCATGGAGATAATGAAAACAGTGAAAAAAAGACTTCAAACACAGGATTACTGTAGGTTTTCATTTTTTATGACTTACTGTTCTGTTTCTGGACTTGATGTTACAAGTGGAATACTAAATCTATTTCCAAAAGTTTTAACAGTAAGACATCATTAGGAAGTTTATTGCGATGAAATTTAACCTATGTTATATATTTTTTAAGAATTGGTCTAGTTAATTTTTTATTCAAATTCTTATGGGTGTAGCTAGCATCTAAATCAGACATCATAGTTCTGCTGAATACAGATAAAATATATTTGAAAATAGTATCTGTTGTTGCCTGTTGGCACATAATCTTCCTTTCCCCCAGGGGGTCACAAAGGCTCCGTTTCCTCTTCCAAACTCATATTTTCAGATGTGTGGCTCTCTACCAAAGATGGACTGTTAATCCAGGAGTTCTGGAAATAACAGAGTATTATTTGTTGTTCACTACAGATGGTTCAAGCCATGCAAGTAAATGTGGCTAAATTATGTTTTATTTGGAACAAGTGTACTAATTAACACACATTCAGTCAGTCAGTCAAATACTTTTATTCAGCTAAAAGCTACAAAAAACGAAAACATCAGTAAAATTCACAAATACATGAAAACAAATAACCAGTATAAAATCACAAGAAATTAATACATATGTGGCTCAAGATACAAAGTACAGTGTTGTAACACATGAAATTCGTTCAATTTAGAACAATCGAATCACAACTCAGTTTAGATAATCCTATAAATAAAATAACCACAGCAAACATAGACTCTGGCCTAGGATGTATAATTAAAGGTTCAAGTTTCTCAGAAATTGTTATGATTCTTGTCTCTTCTAATTCTAAGTGCTGGACAGCAATATTCCGATTCTAAAAGCTGTAAACTTTGCAGGATTAAAATATGTGATCTAAGACCATATGAGTGCCATTAAGGGCATACAAATTGCAGACTAGGGCATGAATAAGAGCCACAAAAAACATAAAATGCACAATTGACTGTTTGGTGGTATTGTCGCAAGGGCAGCAAGCTAATATGGGGAAACAAGTGCCCTGCCGAGGATATGCTACCAAAAACTGCTAAGTGCTAACCTAAAATGAGTCAAATAAAATCTATGTTCGGGGTTCAAAATACACAATAAATATAGCTCTATCCCTTCTGTGAATTTTATATCTAGGTAATGACAAACTGAGCTCATAGATAAACACTTGGAGAGTCTGGCCTGGCTTCTGTGTTGATAAAAATGGGTTTTCACCAATTTCTTTGAGTTGATATCGATTTCTTCAGGTGAATAAAGCAAATTTGGCAAACCAAGGTCGGAGAAAGCACTCTTAACATAGGATAGCCAGGGGATATAGTCCATATCGTCTTGTCTTAAACAATCTTCAAGGAACAATCAGAAAAATGTATTATGCGACAAGTGCCAAATCTTGAGCCAAAGAAGGAGTGGTGCCTCCTTAACTATAGTCTCCAGAAATTGTAGCCCAAGTTCCAGATGGACAATCAAGCTGGCAGTACTCTTAGAGGTAATCTGCATCAGAATTTGTTCTCTATACAGTAATTTGTAACTCCCCTCCACTGGGAAGTGTAGCCCCAAACGCCAGCCCCATAAGTCCCCAGAATAAAGCATATGCTTTTGTACATTGTAAACAGCTCCTTAATGGGCTTATGACCAAGTTTAATTGAGAATATAAAGACTGAATCTACAAACCTGGTAAATTTACAGGCCCTCTGACTCAGGAGCGTATCCCATCTTAAACTGGCCACCAACAAAACCCCAAGATAATTCAAATTCTGCACCTTAGTGACTGGAATTCCATCTATATTGTGTGAGTGTGAGCTTGTTTTTTTTTGGTCCACAAGTCATTGTTTATGATTTCTGGTGGTAATTTTCAGATTTAGCATCCTTATAAAATCATTAAAAGAGTCAAGAGGCAACTGTAATCCATTAGCGGTGTGGGTAGATTAAAACTGCATCATCTGCATAAAGTAAAACAGGAACTAGGTGGATCTCAGCTGTAGGGAGCTTCTTGCCTCTGGTCACATGCTCCAACGCAAGATGATTGATATAAAAAGAAACAAAAAGGGGTTAAGATGCAACCTTGTCTCACACCTTTACTAGAGTTAAAGGAAGGACTGCATTCACCATTTACCAAAATTAACCTCAGCTATCGTACTCCCAGTGCAGACGATTCAAAAGATCAATCAGAGAAGAATAAATCCCTGCCTTGCCCATCAGGTCCCATAACTTGCCCCTGTCAACCATGTCCAATGCACTGGAGCGATCCATGAAAGTCATATGGAGAGCTCCTCCCATAGCCTGAATGTATTTCCTAGATAACAAGAGCAAATTCATGGTTTGCTGAACTGTGCCAACTCCCGGGCGAAAACCATATAGCACTTCTGAGAAGAAGTTCTTCTCCACTGCCCAGTGTTCCAGTTTTTGGAGGACTACCCTCCCAGGGATATTTACAGATGAGTCCAAAAGGGAGATAGGTTGATAGCAGGCTGGTTGTCTTCTGTCCCCCGCTTTTTTAAATATTGGGTCAATAATGGACTCATAAGGAGTTAGAATTAGAATTAGAACTAGGAATATCTCCTCTTTCCACAGCATGGAAGATGTTTGTTAGCAAGTGTGCCCAAAAGGTGGGATTCTATCAAGAAACATCTATGGATATTTTGTCTGGTCCTACCGCCTTTCCTGCAGGGGATGTTAGTATAGGTCTAGACACTGTGCACCCTTCTATAGGATTGCTTAAAGCTAAAATGTCAACGGAGGAGGTAATTGCTGCATCTGCTGGAGCTTGAGGTGGGTAGTCCTGTCCAAACAATTTTTGAGAAATGACAGACCAACTTGTCAGCGGGAATATGGCATTCTATTCTAGGCTGAATATCATCTGCAAAAAAAAGACCAGTTTATCACTTCTCAAAAATTCTTGGAGTCCCTGAGTTTGGAAGCAGTCTGCAGGCCTTCCCATGCCTGCCTCCTTAACATCTGTTTCTTCTTGTCTAAAGTGAACTTATATATAAACCTAGCTTGTGTAAAATACTCAACGTTGGGAGGTGACATTTTAGATACTATTTTAGTTGTTTTAAAGACGCAGTGCAGTGCGCATTAAACAATTTGTATGAGGGAGTTCCCATTTGTTTTTCCTTTGTACCAGCATACTTAATGCTAGTTACAAAGGCCCTTGAAGCTTTCACGAACCTCTCTAACCTTTGCCTCCTCAGATAGGCAACACATGACTTCAGCTTGGGTTAAGATAATTCAACTCTCAGAAAGTTTTGCATGGTATAGCTTTTCCAATTCAATATGAATGCCTTTGTTTTTAGTAAACTGAATATCAGAGGAGGAACTGGGCATTTGTACGTTAACCAAAGGGCATTTTAGGCTAACCACTATAGGATTATGGTCGCTAATGTGGGAAGAAGGATATGTGATTCCTGTATATACAAGACTATATAAGGGGACAGCAGGATAACATCTATTGTGAACTCTTGCCTTTACCTGTATAAGTTGACTGGGCAAAATCACCTTCCTTAAAAAAGTCTGAGCTAAAGAGAAGGCTATTTTTTAGTTAAGACCTGATTCAATGCAGCCCCATTTGGGGGGTGAATAAAGTATGTTAGGTTTTCCTCTTGCCAATCAGTAACCTTGCAAACATGTCACCCCTGAAAGGGAAACTAGGGATGGTAAAATCACCCGTGCAAAAATGGCCTCCCTATCAGGGTGTCTCTCAAAATAATCTAGAACAAATTAACTACTAAGTCAATAGGTTGATTTGTGAAATACGTAAAATAGAAATTGTCATAAGATGTCCAAATAGCTGGAAAGTAACAACAGTTACATTTGATATCAAGAAGTTCACAACAACTGTTCAACTTTCAGGTTTCTTATTCATATAGAAATAAGAACCCCTAAACCTCCCTTCGGTCTCCCTGATGCAGATGGTATAGCAGCTACACAAAAGGAATGGAATCCATTTACATAAAAAGCCTCAAGGACCAAGGTCTCTTGACAACACACCATATCATACTAAAGCCCATATTTATACTTTTACACGCAAAACTGTGTGTAAAAGTATAAATATGGGCATGGCCATTGGGGCCAGCGCCATGCAGGGGCCCCAAGTCAAGGCCCCTGAGCGGGTGAACAAAAAAAATAAAAATACTTACCAGGACTTACCTGGGATGGGTCCCCCATCAGTGGTGTCCCTCTGGTGATGGTGGGGGTGTCCCTGGGGCTAGGGAAGGGCACCTGTGGGCTCTTTCCATGGTCTCTGACCATGGAAAAAGGCCCACAGGTCCCCTAATGCCTGCCCTGACCCAGGCGTTAAATAATGTCTCTAAGCAAGCTTACCGCTATTATTTAATGCCCCCATACCCCCGTGCTAAATTTTAGCACAGGGGGATAAATATGGCGCTAAGGCCATATCGTCATTTTCTTGACAGGAACGCCTACCTTGAACCTCATTGATGCAAGGTAGGTTTTCACGTCCAGAAAACGATGTAAACTCCATAACATTGGCGCTAGACGCGTCTAGCGCCAGAATATAAATATGGAGTGAGGTTTGTGCTGAATTAGCGTAAAATAATTACACTAATTCGGTGCAAACAGAGTATAAACATGGGCCTTATTGACTAAATCGAGCAAGTCTTCATCATCCAACTTTTTTCTGCCCCCGCTATGTTCCAAGACAGAAGGTCGAAGCATTGTAACCTAAATTCATCATCTTGGGTGGTGGATTTATTTAAACCCTCTCCTCTGTAAATCTCGAGAACAGAAACGGGATGGTAGAGGACAAAGTATAGAAGTGTCCAATGGTACATCCAGTTATGCTACATCGGACATGCATAAAAGGACTGCAAAATGATTTCCATGCACAAAAGGGGTAGTGGGCTGTGCAGCCACATTTGAACCCCGACCAGTCAATTTACAGGCCATTAGTGGTAAAATAGAATGCTGATAAAAAAGTCAGTGGGAGTGCACAAACCTTTCCCTATTCACGTGTTGATCCAATCTGTGTAGTGATAGACTTACCAGGTGTGGGTTTCTGAAGATTACCACAACACAATCACCCCATATGGTCTTGGAAGAATAACCGAGCTAGGCAACCACCCTAACCATAAAAGATTTGTCAACTAGGTCAGTTGACCAAACCGAGTTGGATTTACACCAATGAGCAATTTTATTTTCAGGCCTTGCCAATCTCGCGCCCGCATTCATGGGTGGGACGCTTTCAATTCGATGAAATACGGTGCACGTTTGGACTGAAGTTGCAACTAGTCCACACCCTCCCCATTTGGTACCACAGTACTCTTTAAATTCACAAGCCATGGGAACGTGTGTAATAGACGGCTAGGGCAGGATTCAAAAGCTGTGAATGAGGGGCTGTGATGGGAAAAAGTTGGGACATTGACTGGCCAGTGAGAGTAAAGTGAGGGCTGGTGGGCACAAGAGAGGATGAGCCATTAACAAGTGTGGTTAAAACAGTCTGTGGCTGAGAGTAGGGCTGGAAAATGTCTTGGGTGTTGTGACAGAGATCACAGAGTGCTTGCACTCTTTCCCCCAGAGTTTTAATATGCGTGAAAAGATCCCGTCAGAGATCCATCAATAAAGTCTCCAAATTATTGAGGAAAGATTTGCACACATCTTGTTTCTGCCCTAATATCTAATCTGATTGAAGCAGCATTGTTTTGGCCAGGAACATCTGTCTTGGTGTGTGGCCTTTTCGCACCTATAACAACCTGGGAGTTTAAATCACACCTCTTTTGCTTAGCCGGTGGGAGCTTTTGTGCTATTAGAGAAGGGCTACTTAAGTTAATAAAAGAAGAGTTTACAAGGGATTAATTATTATTGCATGGATTTAAAGTTACGGCAGGTGCCAAGGGTCTTACTGACCAAAGATCTGAGGTTGTATCTGGGGACAAATGAGAAGTAATTGGAGGGGTGATAAGGTTCCCCTCATCTCCAGTTTTATTTTTGGTGGTAGGATTCCTTTTCCTCATATTTAGAATAAGAATCTAACGAATGACGGTGTAACAAATGGAGTTACAAAAATAAAAGCCTACCTTGACTCGAAAATAACCTTGGAGTTTAAATGGATTGTCAATGGGCCAAAAGAGGGGGCCCAGTCCAGCCTCGCCCCAGCCACAGACGGGCGCAGATGGTCCCGTTCTTGGCCTGATCTTCACCAGGACAGCATCTGGGCATGTCCCATGCACGTTCTGCGCTTCAGGGTCCCAACAATATGCTCTATTGTGCTGACGCAGCAAGCAGGGCTAATGGCAGCGGGTGTAGCAGTTACTGAAGAAAGTGGCTGTCTCTAAGGCCTTAATGAATCTTGGGACTCAGAGACCCGATAATGGCGCTCCCCTCACTCACTTTTTTATTTCTAGAATGCAAATGTCAAATTCCATTTTCTCACCACAGTACAATTTAACTGGCTTGTGAAAACAATGCGGATTGTTGAGCTGAGGGAGGGGCATGATGGGCAACGCGAGGCTTTGCCTCTAGTGAATCATGTCCTACCGCACTCTCAACAGTGTTAATAAACAGCATATTACACTCTGCACATCTGCATATATGTTAATTATATTTATACCCAAATCTGCACAATACGTAGGAGTACAAATGCACTGAACAACATCTCAGAGATCAGCAACTTTTGTGTAGAATGGGCAAATGGTTCACAATTTACAAGGGAAGGAAAGTTCCAAACTCATTTTTCACTTGGAAATGTATTCTATAAGGAAATGTTTGTACAGGAGTAATTGCTAAATGAATGGCCACATACTTTGTATGGTCATTCAGTGTCTCTTTTTGATTTGGTGGAAATAAGTTTATCTGTTTTTTGGAGATATAAAGCAAGGTATCAGCACCCATTGCTTTTGTCAAAGTTTGTTTATTTTTTAAGTTTTCCAACACCCAACTGGACTGCATGGAGAATAGGAGACTAGTGCACAAACACAACACCCTAAGCATGTACACCCGATTCTGCAAAGTGTTTCCTTTCGATGTTCACAAATTTTGGAAAGCAAGCAAAAAAACATGAACTTTTAGTAAAGGTTCATGGTGATAAAGACAATGCTGTAGTCATAAATTTGAAGGTAAGCCAGTCCAATTATGAATATCTCCATCTACTCTGTTTTACAGGCTGGACTGAGATGAATAACACTTACCCACAATCCTCTGGGTGGCCAATATCAGTCACCTCTACTTGGGGCTCTCTTCTCATCTTGTCGAAGAGAGGTGTTAAAAAAATCTACTAGCTCGAATAGTAGAAGGGCGAAGAGTGTGAGAAAAAGGTACTTTGTCTTGGCACTGCAGAAGTGTTTTGAGTCTACAGTATAAACTTCCCTCACCTTGCACAAGGGTGGGATCGGGACTGCTCCCTGAACATTACAGGAGTGCAGGGGAGAACATCAATGAACCCTTCCCCTTTTTGCTCAACAGTGAGGTTAGAGAATGTGGGCTGTCACCGTAACAATGGCAAAGTGGAGTTGGGAACAACGACTTAAATCCTCCCACATTGACAAAGAGTGAAGGTATTCTCACTTCCTGACCATCTACTCAGTAGCCCACAACATTGTGTAGGCCATAGAGGACGGGGCTCACAGAGCACCCATCCCTGCATCAGTCCTAAACGGGTAAGAGGGTGAAGGCTGAATTGTCCGATTGATCACTTTTGGCTTTATTATTTTATGTAAGATGCTTGTACCTGGGCAAGGGGAGGGGTGGAACATAGTTCCCTCATCCCTTGGCAAGACAAAGCTTGAAATTAATAATCAACCTTTAACTTTTGACCAAGGTGAGAGGCTAAAGCTCCCAAACACACCTCCTCTTCAGGATTTTTATAGAACCTTCCTGCACTTTCTAACATTTTGTCCAATGTTTGCAAACATTGGCTGGAGAATTAAAATAAATAGAGATATGCCTGGGGGTTGGAGGATGTTAGAAAAATAATCCATCAATCCTCTTGCCTCAGTTAAAAAAAAACACTACCATTGTCTATGACTCGCAACAGAGTTTAAACATGGTTGGTCGAAAGGGCATAATACAATCCTCCCTTTGGAACAGTAGATTCAAAAGGCTTCTTTTACACTGAGGGCACATAGAGGGACAGTGGGTGCAAACAATGTGGTTAGGGGGAGTTGAGATCATGGCACACTGGCAGAAGGTGCAGGGCGGGCAGCACACAGGGAATGAAGGGGGTGGAGACAACACCATACAGAGTGGCTACAGAGGACCTGTGATATATAGGCAAAATATGGGGGCACACAGAAGAAGCAGGAGTTCGGGTCAGGGAGGCACTGCAGTCAGAGAAGCAGGGAGTCATGTGAAGAGTCTGGATGGTGTGTGGAGTACACAGAGGGGATGCAGGGGACTCGCAGAGAGGCTTCGGGAGACAGAAAGACACAAAGCACCAAAAGGGTGGCCAGTGTAGTACACAATGGCTACAGCTCTGATGGGGAAACATATAGGTGCTGCAGGTGGCAGCCACAATGGGGAGATAGAGATGAATACATAGAAGGGTTACAGGGTGGCAGGGGTGTCTAGTGGGGTTGTAGTGCAGGGTATATTGAGACACATAAAGGGGCAGTGGCACATTAAGGGGAGGTAGGAGCACACAATGGGTCTGCATAAGGAGGCATGGGCACATAGAGGAGCTGCAGTGGTGAAGCAGAAAGCCCCATAAAGATGTTGGGAGAGAGGGAGGCACAAAAAGGTTACAGGGGAAGCATTCAAAGTCACCATCGAGCTGCAGGAGCAACGTGGTACACAAACGGGCTGCAGCCCCTGGACAGGATAGCACACAGGGGCTGTAGTAAGTGGGGTCAGATAGATGACTGCAGGGCACTGAATGAGCATAGAGGGGAAGGTACACAAATTGGCTGCTGGAGTGGACAGGGAGCACCTATAGAGGCTGCAATGGTGCCACATAGAGAAATATGAGCCGAAATAAACAAATCACAGAGTCCCACATAGGTACATATGTTGGTCAAGCAATACATGGAAATTCGTATTTGATTGTATTGAAATAATTATTTTTGATTTATGTTTCAAAGATGTGATGTGCTGATGCAGTTCTCTGACATGAATGTTGTTAGTCCATAATAACAACATAATAACAGCAACGTAGCACACAAATTAAAAACATAGTCCATGTTCATTTAAATATATTTTCATTCAAGGGAGCTCCACTAAATTCCCATAAAACCCAGATCTGTAATCAGATTTTTATTAACTCCCTAACACATGTATGCTCCTTCTCACCATTGTGACATTGACTTTCTGTCACTGTTCACTTTTCTAAGCATGCATATCCTTAATCAATAGAAATACAACTTGACTGCTTGGCTGCTTTTGTCATGCAGGATTATGGTGTGACAATATTAAGCTCATGGGTCTGTGGGAGTTTAGGACCTTTGCACAGTTCTGTTATCATATTCTAAACAATGGCTCAGTGCTTATGAGGAAATTTATAAAAGGTAGCTATTAAATGTATACAGCTTTTTGATGCATTTATCTCAGTTTAATCTCTTCATTATGTTGGGTTGCAAAGAACGTCTATCACACCAACATGAAAATGTTTCTCCATTCTATGTTTTTTTTTAATCTCAGACTTTCTCAGACTTTTAATAGAGGAGTAGTTCTTTCAATTAAAATTATTTTTATTTGAGGCGGCTTTATACGGTCCGATCCAGATGCCAGACAGCAACAGATCATCGTATTATATTACAACACCTAGCAAACAACAAGAAAGGGTACACGTAGTACAGGGAGTGCAGAATTATTAGGCAAATGAGTATTTTGACCACATCATCCTCTTTATGCATGTTGTCTTACTCCAAGCTGTATAGGCTCGAAAGCCTACTACCAATTAAGCATATTAGGTGATGTGCATCTCTGTAATGAGAAGGGGTGTGGTCTAATGACATCAACACCCTATATCAGGTGTGCATAATTATTAGGCAATTTCCTTTCCTTTGGCAAAATGGGTCAAAAGAAGGACTTGACAGGCTCAGAAAAGTCAAAAATAGTGAGATATCTTGCAGAGGGATGCAGCACTCTTAAAATTGCAAAGCTTCTGAAGCGTGATCATCGAACAATCAAGCGTTTCATTCAAAATAGTCAACAGGGTCGCAAGAAGCGTGTGGAAAAACCAAGGCGCAAAATAACTGCCCATGAACTGAGAAAAGTCAAGCGTGCAGCTGCCACGATGCCACTTGCCACCAGTTTGGCCATATTTCAGAGCTGCAACATCACTGGAGTGCCCAAAAGCACAAGGTGTGCAATACTCAGAGACATGGCCAAGGTAAGAAAGGCTGAAAGACGACCACCACTGAACAAGACACACAAGCAGAAACGTCAAGACTGGGCCAAGAAATATCTCAAGACTGATTTTTCTAAGGTTTTATGGACTGATTAAATGAGAGTGAGTCTTGATGGGCCAGATGGATGGGCCCGTGGCTGGATTGGTAAAGGGCAGAGAGCTCCAGTCCGACTCAGACGCCAGCAAGGTGGAGGTGGAGTACTGGTTTGGGCTGGTATCATCAAAGATGAGCTTGTGGGGCCTTTTCGGGTTGAGGATGGAGTCAAGCTCAACTCCCAGTCCTACTGCCAGTTCCTGGAAGACACCTTCTTCAAGCAGTGGTACAGGAAGAAGTCTGCATCCTTCAAGAAAAACATGATTTTCATGCAGGACAATGCTCCATCACACGCGTCCAAGTACTCCACAGCGTGGCTGGCAAGAAAGGGTATAAAAGAAGGAAATCTAATGACATGGCCTCCTTGTTCACCTGATCTGAACCCCATTGAGAACCTGTGGTCCATCATCAAATGTGAGATTTACAAGGAGGGAAAACAGTACACCTCTCTGAACAGTGTCTGGGAGGCTGTGGTTGCTGCTGCACGCAATGTTGATGGTGAACAGATCAAAACACTGACAGAATCCATGGATGGCAGGCTTTTGAGTGTCCTTGCAAAGAAAGGTGGCTATGTTGGTCACTGATTTGTTTTTGTTTTGTTTTTGAATGTCAGAAATGTATATTTGTGAATGTTGAGATGTTATATTGGTTTCACTGGTAATAATAAATAATTGAAATGGGTATATATTTTTTTTTGTTAAGTTGCCTAATAATTATGCACAGTGATAGTCACCTGCACACACAGATATCCCCCTAACATAGCTAAAACTAAAAACAAACTTAAAACTACTTCCAAAAATATTCAGCTTTGATATTAATGAGTTTTTTGGGTTCATTGAGAACATGGTTGTTGTTCAATAATAAAATTAATCCTCAAAAATACAACTTGCCTAATAATTCTGCACTCCCTGTATAAGGTGAACAGCCGTGCAGCAAACAAGATGCATAATGAGTGAGGAATCTTAAAAAAAACTGATAATTGTAGGGAAAACTGTTAGGTTGTATTTACAGAACACTGAGGTAGGATAATACTGAGTTCCATGTCCTAAATATTTATCAGAACGGTGTTTCACAACTTACAAAAATGTGCATGTTGTGATAAGATCGAAGGTTGCCTTTATCTTTTTTTAAAGCATATTGACAACTATCACAGAAGCATGCTGAACCAGCTTACAATGAAACATTTTGAAATAGCCCAGCCTACTGATCTTAGAAAGTCCTCTAAATTGCCACCATCCATTAAGGCTTTGGAGGCCATAGCACTCCTTCTATAATGAGCTCATAAAGAATCATGGGCAATGATGGCAATACACCTAATCCATTTTACAGATTTAGGTACAGTTGGAGAGGACACAGGAGTCTTTCTGAGGAAGTTACATTTTG
Organism: Pleurodeles waltl; assembly: GCF_031143425.1. Lineage (NCBI taxonomy): Eukaryota > Metazoa > Chordata > Amphibia > Caudata > Salamandridae > Pleurodeles > Pleurodeles waltl. The sequence continues at coordinate 658,755,433 of NC_090447.1, forward strand.
GGAAGAAGAGAACATTCTCAGACCGTTATTTTATTCTTTCCAAGCTTCAGACATCTGCACCACACACAGTATTGATTGATCCAGAAAATACGGGTATTCCACAATCTTTGCATTTTTTTAAAACCTTCGGGAGATACTAATGGCCAAATGTACGTTGTTTTATGACTCACAATTTGTGATCTGTTTGGGAATCGCAAATTGCGAGTCACAAAACAAAATGTAAAACAGTGTTAAGTACACTGTTGTCGATTCCCAACAGGTTCGCAAATGACCTACCTCATGAATATTCATAAGGTAGATCACAATTTGTGACCCCATTGGGCATGGCTGCACTCACAGGGATAATGGCTTCCTGGGTACAGCAGACCATCAAGTCTGTGACTGCTTTTTAACCCCTTCTGTGCCGCGGACGTAGTGGTTACGTCCCGCGGCACAGTGCTGCTGTGCCGAGGACGTAACCACTACGTCCTCGGCACACAGCCCAGAGGGAGCGCTCTCGCTCCCTCTGTGTGCTTCCCCCCACCCCCCCAAAGTCAGGGATGGAAGGGGAAGCCCTTCCCCTTCCACCCCCGACCCCCCCACCCCCCCATAATGACGTCAGCGCGCGATCGCGCGCTGACTTCATTATGGGGATTTCGCCGCACAGGAAGACATTTGCTTCCTGTGCGGCGAACGGAGAAGAGGTGAGTTCCTCTTCCCGGTGGGTGGGGGGTTTGGGCTAAAGAGGCACCGGGGGAAAGGAAAGGCTTTTCCTTTCCCCCGGTGTCTCTTTGAGCATTCCTGCTGCCCGATCGCATTGCGATCGGGCAGCAGGAATGCCCACTAGACACCAGGGATTTTTTTTTTCTTTGTACTTTCTGTTTCTTGTTGGCGGGGAGCGGCCCCTTGGGCAAGGGTCGCTCCCCTTGTGGGGGCAATTTGTTACGGCCATTTCTGCCCCCCTTGGGGGCAGATTGGCCTACTTTTTAGGCGGATCTGCCCCCAAGGGGGGCAGAAACCACTGGATCACCAGGGATTTTTATTTTCTGTGCATTTATGTTGGGGGGGGGTGCCCCCTTGGGCAAGGGGCGCCCCCCCCAAGGGGGCAGAGAACTGTTGGCCTTTTCTGCCCCCCTTGGGGGCAGATCGGCCTATTTTTTTTAGGTCCATCTGCCCCCAAGGGGGGCAGAAGCCACTTAGGCACCAGGGATTGTGTGTGTAGTGAATGGGGGGGCGCCCCCTTGGGCAAGGGTCGCTCCCCTGTGGGGGGCATGTCCTTTAGGGCCATTTCTGCCCCCCTTGAGGGCAGATTGGCTACTTTTTAGCCAGATCTGCCCCCAAGGGGGGCAGAAAACACTAGATCACCAGGGTTTTTTATTTTTATGTGTATTTATGTGGGGGGGGTGCCCCCTTGGGCAAGGGGCGCCCCCCCAAGGGGGCAGAGAACTGTTGGCCTTTTCTACCCCCCTTGGGGGCAAATCGGCCTATTTTTTTTAGGTCCATCTGCCCCCAAGGGGGGCAGAAGCCACTTAGGCACCAGGGATTGTGTGTGTAGTGGATGGGGGGGCGCCCCCTTGGGCAAGGGTCGCTCCCCTTTGGGGGGCATGTCTTTTAGGGCCATTTCTGCCCCCCTTGAGGGCAGATCAGCCTATTATTTTTAGGCTGATCTGCCCCCAAGGGGGGCAGAAACCACTAGAACGCCAGGGATGTTTTTTTATGTGTTTATTTCTGTGGGGGGGCGTCCCCTTGGGCACGGGGCGCCCCCCCAAGGGGGGCATTGACCTGTTGGCCATTTCTGCCCCCCCTGGGGGCAGATGGGCCTATTTTTCTAGACCCACCTGCCCCCAAGGGGGGCAGAAGCCACGTAGACACCAGGGATAGTGTGTGTGTGTGTGTGTGTTAGTGGATGGGGGGGGGGTTTGGGCAAGGGTCGCCCCCCACTTTGGGGGCACATGTACCCAGGCCATTTCTGCACCCCTTGGAGACAGATCAGCCTATTATTTTTAGGCTGATCTGCCCCCAAGGGGGGCAGAAACCACTAGAACGCCAGGGATGTTTTTTTATGTGTTTATTTTTGTGGGGGGGCGTCCCCTTGGGCACGGGGCGCCCCCCCAAGGGGGGCATTGACCTGTTGGCCATTTCTGCCCCCCCTGGGGGCAGATGGGCCTATTTTTCTAGACCCACCTGCCCCCAAGGGGGGCAGAAGCCACGTAGACACCAGGGATAGTGTGTGTGTGTGTGTGTGTTAGTGGATGGGGGGGGGGCTTGGGCAAGGGTCGCCCCCCACTTTGGGGGCACATGTACCCAGGCCATTTCTGCACCCCTTGGAGACAGATCAGCCTATTATTTTTAGGCTGATCTGCCCCCAAGGGGGGCAGAAACCACTAGAACGCCAGGGATGTTTTTTTATGTGTTTATTTTTGTGGGGGGGCGTCCCCTTGGGCACGGGGCGCCCCCCCAAGGGGGGCATTGACCTGTTGGCCATTTCTGCCCCCCCTGGGGGCAGATGGGCCTATTTTTCTAGACCCAACTGCCCCCAAGGGGGGCAGAAGCCACGTAGACACCAGGGATAGTGTGTGTGTGTGTTAGTGGATGGGGGGGGGGCTTGGGCAAGGGTCGCCCCCCACTTTGGGGGCACATGTACCCAGGCCATTTCTGCACCCCTTGGAGACAGATCAGCCTATTATTTTTAGGCTGATCTGCCCCCAAGGGGGGCAGAAACCACTAGAACGCCAGGGATTTTTTTTTATGTGTTTATTTTTGTGTGGGGGCGTCCCCTTGTGCACGGGCGCCCCCCCAAGGGGGGCATTGACCTGTTGGCCATTTCTGCCCCCCCCTGGGGGCAGATGGGCCTATTTTTCTAGACCCACCTGCCCCCAAGGGGGGCAGAAGCCACGTAGACACCAGGGATAGTGTGTGTGTGTGTGTGTGTGTGTTAGTGGATGGGGGGGGGCTTGGGCAAGGGTCGCCCCCCACTTTGGGGGCACATGTACCCAGGCCATTTCTGCACCCCTTGGAGACAGATCAGCCTATTATTTTTAGGCTGATCTGCCCCCAAGGGGGGCAGAAACCACTAGAACGCCAGGGATTTTTTTTTATGTGTTTATTTTTGTGTGGGGGCGTCCCCTTGGGCACGGGCGCCCCCCCAAGGGGGGCATTGACCTGTTGGCCATTTCTGCCCCCCCTGGGGGCAGATGGGCCTATTTTTCTAGAACCACCTGCCCCCAAGGGGGCAGAAGCCACTTAGGCACCAGGGATAGTGTTGTGTGTGTTTTTTTTGTTTGAGGGCTGTCCCCTTTGGCAAGGGTCGCTCTCCATGGGGACACAGTACTAAAGGTATTTTTTGGCTTCCTTGGGGCAGACAGGCCTATTTTTTTAGTAGGCCCATCTGCCCCTATGGCAGAATCCACTTAGGCACCAATTTCTAAAATGTTTGATGGTGGGGTGTTTGTCAACTGAAGAAGTCTTTGCATTTGTGATAAAAAATGTTTTCCTCCTTTTTGTTCTAGTTCAAAGCTTTTGCTTTATTTGCTGTGGCTCCTTGCGGTTTTGGCGGTGGTTGACCTGCAGTTTGCACAGTTGCATGTTTTAGGTAAGTAAAAACAATTTACTCCAAAGGAGTATTGTTGCCATGCATGAATGACATGTTTGTAGGGGGTGTACTAAATGCAGGATTGTGTGTGAAATTGTCCTTAGGTTTGTGCACAATGATATTTGTTTTGTCTTATTTCTAATTTGCCTTTCTTTCTTTCTTTTTAGTGGGATATCATTGGTGATTGCTGTGTAGTTGCTGGTGAATCAAGCTTTTTCAGGCAAGTGAGCGGTATAGTTTTTGAGTTTGTAACTCTTACTAACAAAGCTACACTTTGTTACTTGTCTTACACAGTGCTGGTTGTTGGTGGTGAATTTGTCCAGTTAATTTTAGCAGGAGAGATCATGGCTAGCCGCAGGATGACCGCTCAGCAGGTGGTTGGTATGCTTTTTGAGTCACAGTCTGATCATGACTATGAGACGGACTCTGCATCTGAGGCAGAGGAGGAAGTCAGAGATTCTGGCAGTGATGTTTCTGTTGGAGGGGAATCTTCTGATGATGAAGCCACACTCAGTGCAGATGAAGGTTCTGTTTTAGAGGAGGACATTGATGTGCCAATAGTGCAGCAACCTGGGGCTGAAAGGTTTCCCGTTAGAAGACCTGATGTCTGGGTTGCCCCAAACATGGAGCAGCCAGAGTTGCCTGCCTTTACTGGTCTCCCGGGGTGTAACGCCAATACAGAGAACTTTATGCCTATCAATTTCTTTGAGTTATTCATGGATGATGTGTTTTTGGAAGAGATTGTTGAGCAGACTAATTTGTATGCGGAGCAGCATTTGAGGGACAACGCTGCTAGACTTAGGCCACACTCTAGAGCTGCCCAGTGGATTCCCACAAATTTGGAGGAGCTAAAAAAGTTTTTGGGTTTGACTTTTTTGATGGGGTTGATAAGGAAGCCGTCACTGGCTTCTTATTGGTCTACTAGTCCCTTGATGGCAACAGCTATATTTCCAGCTACCATGAGTCGTAATCGGTATTTGCTTCTTCTTAGGATGCTGCATTTTGTTGACAATGCATTAGCCTTGCCACGAGATCACCCAGATTCTGACCGTCTTTTTAAGATTAGGCCTGTCCTTGATCATTTTGTAGATCGGTTTTCGGAGGTCTATGTTCCAGGCAAAGAGATAAGTGTGGACGAGTCTTTGGTCCTCTTCAAGGGTCGTTTGGTTTTTAGGCAGTACATTCCTAGCAAAAGGGCACGATATGGAATTAAATTGTATATGCTGTCTGAAAGTAGGACAGGATATGTGTATAGTTTCCGTGTGTACACTGGTAGGGATTCCAATATTGACCCCCCTGGTTGTCCTCCCACTTTTGGAGTTACTGAGAAAATAGTGTGGGATCTTGGTAGACGACTGTTCAACAAAGGTCACCATTTGTATGTAGATAACTTCTACACTGGTGTGCAGTTGTTCAAGGAATTGTTTAGAGTGGACACAGTTGCTTGTGGCACAATCCGTTCTAACCGGAAAGGCTATCCAAGGGAGCTTGTCTGTAAAAAACTTGAGAGGGGACAGTGCTGTGCCTTGCGGAACGAGGAGCTGCTAGCTTTGAAATTTTCAGACAAGAGGGATGTCTACATGCTAAATACCATCCATGATGAGAGTACTTCCCCTGTGACTGTTTGGGGCCAGGTTGCTGAAGTGCGCAAACCTGTGTGCATTTTAGATTATAATAAGCACATGGGAGGTGTAGATAGAGTTGACCAGAGGTTGGAACCTTATACTGCTATTCGTAAGTCTTATGTTTGGTATAAGAAGTTAGCACTTCACCTCTTCCACTTAGCAACCTTCAATGCTTTTATTGTGTTTAGGGATAGGTCTCCAGACTCAAAGATGACATTTGTGAAATTTCAGGAGTCAGTGATAGAGAGCCTTATTGTGGTGGAACAGGCCAGAGTTCCTAGAGAAGCAGTGGTGGAGGATGTGGCTAGATTGAAAGATCGCCACTTTGCTGAGCACATTCCTCCCACACCCAAAAAAGACTTTCCAGCTAAGAAATGTAGAGTGTGTTTTCGAAGAGGTATCCGGAGGGAGTCTCGAATGTACTGCCCAGATTGTCCTTCAAAGCCTGGGCTGTGTGTCGGTGCTTGTTTTAAGAATTACCACACCCAGAAGAATTTCTGGGAACAACCATGAGTGTAAACTCATGTCTGTTTTGTATTTTCATGTGTTTAGTTTCATGGTTAGCATTTCTGTCATGTTGTTAGTTAGAGCTTTTGTGTTTGTTGTTTTGTAATTCTTTCTACTTAGTTAGGGGTTCCTCTGTTTAAAAAAAAAAAAAAAATATGATGCCATTGTGTGTGGAGTGGGGCTTGGCTGAGACTGTACATATTGACTTGATGTTGGCTACTGCAACACACTGCCAGCCAAACACCAGTCCACACACTCCCATCAGCTGGTGTGATTGTTGTATCAGGCATGTGGGCGTATGTAAGTGATGGGCCCTTGAGTGGCGCTGTCTGTCGATGTGAGTGTTGTAATGTGCTGGGCCCGTGGCTGGCGGTGTGAATGGCCTTGTGTGTGTCATGTATGAAAGTTGTGTGAATGGACTGTAAAGCGGTTGGTGCCTTGTCGCGGCTTTACAGCTCACGAGCTGTGAGTCATTGGTTCAGTTTTTTGCCTTTCAGTTACTAACAGTGCTTTTCATTTTTGTGAAAGCTCTTGTTAGTAAAATTTGATCCACTGAACCATCACTCACCCTCGTGCCAAATCCAACCAGTATGTGTGGTAAAAATGACCAAACCTGCTCCGCTGTAATCAGGCGTCGCAGCACACCTATGACACGCTAGGTGCCTCAGGTGGGACCCCGATGATGAAGCATGCCACCAACTTGGTTGGTGGGTGAGGGGTCTTTTTCACATAACCTAAGTGTGTTTCTTTTCAAAATTTTAGTGTTTGGCACATCACGGACGTATGTGGGCACATCAAAACGATATATTACAAAACTACCTGTGTTTGGGGGGGGAGAGGGCACCTATGTTTTTGCTCCTGTGTGCGGCCTTCATCTAGGGAAACCTACCAAACCCAGACATTTTTTAAAACTAGACACCCCAAGGAGTCTAGGGAGGAGTGGCTTGCGTGGATCCCCCAACATTTTCTTACCCAGACTCCTCTGTAAACCTCAAAATGTGCTTAAAAAAAGCATATTTTCCTGACTTTTCTTCGTACGATCACCACTCCAGCACAAAATTCCAACTCCCCAGTGTTCCCCTCAGTCTCCCAAATAAAATGACACCTCACGTATGTGGGTCCCCAAAGCAGAGTCAGTCTAAAGATGTATAAAAGAATATGTCCTTATAAACTCGCAGTACTATCCCCTGTATCTCTACAAGTTTTGGGCCTTATTCTGTTGGAGGCACCTGGCCCACCCACACAACTGAGGTATCATTTTTATCGGGAGACTTGGGGGAACGCTGGGTGGAAGGAAATTTGTGGCTCCACTCAGATTCCAGAACTTTCTGTCACCGAAATGTGTGAAAAATGCGTTTTTTTAGCCAATATTTGAGGTTTGGAAAGGATTCTGGGTAACAGAACCTGGTCAGAGCCCCTCAAGTCACCCCATCTTGGATTCCCCTAGGTCTCTAGTTTTCAGAAATGCACAGGTTTGGTAGGTTTCCCTAGGTGCTGGCTGAGCTACAGGCCAAAAACTACAGGTAGGCACTGTTTTCAATGAAAAAATGTGATGTGTCCACGCTGCGCTTTGGGGCGTTTCCTGTCGCGGGCGCTAGGCCTACCCACACAAGTGAGGTATCATTTTTATCGGGAGACGTGGGGGAACGCTGGGTGGAAGGAAATTTGTGGCCCCTCTCAGATTCCAGAACTTTCTGCCACAGAAATGTGAGGAACATGTGTTTTTTTAGCCAAATTTTGAGGTTTGCAAAGGATTCTGGGTAACAGAACCTGGTCCGAGCCACACAAATCACCCCATCTTGGATTCCCCTAGGTCTCTAGTTTTCAGAAATGCACAGGTTTGGTAGGTTTCCCTAGGTGGCGGCTGAGCTACAGGCCAAAATCTACAGGTAGGCACTTTGCTAAAAACAGGTCTGTTTTCTGTGATGTGTCCACGTTGCGCTTTGGGGCGTTTCCTGTCGCGGGCGCTAGGCCTACCCACACAAGTGAGGTATCATTTTTATCGGGAGATGTGGGGGAACGCTGGGTGGAAGGTAATTTGTGGCTCCTCTCAGATTCCAGAACTTTCTGCCACAGAAATGTGAGGAACATGTGTTTTTTTAGCCAATTTTTGAGCTTTGCAAAGGATTCTGGGTAACAGAACCTGGTCCGAGCCCAGCCAGTCACCCCTCCTTGGATTCCCCTAGGTCTCTAGTTTTCAGAAATGTACAGGTTTGGTAGGTTTCCCTAGGTGCCGGCTGAGCTAGAGGCCAAAATCTACAGGTAGTCACTTCGCAAAAAACACCTCTGTTTTCTTCCAAAATTTTGGTGGTGTCCACGTTGCGCTTTGGGGCGTTTCCTGTCGCGGGCGCTAGGCCTACCCACGCAAGTGAGGTATCATTTTTATCGGGAGACTTGGGGGAACGCTGGGTGGAAGGAAATTTGTGGCTCCTCCCAGATTCCAGAACTTTCTGCCACAGAAATGTGAGGAACATGTGTTTTTTTAGCCAATTTTTGAGCTTTGCAAAGGATTCTGGGTAACAGAACCTGGTCCGAGCCCCGCCAGTCACCCCTCCTTGGATTCCCCTAGGTCTCTAGTTTTCAGAAATGCACAGGTTTGGTAGGTTTCCCTAGGTGGCGGCTGAGCTAGAGGCCAAAATCTACAGGTAGGCACTTTGCTAAAAACAGGTCTTTTTTCTGTGATGTGTCCATGTTGCGCTTTGGGGCGTTTCCTGTCGCGGGCGCTAGGCCTACCCACACAATTGAGGTATCATTTTTATCGGGAGACGTGGGGGAACGCTGGGTGGTAGGAAATTTGTGGCTCCTCTTGGATTCCAGAACTTTCTGCCACAGAAATGTGAGGAACATGTGTTTTTTTAGCCAATTTTTGAGCTTTGCAAAGGATTCTGGGTAACAGAACCTGGTCCGAGCCCCGCCAGTCACCCCTCCTTGGATTCCCCTAGGTCTCTAGTTTTCAGAAATGTACAGGTTTGGTAGGTTTCCCTAGGTGCCGGCTGAGCTAGAGGCCAAAATCTACAGGTAGTCACTTCGCAAAAAACACCTCTGTTTTCTTCCAAAATTTTGGTGGTGTCCACGTTGCGCTTTGGGCCGTTTCCTGTCGCGGGCGCTAGGCCTACCCACGCAAGTGAGGTATCATTTTTATCGGGAGACTTGGGGGAACGCTGGGTGGAAGGAAATTTGTGGCTCCTCCCAGATTCCAGAACTTTCTGCCACAGAAATGTGAGGAACGTGTTTTTTTAGCCAATTTTTGAGCTTTGCAAAGGATTCTGGGTAACAGAACCTGGTCCGAGCCCCGCCAGTCACCCCTCCTTGGATTCCCCTAGGTCTCTAGTTTTCAGAAATGTACAGGTTTGGTAGGTTTCCCTAGGTGCCGGCTGAGCTAGAGGCCAAAATCTACAGGTAGGCACTTTGCTAAAAACAGGTCTGTTTTCTGTGATGTGTCCACGTTGCGCTTTGGGGCGTTTCCTGTCGCGGGCGCTAGGCCTACCCACACAAGTGAGGTATCATTTTTATCGGGAGACGTGGGGGAACGCTGGGTGGAAGGAAATTTGTGGCTCCTCTCGGATTCTAGAACTTTCTGCCACAGAAATGTGAGGAACATGTGTTTTTTTAGCCAATTTTTGAGCTTTGCAAAGGATTCTGGGTAACAGAACCTGGTCCGAGCCCCGCCAGTCACCCCTCCTTGGATTCCCCTAGGTCTCTAGCTTTCAGAAATGTACAGGTTTGGTAGGTTTCCCTAGGTGCCGGCTGAGCTAGAGGCCAAAATCTACAGGTAGTCACTTCGCAAAAAACACCTCTGTTTTCTTCCAAAATTTGGTGGTGTCCACGTTGCGCTTTGGGGCGTTTCCTGTCGCGGGCGCTAGGCCTACCCACGCAAGTGAGGTATCATTTTTATCGGGAGACTTGGGGGAACGCTGGGTGGAAGGAAATTTGTGGCTCCTCCCAGATTCCAGAACTTTCTGCCACAGAAATGTGAGGAACATGTGTTTTTTTAGCCAATTTTTGAGCTTTGCAAAGGATTCTGGGTAACAGAACCTGGTCCGAGCCCCGCCAGTCACCCCTCCTTGGATTCCCCTAGGTCTCTAGTTTTCAGAAATGCACAGGTTTGGTAGGTTTCCCTAGGTGGCGGCTGAGCTAGAGGCCAAAATTTACAGGTAGGCACTTTGCTAAAAACAGGTCTGTTTTCTGTGATGTGTCCACGTTGCGCTTTGGGGCGTTTCCTGTCGCGGGCGCTAGGCCTACCCACACAAGTGAGGTATCATTTTTATCGGGAGACGTGGGGGAACGCTGGGTGGAAGGAAATTTGTGGCTCCTCTCGGATTCCAGAACTTTCTGCCACAGAAATGTGAGGAACATGTGTTTTTTTAGCCAATTTTTGAGCTTTGCAAAGGATTCTGGGTAACAGAACCTGGTCCGAGCCCCGCCAGTCACCCCTCCTTGGATTCCCCTAGGTCTCTAGTTTTCAGAAATGCACAGGTTTGGTAGGTTTCCCTAGGTGGCGGCTGAGCTAGAGGCCAAAATCTACAGGTAGGCACTTTGCTAAAAACAGGTCTGTTTTCTGTGATGTGTCCACGTTGCGCTTTGGGGCGTTTCCTGTCGCGGGCGCTAGGCCTACCCACACAAGTGAGGTATCATTTTTATCGGGAGACGTGGGGGAACGCTGGGTGGAAGGAAATTTGTGGCTCCTCTCGGATTCCAGAACTTTCTGCCACAGAAATGTGAGGAACATGTGTTTTTTTAGCCAATTTTTGAGCTTTGCAAAGGATTCTGGGTAACAGAACCTGGTCCGAGCCCCGCCAGTCACCCCTCCTTGGATTCCCCTAGGTCTCTAGTTTTCAGAAATGTACAGGTTTGGTAGGTTTCCCTAGGTGCCGGCTGAGCTAGAGGCCAAAATCTACAGGTAGTCACTTCGCAAAAAACACCTCTGTTTTCTTCCAAAATTTTGGTGGTGTCCACGTTGCGCTTTGGGGCGTTTCCTGTCGCGGGCGCTAGGCCTACCCACGCAAGTGAGGTATCATTTTTATCGGGAGACTTGGGGGAACGCTGGGTGGAAGGAAATTTGTGGCTCCTCCCAGATTCCAGAACTTTCTGCCACAGAAATGTGAGGAACATGTGTTTTTTTAGCCAATTTTTGAGCTTTGCAAAGGATTCTGGGTAACAGAACCTGGTCCGAGCCCCGCCAGTCACCCCTCCTTGGATTCCCCTAGGTCTCTAGTTTTCAGAAATGCACAGGATTGGTAGGTTTCCCTAGGTGGCGGCTGAGGTAGAGGCCAAAATCTACAGGTAGGCACTTTGCTAAAAACAGGTCTGTTTTCTGTGATGTGTCCACGTTGCGCTTTGGGGCGTTTCCTGTCGCGGGCGCTAGGCCTACCCACACAAGTGAGGTATCATTTTTATCGGGAGACGTGGGGGAACGCTGGGTGGAAGGAAATTTGTGGCTCCTCTCGGATTCCAGAACTTTCTGCCACAGAAATGTGAGGAACATGTGTTTTTTTAGCCAATTTTTGAGCTTTGCAAAGGATTCTGGGTAACAGAACCTGGTCCGAGCCCCACCAGTCACCCCTCCTTGGATTCCCCTAGGTCTCTAGTTTTCAGAAATGTACAGGTTTGGTAGGTTTCCCTAGGTGCCGGCTGAGCTAGAGGCCAAAATCTACAGGTAGTCACTTCGCAAAAAACACCTCTGTTTTCTTCCAAAATTTTGGTGGTGTCCACGTTGCGCTTTGGGGCGTTTCCTGTCGCGGGCGCTAGGCCTACCCACGCAAGTGAGGTATCATTTTTATCGGGAGACTTGGGGGAACGCTGGGTGGAAGGAAATTTGTGGCTCCTCCCAGATTCCAGAACTTTCTGCCACAGAAATGTGAGGAACATGTGTTTTTTTAGCCAATTTTTGAGCTTTGCAAAGGATTCTGGGTAACAGAACCTGGTCCGAGCCCCGCCAGTCACCCCTCCTTGGATTCCCCTAGGTCTCTAGTTTTCAGAAATGCACAGGTTTGGTAGGTTTCCCTAGGTGGCGGCTTAGCTAGAGGCCAAAATCTACAGGTAGGCACTTTGCTAAAAACAGGTCTGTTTTCTGTGATGTGTCCACGTTGCGCTTTGGGGCGTTTCCTGTCGCGGGCGCTAGGCCTACCCACACAAGTGAGGTATCATTTTTATCGGGAGACGTGGGGGAACGCTGGGTGGAAGGACATTTGTGGCTCCTCTCAGATTCCAGCACTTTCTGCCACAGAAATGTGAGGAACATGTGTTTTTTTAGCCAATTTTTGAGCTTTGCAAAGGATTCTGGGTAACAGAACCTGGTCCGAGCCCCGCCAGTCACCCCTCCTTGGATTCCCCTAGGTCTCTAGTTTTCAGAAATGTACAGGTTTGGTAGGTTTCCCTAGGTGCCGGCTGAGCTAGAGGCCAAAATCTACAGGTAGTCACTTCGCAAAAAACACCTCTGTTTTCTTCCAAAATTTTGGTGGTGTCCACGTTGCGCTTTGGGGCGTTTCCTGACGCGGGCGCTAGGCCTACCCACACAAGTGAGGTATCATTTTTATCGGGAGACGTGGGGGAACGCTGGGTGGAAGGAAATTTGTGGCTCCTCTCAGATTCCAGAACTTTCTGCCACGGAAATGTGAGGAACATGTGTTTTTTTAGCCAATTTTTGAGCTTTGCAAAGGATTCTGGGTAACAGAACCTGGTCCGAGCCACACAAATCACCCCATCTTGGATTCCCCTAGGTCTCTAGTTTTCAGAAATGCACAGGTTTGGTAGGTTTCCCTAGGTGGCGGCTGAGCTAGAGGCCAAAATCTACAGGTAGGCACTTTGCTAAAAACAGGTCTGTTTTCTGTGATGTGTCCACGTTGCGCTTTGGGGCGTTTCCTGTCGCGGGCGCTAGGCCTACCCACACAAGTGAGGTATCATTTTTATCGGGAGACGTGGGGGAACGCTGGGTGGAAGGACATTTGTGGCTCCTCTCAGATTCCAGCACTTTCTGCCACAGAAATGTGAGGAACATGTGTTTTTTTAGCCAATTTTTGAGCTTTGCAAAGGATTCTGGGTAACAGAACCTGGTCCGAGCCACACAAATCACCCCATCTTGGATTCCCCTAGGTCTCTAGTTTTCAGAAATGCACAGGTTTGGTAGGTTTCCCTAGGTGGCGGCTGAGCTAGAGGCCAAAATCTACAGGTAGGCACTTTGCTAAAAACAGGTCTGTTTTCTGTGATGTGTCCACATTGCGCTTTGGGGTGTTTCCTGTCGCGGGCGCTAGGCCTACCCACACAAGTGAGGTATCATTTTTATCGGGAGACGTGGGGGAACGCTGGGTGGAAGGAAATTTGTGGCTCATCTCAGATTCCAGAACTTTCTGCCACAGAAATGTGAGGAACATGTGTTTTTTTAGCCAAATTTTGAGGTGTGCAAAGGATTCTGGGTAACAGAACCTGGTCCGAGCCACACAAATCACCCCATCTTGGATTCCCCTAGGTCTCTAGTTTTCAGAAATGCACAGGTTTGGTAGGTTTCCCTAGGTGGCGGCTGAGCTAGAGGCCAAAATCTACAGGTAGGCACTTTGCTAAAAACAGGTCTGTTTTCTGTGATGTGTCCACGTTGCGCTTTGGGGCGTTTCCTGTCGCGGGCGCTAGGCCTACCCACACAAGTGAGGTATCATTTTTATCGGGAGACTTGGGGGAACATAGAATAGCAAAACAAGTGTTATTGCCCCTTGTCTTTCTCTACATTTTTCCCTTCCAAATGTAAGACAGTGTGTAAAAAAGACGTCTATTTGAGAAATGCCCTGTAATTCACATGCTAGTATGGGCACCCCGGAATTCAGAGATGTGCAAATAACCACTGCTTCTCAACACCTTATCTTGTGCCCATTTTGGAAATACAAAGGTTTTCTTGATAGCTATTTTTTACTCTTTATATTTCAGCAAATGAATTGCTGTATACCCGGCATAGAATGAAAACCCACTGCAGGGTGCAGGTCATTTATTGGCTCTGGGTACCTAGAGTTCTTGATGAACCTACAAGCCCTATATATCCCCGCAACCAGAAGAGTCCAGCAGACGTAACGGTATATTGCTTTCGAAAATCTGACATTGCAGGAAAAAGTTACAGAGTAAAACTTAGAGAAAAATTGATGTTTTTTTCACCTCAATTTCAATATTTTTCTTTTTCAGTTGCTATTTTCTGTAGGAAACCCTTGTAGGATCTACACAAATTACCCCTTGCTGAATTCAGAATTTTGTCTACTTTTCAGAAATGTTGCGGTTTATGGGATCCAGCGTTGGTTTCATGCCCATTTCTGTCTCTGACTGGAAGGAGGCTGAAAGCACAAAAAATCGTAAAAATGGGGTATGTCCCAGTAAAATGCCAAAATTGGGTTGAAAATTGGGTTTTCTGATTCAAGTCTGCCTGTTCCTGAAAGCTGGGAAGCTGGTGATTTTATCACCGCAAACCCTTTGTTGATGCCCTTTTCAGGGAAAAAACCACAAGCCTTCTTCTGCAGCCCATTTTTCCAAATTTTTTAAAAAAAATGAAATTTTCACTGTTTTTTGGCTAATTTCTTGGCCTCCTTCTGGGGAACCCACAAAGTCTGGGTACCTCTAGAATCCCTAGGATGTTGGAAAAAAAGGACGCAAATTTGGCATGGGTAGCTTATGTGAACAAAAAGTTATGAGGGCCTAAGCGCAAACTGCTCCAAATAGCCAAAAAAAGGCTCGGCACAGGAGGGGGAAAAGGCCTGGCAGCGAAGGGGTTAAATAAAGCATTTAAAAAACAAAAACAAATGCAGCCCGTTTTCCTCAAAGGAAAACAGGATGCATTTCAAACAACCTATCTGCTCTGAAAAAATATTTTCGGTTTCATTCACAAAGTAGAAGGGGACCCTTGGGGCCCTTTCCGATTTGCGAGTGGGTTAGCACCAATTTGAAATTGGTGTTAACTGCGATTATTTTGCAGCCACATTCACTGTCACAAAACAATCATACCTACCACTGCAACTCACAAATAGGAAGGGATGCCCTTGGAATGCCATTTCTTAATTGCGACTCACAAACCGTTTTTGCGAATCGGTAAATAGATTATCAAAATTGGGTTTGTACTTCGGGACATGCTTTTTTCTTGTCACTAATGGCCTGACTCAGGGCCGATTGCGACAAGAAAAAAGCTTTGTACATCTAGCCCTATTAGAAGTATCTAAAGTTTTGCCATCAAACAATATCCTAAAGGACACTAAACACAGATGCATTACCAGTTTTGCAGATAACATTCTAAGAGACAGATCATTACCAGACAAAGAGGTAAACAAGATGAAAATTCAATTATCAAGCTATAGATGTTAATTTTTGTACTTGGAGGGTTTGCAAAAAGTTCACCATGTAAACAGCAACATGTTAAAGAATGTTCTTCAATTGGATGCTACGTATTAACCACCCTATAAGACTTGCCCTGCCTAGCTAGAAAAAAAAAAAAAAAACTCAAGCAGTACAAATTCCATGTTAACCACACTGATTAGTAGGCTTTGAAAGTGCCTGGAGCCTCGGATTTGCAAATTATTAAATATTGGATTTTGGCAAGCCGTAAGTGGCAGATTGTGGTTTACAGTTAAGTCGTGAAACTGACCTTGTGGAGCCATGAGCAAATCAGGAAACAAATCATTATTGGAATTCATTTTAAAGATCCAGTAATGTTGTGAACCAGACTTGGAATTGCCTGAAAGGGTTCATTGTCGTTGCTTCCTGGTGTCTTACCTGTATTAGGACTCTCAAAATCATTACTAAGTGGGGTTGGTGACGTGATTACATCAGTATAACAATATATATAATATTTATAATATATTCATCTACCACAGTTTAAGAACAATGTGCTCACGATATCTTTTTGCATGTTTATGCAAACAGCAGCTCTCCGATGCATTTTCGCAGTATAAGCCTTGATCAAGAGCTGTCTTATACAATCAGCCTTAAGTGCAATGTGACATAGCAATCTCTGTGTCAAGAGATCAAAATAACAGAGAGTTTGACTGCTGAATGGCAAGGAATAGCAACCTAACCATTTAGTTATAATTGTCATCCTGTATACTGTATATTCACTAGCCCAGAAGGGGGGCGAGAGGTGTGACCTCCTTCCTGCCTCAGCCTTTTGTTTCTGACCTCTGGGAGCACCTGTGCTGCCTGGCAGGAGGTTGGAAACCTGTCTTGGTGGCAGTAAGTGCATGCCAGCTGTTCATCGACATGAGATTCATGTTGGGGGAAAGAAGGCAAGTTGTTTAACACCAAATTCAACATATCTAGGCAGTACTACAATGGTCAACCAAGGCTTAAGTCCCATGTTATTCTATGGACCGGCCTGCACTTATAGTGCACCTTAATGGAAAGGATGCTATAGAGACATAGATGCTTGTGCTTATATGTCTGCACCTTAAATATAATTGACCCTGCCTCTGGGGTTGCAGAGGCCTACCCTAGGGGTGTCTGACATACATATACAGCAGTGCATGGGACTGTGCCACTCCTGGTGGGAGCACAGTCAAACTCAAGCAGTTTGCACTATTCTGGCAGTCTGAATGACAGATCAGCCACCAGTATATTAGGAGGATCACCCAGGGCAGCAGAAACTCATGCTGCAACCCTGGTGATCCCTTTACCACCTATGCCCTGGGTACTATATACTAGGGTCTTATAAGGGGGTAAAGTCTTGCCAATCATATAATTACCAAGTCGAGATAACAATTTAGGGAGAGAGCATAGGCACTAGGCCTGATTAGCAAGCTTCCAGTGCCCTAACAGAGTCATACATATCAGCATTAGGGGCAAAAAAGTAAGGGGGTGGCCGGACATAAAGGGGGACTTTCCTACACCAGCACATCAAAATGACACACACATACACACACACTTTTTACTAATACCTTCTGTCACAAATTAGAAACATACACCCACCTTTATGACTACACAAATAACACAGATCCTAAACCATTTTTATTCCCAAATCTTCTATCTTCACTAACAACAAATACACCAACACAACTCTCATTCACCTGCCTCTCATCCATTGCATAATTTAGGGCCAGATGTACGAAGCATTTTGCATGTCGCAAACTGCGTAAAACGCAGTTTGCGGCATGCAAAAGGCCGAACGCGATGCTCATCCTCAAATTGCGAGTCGGTACCGACTCGCAATTTGGGGATGCGACTCGCAAATAGGAAGGGGTGTTCCCTTCCTATTTGCGACCGCATCGCCATGCTGAGTTGCTTTGTGACCGCGAATGCGGTCGCAAACCAACTCGCAGTTACCACCAGTGTCACACTGGTGGTAACTCATTCGCAAAAGGGAAGGGGTCCCCATGGGACCCCTTCCCCTTTGTGAATGCCGAAAAAAATATTTTTGCAGAGCAGGCAGTGGTCCTATGGACCACTGCCTACTCTGAAAAAAACGAAACCAAATGGTTTCGGAAGTTTTTTCATTTTGCAACTCGTTTTCCTTTAAGGAAAACGGGCTGCAAAATGAAAACAAAAAACTGCTTTATTGAAAAAGCAGTCACAGACATGGAGGTCTGCGGACTACAGCAGGCCACCATCCCTGTGAGTGCAGGGACTCGCTATGGGGTCGCAAACTGCGACCCACCTCATGAATATTGATGAGGTGGGTCTTTGCGACCCCATAGCGAGTCGCAGAAGGTGTCTGAGACACCTTTATGCATCCCATTTTGCGAGTTGCAAATTGCGAGTCAGTCAGACTCGCAATTTGCAAGTTGCAAAATTTTAGTTTACTACATCTGGCCCGTAGAGCCTTAAAATATGACCCACATGCTCCACCACCACCCCTAACTCATACACCTTCCACCCTAAACAGACACAAACAAAATAAACAACATGCCAATCTTCACAACCTTGTATCTCCATTTTTATTACACAAAAAGGCTACTTTACAAAAACAACACAACTCACTATCTCACTCTCAACCACCATCTCCAACACCGACACATGCAGACCCTACAAAATGCCTTCTAAGGCTGCTGGATGAGGAATACAATATAGACAAGGATTTGCAATGCAACAGGTCTCGCATTACTTCGAGTTAGAGCTCTTAGTGTTGTAAACTCCTAATTGGACTTTCCTTGCCACATTAAATGAAAAAAAAAAAAAAACAAGCATGATCACAGTCTGTAAAACACAGCATGATCACGCTGCAAAATAAAGAGAAAAAGTAGTCCAGAAACCATACAGAAAACATGGAGCCTCCTATGTTTCCAGTAGTTTACCGGTGCTCTTGAGGAGGGCTAAACACCACAAAAGGCATGACGTATGCATGCCTTTCACAAATGAAAACAAGCGGATTTAAAAAGGCAAGCCACACAAACCAATGAAAGGGCTTGACAGAACATGGGCGTGGTTAAAACCCCCCTAAAGAGAGATTAGAAGAGGGGCGGAGCACTTTGCGCTTGCCTCTAAAAAACAACACTATTGGGACTGTCATACAGTTAATACCAGCACTAATGGCACATCTGCTACAAGTTCAAAATAAACTGCTCACTCTTCGAGAAAACAAAGTCACACACCAACAAAACACAATCTCTAAACTGCCTACTAATAAATGCTTGATCACTCTCAAAAACAAGCACCACATCTATGAGCTACTCTTTGACACAGAAACTGACTTGCTCTTCATAACTGAATCCATTGTTGCATGAAGCCATTCCTCCAGGCTATCAAACTGTCAAACCAAATTGTATAGGCAAAAGAGGAGGTGGACTAGTTGTTATACTTAAGCAAACAATAAATCTCACCAAAACTGATGACATTTCCAGACAAGGTTGTGAGGCCCTCATCACTAGATGCAACCCTACCCCTACTTCCTCCTGTAACTTCCTCCTACTTTACAGACCACCCCCTAGCAATGTAACATTCCCAGACACGTTTCTAGGCACAGTTTCAACCTTATAACATTACACTCCAATGTATGCATTCTTGGGGACCTAAACTTTTGGTTTGACAAACCCAATATTCCCCATCCAAAAACTATCATCACAGCCCTAGTCACACTGAACCTACATCAGATCATACACAAACCCACATGCATAGCTGGACACATCCAAGGTGTCATTTTTGCAAATCTAAAACTAATTACCTTTCAAAAGATCACATGGCCAAATCACCATTTGGTAGTTTTCCAACATAAAACACCGCAAACCAACACACCCAAGACCACCTTACATACATCTACCTATCGACCATGGAACAAACTTAGGGGTTGATTTAAGAGCTCCTAGCGCCTCCTTGCTCCACATAAGTGTCATTTTTTAGGCTAGTGTGGCCTGAGGCCAAAATCGACACGCCAAAGTTACAAGGCGGCCCAATGCATGCATTGCGCCACTTTGTAATCCTCTGCACTAGGCGTATTGTATGCAAAGGGGGTGTTCCGCCGTTAGGGGGAGGGGTTAAAACAATGGGCCAAAGAAATCTAAAAGATTTATTTTCGTCATTTATTTCAGGACTTTTAACGCCTGTTTAGAGCAGGCATTAAAAGGAGGCATACCAGTGTTTTCAATGGGACTCAATGGGCTTTGCAGGATTAGCATCAACATTTGTTACGCTAATCCTGCAAAGCTCTGAACTAGCGTAACAATATTTGACACTAATTCACCTAACTACTGCCATGGTGCGCCGTATCTTAGATACAGTGCACACATGGTGGTATTAGGGGGGCGCTAAGGGGTGCAAGAAAAGTGGTGCTGCACTAAATCAGGGCCTCAGTTTTGAATACTTAGAAACACAACTAACAGCCAACACAGATAAAGACACAAAAAATTCTGTTTAAAAGATTTATGAGCGGCTACAGGAAGCTTTCAATATCCTAATACCACTAAAAACAGCAAAACAGGACATAAGAAAACGATCACCTTGCAGAAATAGAGAACTAAAAAACATGCAACAACAAATCAGAAGGCTGCAATAAACCTGGCTCGAAACAAACAGCAATCAAGACAAACTTTGCCTGCCCAAAATTAATAGAATATACAAATAAACAACCAAAAATAGCAAAGAAAAGGAACTATTCAGACAGAATTGAAAATGCTAAATGTGCAAATAGAGATTTTAATAAAATTCTCACTGAATTTCATAAACCTATATGCATGGAAGCAACTCATCGTATTACTAAAGAATTCACAGAAAAATTGGCAATCGTTACAGAACCAAAGCAGACATGATGGACTACTATTTAAAAAAAAGTAAAACCACCAGCACCAACACATTTGCAAAAATCACCTCCAAGAGTAAGCCAACCCAGTTTCTGCATTCCTTCAAACAAATATCACAAATCTGGTCCAAGCACGCAGGCCTTCTGGCTGCCCTTCTGACCCTTGTCCACCAAATTGTCAAGAACATTATTTCATCTATGTCTGCTGCCACACCAGTCAGAATTATCCATACATCATCAATAAATATTTAACTACTGGCTTCTTTCCATAAGACCTAAAAAAGGCATACATAAACTCATTATTATAGAAAACAAACCTGAACCCGCATGACCCCAACAACGACAGACCAATAAAAAATTGACCTTAGCTGGGCAAACTGAAAGAAAGAGCAGCATTTGCCAAGATGTCACAATGCATTGAAGATAACTCCATACTTTCAGAGTACCAAACTGGATTCCACCCATCTGGGATGACCCTAAAAACACAGCAGATTGCAATAGAGTAGCTGCACTACTTTTGTTGGACCTCTCAGCTGCCTTTGACACAGTTGACCATGAGCCTAATACAAAGACTCTACGAAACCTGCATAAAGGGGACTGCTCTTGATTGTATCACATCCTACCTTCAAAACAGAACAAATGTAATCCGTACTCCTTCCCCTCACATCCAAACAGTTCTTCACAAAAGCAGGGGCCCCGAAAGACTCAGTCATCTCACCCATGCTTTTCAGCATCTACATGAAGTCATTATCGGCGATGATCAATTAATTTCAGCACACAAAGTACAACTGTGAAGATGACACAAAAATACTCTTTAAACTGAAAAAACCCAAAGACATTGGAAACTCAAATATATGCAGTTGCCTCAGAGCCATTGATCAGTGAGTGACATGGAGCCATCTCAAATGGAACGCTTTGAAAAAGGAAATACTCGCATGTGGCGATTGGAAAAATGATGACACTCTGCGCCTGGCCTGGCGCTCTGGGGCCACCTCCTAAAGTATCTAACAAAGTAAGAAACATTGGAATTACCATGGACTCCAAGTTAACAATGAATACCCAAGTGGACATATTAGCAAGCTCAAACTTCATCACCATGAAAACTCTGCAACGCATCTTCCCAAACAAGGGATTTCCACACAAGGTCCAGGCTACTATCTTTCTTGTACTGTCTAAACTGGATTATGCCAATGACCTCTATTACGGATCATCTCTTCTAAACTATAAAAAGACTACAACAGACTCAGAACTATGCTGCCAGACTAGGCATACATGTAAAGCCACAAATCCACATCTCCCTTGCCTTGAGGGACCTATATTGTTTACCTGTGCCAGAAGATCCACCTTTAAGCTGCTTTGTATCACCTAAAAAGAAATACACAGAAAAGGACCACTTTTCATCTGGAATAAATTCACCAAATATATTCAACAGAGGAACCTCCACTCAAGATTGGCACCTCACCTCAAAACCCCATCATACAAGAAAAAGAAAATAGGTGGTACATCTTTCTTTGTTCAAGCGACTGAACTAGGGAATTCACTACCCCAAAATATAATATCCATGGATAACTATCTTATCTTCAGAAGACTTCTCAAGAGTTCGCTCTTTCCTGCATAACCACCATGCTCAAACAGTAACGTACTGCATACCCCTGTGTATGTAAATATTTATAATTTGATTATATGTATATATCTAGATATGTGTATATATTTGTACAAATATGTATAATAACTATGGTTTTTAGATACTCCTTTGGCCTGCTTAACAAATGTGTGTATATATATATATATATATATATATATATATATATATCCACAAAGAAAGGTTGTCCCAAGACGGAGGCGCACTCTCAACCGGTTTCATTTATGTTTATTTTCAGATCCAGCAAAGCCGATAACAGACATGGAATTCATTCTCTCCAGGCCAGACGCGTTTCGGGCATCCTTGCCCTTGTTCACAGGCCAAATGCGAGGCAAATCATTAAGTCAATTGCAGGCACATGATTAACCATTAAATACCTCCCCTATACTGGGCCTCCAGTGAGTCACAGCCAGTGCATGTTGGTATACGTGGTCCTGCAAGTTCGTTTTTTCCAAGTAGGTGTAATTTTCACAAGCCTCATGTTTAAATACAGTACATTACCCTCCAGTGGTGCTGAATTCAAAGTCGAGTTAGCAGATTTGCTTGTATTTCCTAACCTGTTGAACTATACGTGACTTTAAGTGAGGTCACGCAGCCCTGCTCCTTCTGCAGGTGGTGGACAGGCCGTCATAAATCCACAAAGAAAGGTTGTCCCAATATACATTCACTTACAGAGAAATTCAGCGGTTATAGTTATTTCAAGTAACTATAACTCGCAGCCTAAGGTAACTATAACTTGCACCACCACTATCCATAGTTTTTCTCTTCAATGATTTGACTTCTAATGTTTCATTGATATTTTTAGTGGTGTTATAATAGTTGTCATGAGTGCTGTAATATCTGGGGTAATTGGCAGTGCATGCTGAGTGCGCGAGTGGGGGTTGGCTGCATGGCCTGTGGCCAGGCTATGCATTCAACCCACTATAACTAACCAACCCTGTGCTGTGCATGGCCCTTGGCCATGCACATCAGGGGTTGGCTGCAGGGCCTAACCTGCGGCCAGACCCTCTGGCCAACCTCCCTAACCATCCAACCCCACGCTGCACACAGCCTTTGCCCATTTGTGGTGGGAGCTGGCTGCAAGGCCTGTGTCTCTGGGAGTGAGAGGGTGTCTCTGGGTGTGAGAGTGGGTGTGAGAGTGTCTGGGTGTGAGAGTGGGTGTGAGAGGGTCTACATGAATGTGAGAGTTGGTGTCAGAGTGTCTGTCTGGGTGTGAGAGTAGGTGTAAGAGGGTGTCTCTGGGTGTGACAGTGAGTGTGAGAGTGTCTCTGTGAGTGTGTGTGTCTGTGAGAGTATGTGTGAGAGTCTGAGTGGGTGTCTGAAAGGATGTGTGAATGTCTGAGTGGGTCTGTGAGTGCGTTCATGAGTGTCTAAGTGGGTCTATGAATGAGTGCATGAGTTTGAATGGGCCTGGGAATGGGTGCGTGAGTGTCTGAGTGCGTCTGTGAGTGGGTGTGTGAGTGTCTGAGTGGGTCTCTGAGTGGGCATGTGAGTCTCTGAGTGGGACTGTGAGTGGGTTTATGACTTTCTGAGTGAGTCTGTGAGTGGGTGCGTGAGTCATTGAGTGGGTCTGTGAGTGGGTGCATGAGTATGTAAGTGTGTCTGTGAGTGGGTGTGTGAGAATTTCTGAATGGGTCTGTGAGTGGGTGTGTGAGTCTCTGAGTGGGTCTGTGAGTGGGTGCATGAATGTCTGAGTGTGTCTGTGAGTGGGTGTGTGAGTGCCTGTGTGGGTCTGTCAGCAGCTGTATGAGTGACTCTGCCACAAAGGAACCTCACCTGAACTTTTATCCAACAAGAGTCCACAGCTTTGAATGAAATGTCTATTCAAGTGGAGTTCTTTCAGCCTCCTTGGGTAAATGTCCAGTATGTATTCTACACTATAGTTGTGTAAGGGAGCACAAGGAAATGTCACAAGTGACCCTGTGTTTGTTTTGGCAACATGATTATTCCTGTTGCCTGTTTCTCTAGAATTCTGTGATAACATGAAGCCTCCTATAGAGAGGTCAACGAGACTACAAAGATGTAAATCTCCACCAAACCGGGGTCCTTTCCTCCTATCTTTGTGAAGTAAGTGCTTCTTTGTTTTGCGGAGATGTCCTTATTTTCTGCAGCATCAAAAACACAGCATCAAAATCAGTGGGAAACACACTAGGGGGCTCTTTGGGAAGCTGTCGATCCTCCTGGCTAAAGGGAAGAATGCATAGGCATACTACCAAGGTAGACTGTGCGGGGCCAAACAGATGCAGCTTCCAGGTGATTTGCAGATTTGCATATGTTTAGCAACTTAAAGGGGAAACCATGTTATGTGGGGAATGGGGGCTGTGCACCACCCCTCTTCCATGCAATTTCGGCCCCTGGGACACCATCCCCCAGGGCCCACCTCTATTCAATGGGGGAGAATGCCTCTGGGTACAGCAAGTTTCTTGGGAACCATTTTTTCAAAAACTTTGGGAACATTTTGCAAAGATTCCTCACACGGCACCAAAGATAAAGGAAAGTCAAAAAAAAAAATTTCAATCAAAACATAGGCCTTTATTACGAGTCTGGTGGTCATAACTGTGCATGTCTGTTTGGATGGCTGTGTTGGGCCAGCCAAAAAGACATGTGCACTTTGCATGTTCTCTATCGGGCTGTATAGCACCGTTCCCAGTCTGAGCAGCGAAGCAGGCTCCTCAGACCAATCACGAAGCTGCTTTCAGCAGCGTCATTATTGGCTGGGAGCCTGTGCAGAAGGGAAAAGGAAGAGGATGGAGGGGAGATGTAGTGTCTCCCCTCAATGGTAGATGTTTTTTAAATGCCCCCCGCCGTCCCTTCGTCCCCTGTACAGTGGCAGCCCCTACTGCTTAGGAGGATCTGGCGTGGCAGTTCAGGCTGGACTGTTCCCATTGGAAGCAGGGCCAAGACTGATTTGCATTTGGCTGGGTGCAAACTGGGGTGATGTGGTGAGCAAAATAACAGTGTATTAAACCCAGATCTGTGACGGGGGCTGAGTGAAAAGTTGCAACTATACATCGATCACTTTATTTTGGTTTTGTATTGTGATGTTAAACCTTAACATAACATATGTATTTGTAAAGCATGGGTTGACATCTTTAGACATCTTGGCCCTGAGTAACTCAACTGTACTCCTTTTGTTGATCTTGGTTGCATTCTGCAGGACACACAGAAAAAGGCAAATGTCTATCAGGATTTTTTTTGGTCAAAAAGGTGTTCTTTTCTGCACAAAAAAATCCTGCCTACAATAAAGGTACCCTTGCACCATGACACAAGGGTACCTGCAATGCCGCTAAGCAGCCAAAAGTGTGCCAGTCCTGGGAAAGGGCAGGAGTGTGTTGTATAATGTTAAATACAACACATCCCTGCCCTTTCTCTTTCACACTGCGCAGTGCAGTAAGGTGGCTTTCTGAGCTGCATGAAAAAAATTATAAATATGTGCCTGAATAACTAAAATGATGGGGGTACAAAAAAATAGGCTGAGAGTGCTACAATGAGGTGTACTCTCATAAATAAGTGCCAGTGTTTCCAAAATAAGTGCGGGTGCTGAGCTCCGGAAAACATTGACACAAATTAAGCACTTATTGATCGGTTCACAGTGATATTTCCTCAAAGAAAGTGAAGGGCGGTTATGGATCAAAATTTTGCATCCTTTCTTCCTTTCATGGTAACATAACAGCTAGTTTTGCATGTTCATATATACAATATTTTTTGGGACTTTCCTTTCTCACCTGGTACGTTTGCTCAAAATATTAAAAAGGCCTATATGGGATGGAAGGAGACTAGTAACAGCAGCAGTGATGCGAGTTCTTTACTTACCATTTTTCTAAGCAGTTTAACACATCGCAGCTACAGGAAGACAGAGACCTAGTGAGGTAGAAAGATGTCAAAACACATGGAGAGAGTCTGAGGGAGAAAAAGGCAACTAGGAGGAACACAATTGTACTAAGCTCCCTATATATATAACTAAAAATCACACAAAGAAGTACGAGGTTCACTAATAAATCAAAGAGTGAAAGTCCGGGGTACAACTTGTGCCCCCGACTAACTGAAGTCCTTATTAGGAGGATGAGGTCAGTATGAGGTCAGTAAAATGCTGTGGAGTATTGGAAGGACACGGGGAATTCCCTTTACGGACTAGGTGGTCTCACACACTATATAGTGTCATGCTTCATCATTTGACCACCTAGTCCCACCCAGGTAGGACAGTGCCACCTGGGCGGACTCAACCTCACTGTTAAAAGAACAGGAGGGAGCGCGTAAATTAAGTCTTGGTCTAGAAAGATCGGGATCCAGCTAACCTAGGGAAAATAAAAACACCTAACCAGTCACCTGTGTGAAGTTACAATTTAATAATGGTGTCTGTTTGGTGTGGTTAAAAACATAAAGTGGGACACCTCCGTGAGAGCAAGGACTCACAGGGTCACCTATCTAAAAAACAGTAGCCAACAAGTTTCTACCCTTAGTGGTGAGCCAAGGAAGGTCTTGGGGCATTCATCAGGGCCTCGGATCCCTAAGACTCAAATTAGAGTGAAAGAAACTATTCCCAATTAGCGGAAAAGTGAAAGAGGTAAGAAAAGGCCTACCTTACCCAAGAAAATACCTTAAGGTGGCCCTATCCCTAGAGGCTAGTGGCCTCTGGTATCCAGGAGGGGGAGTGTGCCCTTATTGTCAAACATGCTTCAAAGGGGCGCTTGCTGTGCGCCTATGCCGTCCTCTCCTTGGACAGCTTGATAGATTTTAGGTAGAAAGATGTAACAAAAGAAATTGATTGGTTTAATTATGCATAACTTTGGTTCACTTTTTATATGTTGTATTATATTGCAGTAGCATTCATCTAGAATTTCAATCACTAGAACCATTTATATTGTGTGTTAAGTGATCTAATTGGGTAGTGTTTCGAAGTTATGTGTCGTTGTATCTTGGCATATAGTGAACTGAAAGGTGTTAAAAGATAGGAATAATATGCTAAGACAACGCAGCTTACAGAGTGCAAAAAGTAGGGTATGCAAATAGCCAAGTGCCAGTGCTGGTCTTGATTGCAAGTGCCTCATTATTTAAAGACCCCAAGGCTAATACATGTTTGCGCAAGGATTGCAATTACAAGTGCTGCAATATGTATAGTGTTGGAGTGTGTCTTTTAAAAGCAATATTAACATGAAAAGCTTGCCATATATTCTGTAATGAAGCTGCATAGAAAATGTGTTTACGTAGAAAATAATGCACACGTTTGAAATGTGCCCACGGGGAGTGGCTACCAATGTATACGAAGACTAATGAAACTTATTAATGCTGAATTAATAATGTACTAATGTTTTGAATTTGTATTAGCAACTTATAATTAGAGTTGTGTATTAGGGGTTTGTTAACTAAATTACTAGGCCTTAGTTTAGCGAGGGTCTGGGCCTGGCTGTCTGGTGTCATATTAAGCTGTGTTTTTCCTAACGTCCAATGTGCTGTCTTCCTGAAGGACACAACGCTGTACTTTTCCAGAAGTTAGATGTGTGTGTGTAGCCGTAGTAAATTCTTTCTCATGGGACCCGACTTGCTCAAGGAGACATTCTTGCAACAGTGTAATTCGGAACAGGTGCAAGGCTGCCTGGAGTAGGAGAAACAATGGGACTACTGACTGGAGCGTAAAGTGTAACTTTTCTTACCTGACATTCCAACCGATGAAGAAGTCAATAACATGGGCCAATCAACGACATGAGAACTGTTTTCTGTGGAAAATTCTAGTGAAATGCGTGGTGAATTATTGGACAGAGATAATGATGCACCAAATATTATCCAATGGGGAATTAAGGGCTAGTTCAACAGTTTTGATTTAACCGCATAACCCGAGGAGAAATTGAGCCATTATTCGGACATTCCACTCCAAGCCATACTTTTGCCATTTTACTGAGGCATTTGGGACATTCTTTTGAGACTTTACCGTTTATTCTTCCTGATACTTTAAACCATCCTCTATTCAATTCTTACCTGATGCTTACTTCTCCTCCATATGAGGGAAGAGCCTTATTCCTTAGCTATGCCAAACTGAGACTTTGCCCTGTCCTATCTTTGCTGATGGTGAATCGACTGATGGCCTGAGGATGAAGTCTGACGCTGTTTGCTGATTCGTTGGAGGGGTAACTATCTGATGAAAATTGTAATTGTCTGTTTGCCTTTTCTTTCTAGGTACCAACTGCTCTTTTGATAGAGGCCATATTTAGATGTTTTCCAAATTTGTGTTTGCTAAATTGTTTTGCATGATGCCCAACATGCTGATGCTAATTCGAGGTTAGTTAAGGTGTTCACTAATATCTGAAGCAAATAGACCAATGACTGAGTTCTTGCTTTGTTGAATCATGCACTACTGAGACTGTGCTAAGCTGCCTCTTATTAATGATGTGTTAATGCCAAACAAATATTCCCTATCTATAGATTAATTGCGTGTTCTAATACGAATCTGATTAAATTGATCGCTAATGAGATTAACGGAGATGACTATTAGATTGTAACTAATAGGGAAATAAATATCCTAATACTTAACTAGATTTGTGTGATTATTCCTGACTGAAAGGTCATGGTGTGTATACCTTATTGATCCTTATTAAATGTTATTGATTAACTTGTTGATTAGTTACTAAGGATATTGATTGGGTTATTGACGTATTGATTTGTGATGCCAGAAAGATATCTCGTACTGGGAAGTCTCCGAACGAGGTCAAAAGGTTCATCGGCCTAGGCGTGTCTCCTTGTAAGTTTACTTATCAAGGTTCTGACGCGCTATCAATAGCTCGGAGCAGGCATTAAAAATGAAAGAAAAGATGGCGAGGTGAAATCTTTTAGATTACACTGTGCTACTTTTGTAGGCCTTCTAACGTAGACAATCCCCCCTTGCATATATTATGCCTGGCGGAGGCATAATGTAGCACAAGGGATTACAAAGTGGCACAATGCATGCATTGCGCCACTCTGTTAATATGGCGCGGGGAAAAGGCCACCTTAGCCCACCTTAGCGTAAAAATGATTCTAAGGTGCCTATAAAGTGGAGCAAGGGGCTCTTAAGTCTGCCCGTTGGTTCAATAAATTATCTTGCGGTGCCATGCATATGCTACTACACTGCCAATCAAATCAAGGATAAAGAAAAAGTTTAGCTTATAAATGGCTAATGGTCAAACCTTTCAAGTGACCTCTTGTCTGCAGGTGGCACTGTAACGGATTTATCTAGGGCCAGATAAAACTGCATAGTGATTTAGGAGATTTAGTGAAATGCCATAAATAAGTTGGTGCAGTAATGCTTTTAGACTGAAATGTGGTCTGCTGGTATCTCTTACCAGTTTTTTCATTTGAGCAAACACTTTGCTTAAAAAGTCTTGGAGATACTGGCAGGAGACCGACTGGAGCAGAAAATGCCTCTTTACAAGGCAATTTCTGCTCAAGCCAGTGTCCCACATTCAAAAAGTATGCACATTTTTCATGCAATTTTGAGAAATGTTGTGGCATTCACATTACTTAAGTTTGGGGAATTACTCAGATTGAAAACAACATTTCACTCAGGCCTAGACTGGCCACCTATCTGCCATGAGAGTCAGAAACAAGTAAAATACAAACCATTAAAGCGCAAAAACTGTAAATAAATAATACACATATCCTCACTGGGTCATACCTAACTGTAGCGGGTTCTTTATCCCGAGTCGAAAGGATATTGGAATAAGGCGACAGACTCAGGGTTTTAAGGGGTTAGTGTTTTTATTTCTATCTGCTCGGAGGGGACACTAGCTTGTCTCGCAAAGCTTTGGGGTGTTGTCAGAGTCCAGAAACCAATATGAATCCCCTTTCTTCAGGGTCGAGAGTTCCGGGAATGGCGTGGTCCGGTGTGGAGGGAGGCCTTGTTCCCCCGGCGATCAGTGGGACCGGATTCCCCAAAATAAAGAAGAAAGAAAAACAAGGTACAGGTAAGTGGGGAATATAATTTATCTCCTGTTTCTTTTATGGTTAGTAGGAAGTGAGGGACGAGGAAGTGGGGGGGGGGGGGAAAAAGGTGAAGCTATGCCTCTTAGTTCCTTATAGTGTCCTCCTGGGTGACCCCTATCTCTTAGCTTTCCTTGCTGGTTCTGGGTTAGGTCGTGGTTGTAGTTATAGGCAGGGTCTGGGGTCCCATTTATACCACCTCCCCCTCTTTGCAGGACCTTAACTCCCTCTCCTGGTTGTCCTTTCGCCCAGTCAGCCACCCGTAGCCCCAATTCCACCCTTGGTACGTCCGTACCTGGTCGGGCCACGCCCCTCCAGGGACGCGGCCGGCTTGCAGGCAGTCTCCCGACTTGTCTTGTACAGGGGCGGGAGGCCAACTGGGTGTTCCGTTCTTTATACGTCTTCCTTCTCTCGCGGCAGGGTTATCCTCCGGATGCAGGGGGTTGCGGTGTTCGGAGGTCCTCCTCGCGGTGTCGGCGTCTCTCTCTTCTCTTCTCTCCGTTCCTTGTCCGTCTTCTGGTTTGCGTATTTCTTCCTGACGGATGACGTTAGACGTCATCACGTCAGGAGTTCCTGGGATGCCCCCGGGGTATCCGTCGGCGTCCGTCTTCTCTGACGAAGCCGCGGCGTCCGGAGGCGCCCGGCTACACATCCCCTCACATGAAGGGGGCTGTTCGAGCCCCGCAAGACCCGGGAACCGGGATAAATAGTCAGCCTGACCCATAAGGTCACCAGGGAGATGGCAAACCTGGAAGGAGAAAGGTTGGAGTACTATGAACCATCTTAATATTCGATTATTGGTATCCTTATATTTTGAGAGCCAGGTAAGGGGTGCATGATCTGTATATAACAGGAAAGGCCGTCCTAAGAGGTAATATTGGAGGCTTTCGATCGCCCATTTAATGGCAAGACACTCCCGCTCTATAATGGGATACCTTTGTTCTCTGGGAAGTAACTTACGACTAATGAAGACAACGGGGTGGCTTATTCCGTCTTCGTCCTTTTGAAAAAGGACGGCACCTACTCCGACGTCGGAGGCATCTGTTTGGAGATGAAAGGGACTATCAAACTCAGGGCACCGTAAAATCGGTTGAGTGGTGAGACACCTTTGTAAAGTATGGTAACTACGCAGTTGGATCGGGTTTAGGATCGTGATGTTGTTTGGTTGTCCTTTCTTTAATAGGTCTGTCAAGGGGGCCGCCAAACTGGAGTAGTGAGGAATAAACCTTCGATAGTACCCCACTAATCCTAAAAAGGAACGAACCTCCTTCTTCGTGGCGGGAGCCTTAGTGTGTAGGATGGCTTCGATTTTATTCATTTGTGGACGTAGTATGCCTTTACCAATGTGATATCCCAGGTAGGAGATCTCGTTAAAAACTAGTCGGCTCTTGGCGGGATTGGCCGTTAGTCCAGCCTTCCTTAAAGCCGAGAAGATTCTGTCGAGGTGGACCAAATGTTCTTCCCAAGTCTCACTGAAGATAACGATGTCATCCAGATAGGCTGCCGCGTATCTGTTATGAGGTCGTAATATGGTATCAATGAGACGCTGGAAGGTTGCAGGAGCGCCGTGTAACCCAAAAGGAAGTACCTTAAAGTGATACAACCCTGAGGGAGTAGCGAAAGCCGTTTTTCCCCTATCACCGGGGGCCAACGGAATCTGCCAATACCCTTTGGTCAAGTCGAGGGTGGACATGTATTTGGCTTTTCCTAACCTTTCCAATAATTCGTCTATCCTTGGGAGAGGATAGGTGTCAAACTGGGATATGGAATTTACTTGTCTAAAGTCAATACAAAAGCGTATAGACCCGTCAGGCTTGGGTACCAATACCACTGGTGAACACCAGGGGCTTTGGGAAGGCTCTATGATGTCTAGGTCTAACATTTTTTCTATTTCGTTTTCTACGAGGATTTTCCGAGCTTCAGGGATACGATACGGCCTTAACCGTACTGTTTTCCCTGGGGGGGTGATGATTTGATGGTATACCAATCGGGTCCTACCGGGCATCGATGAGAACACCGGGATATGGTTATAGAGGAGTTTGCCTAACTGTCTATTTTGGTGAAAAGAGAGGTCTGTATTTATGACAGGAATTTCCCTTTCGCCAGGCGGATCAGTGGGACACCATCCTATCTCCAACTCCTTAACAGTGTTAACTAGACATCCTGGCCTTGGTTCGGCTGGAGGTTCTTCCCATCGTTTTAACAAATTAACATGGAAGATCTGTGATCTATTAGGATTATCGTTGAGCTGAATTTTGTAGGTTACGGGTGTTACTATGCCTGTTATAAGGTATGGTCCCTGCCATTTTGCTAACAATTTGTTGTCTGAACTGGGGAGAAGGATTAATACTTTCTCTCCTATGGCAAAAGACCTTAATTGGGTATTCCGATCATAATTCCTTTTCTGTTTGTCCTGGGCCCTCTCCATGTGTTCCCTAACGCTTTCCCATACTGTATGTAGGTGAGTTTTTAAGTCTCGGGTATAGTTTAGAAGGGTCTTCTCTCCTCCTTCCTCTTCCCACATTTCCGCGGCCATGTCTAGTAGGGTCCTGGGTTGTCGCCCAAATAACAACTCAAAAGGACTATGGCCTGTAGATGCTTGTTCGTGGGTCCTGATTGCGTATAAGACTAAGGGAAGTTTTCTATCCCAGTCCTTACCTGTCTCTGAGATGGATTTTTTTAGTAGTGTCTTTAGGGTGCGATTATATCTCTCCACCAAACCATCGGTTTGTGGATGATAGACCGACGTCCGCAATTGTTTAATCCCTAATAATTGACATATTTGTGTCATCAAGTTGGACATGAATTGGGTGCCTTGATCTGTTAAGATCTCCCGCGGAAACCCAATTCGGGAAAAGAACCCAATCATGGCGTGGGCGACACTCTTGGTGCTAATACTAGAGAGGGGAATAGCCTCAGGGTATCTAGTGGCGTAGTCCACTAATACCAAGATATAACGATAACCTCTGGATGAAGGTAAAAGGGGGCCAACCAGGTCCATCCCTATTCTGGAGAAGGGAACATCAATGATGGGAAGAGGTTGCAAGGGGGCCTTTCTCCGTGAACCTGGATCAATCAATTGGCATTTTGGACATTGTTGGCAGAACCTCCTAATCTGTGAAAAAACCCCCGGCCAATAAAACTTCCTCAACAAATATTCTTCTGTTTTCTCCCTTCCATAATGGCCACCCCCTGGCTGGCTGTGCGCTAAGTGTAGGACTTGTTGTCTGTAAGGTTCGGGAACTATCAACTGCTTTTTTTCTTCTTGGTTCTGATTAGTGACTCGATATAAAAGATCCTTAATTACAGTGAACGAGGGACCCTTGTCTTGTGGGGTCCGTGGTCGTGCGTTTCCCCAGGCGTGAATTAGACTGGGGTCTTCTCTTTGAGAGGTCCGGAAGGGGGGAAGAGTAGTAAGGGCAAAAACCTCTGTTTTTACCCTCGCGGGACTGGGGTTGTCTGAGTTGTAGGTTTTCTTGATCCTTCTTTTTTCCTTCCGGGAGAGTTTGGGTCGCACCGTCGGAGGTGACAGAGGACTGCTGGAAAAAGGAGCATCCTTCCACCAGGTACTCGGTTCTTCGGCCGGGCGAACACTCTCCAAGAGTTTGGAAAACTCCGAAAAGTCAGTTCCTATAATGGCCTCTTCAACCAGCTGCTCTACTAACCCCACCCTTATGGGGTTTTCTTTTCCTTCCCAGATGAGGGTTGTCCAGATCAGGGGGTATTCTCTGGTTTCTCCGTGAATACAGCAGATTGATACCGTAAGTCCTGACGTGTGGAGACTCTTATTAATTAAATCAGCCCTGACTACTGACTGGCTACACCCTGAGTCAATAAGGGCCACCGTGGGTTTCCCATTGATAAGCAGTGTCTTTTTGTAAGGGGTTGCCCTTCTCCCAGTGTAAAAGACCCTTCCCCTCGTGACCCCTATTTCCATGGGTTCTGGTTTCTCTGTTTTCAGGGGGCAACCGCGAGCGATGTGACCCCATTCTCCGCAGCTGAAACACTGAGGTTGTTGTATGTATGGCCTTTCAAGACCCCGTGGCTTCCCTATTTCCTCATTAATTCTTCGGCCCGCTGATGAAGATATCCCAGAACCTTGACGCAGGGGACTAGGCGTGGATCGAGGTGGTGTGACTTTGAATTCGAGGGAGCGATGAAAAGCACAGGCTAGCTCGATGGTGGTGTTGGTATCCGGGTTTGGATGTTGCTTGATCCAGTTACGCGTAGAAGGCGGTAGAGCGTCTAGGTATTGTTCTAAGAGTACAATCTCAATAATGTCTTCCCGATTAGTCCCTATGGGCCCCAACCACTTGAGACCCAGATCTTTAATCCTAAAGTATAGAGCCCAGGGATTTTCGGAGGGTCCCCATTTAGCCTTTCTAAATCGGACACGATAATGTTCAGAGTCAAATCCCACCCGTTCCAAGATGCTCTTTTTAATATCCTTATATGGGGTTGTTCCCCCAGGGTTTACCGCCTGATACGCGGCTTGGAGTGTTCCCGTTAATAAGGGGGCGATATATTGGCCCCAGCGCTCCGGTGGCCAGGTAGCGGAAGTCGCAACTCGTTCAAAATTGGTGAAAAAGGCATCGGGGTCTTCACCTTCTTGATATCGTTGTAGGACTGAACTAGGCACATTTGGGTGCACGCGAGTAGCGGCTATTGTATCCGTGAGATTTTTAATGGCGGTTTCATGAACCAACTGGTTGTTGGCCATTATAGTAGCCTGGCTTTTAAGTGCGCTTTGTAGTGCCTCTCTTTCCAACTTAGCCTCTTTTTGTTGCTCTTCCCACACTAATTGTAGGTGTCTTTGTCCTGAGGCCAACTGTTGCATCATATCAGACATGCTACACTGTTCCTCCATTTTCCTGGAAGCCCTTGTCGCCAATTCCAATATCCCACTTCTGACACCACTGTAGCGGGTTCTTTATCCCGAGTCGAAAGGATATTGGAATAAGGCGACAGACTCAGGGTTTTAAGGGGTTAGTGTTTTTATTTCTATCTGCTCGGAGGGGACACTAGCTTGTCTCGCAAAGCTTTGGGGTGTTGTCAGAGTCCAGAAACCAATATGAATCCCCTTTCTTCAGGGTCGAGAGTTCCGGGAATGGCGTGGTCCGGTGTGGAGGGAGGCCTTGTTCCCCCGGCGATCAGTGGGACCGGATTCCCCAATATAAAGAAGAAAGAAAAACAAGGTACAGGTAAGTGGGGAATATAATTTATCTCCTGTTTCTTTTATGGTTAGTAGGAAGTGAGGGACGAGGAAGTGGGGGGGGGGGAATAGGTGAAGCTATGCCTCTTAGTTCCTTATAGTGTCCTCCTGGGTGACCCCTGTCTCTTAGCTTTCCTTGCTGGTTCTGGGTTAGGTCGTGGTTGTAGTTATAGGCAGGGTCTGGGGTCCCATTTATACCACCTCCCCCTCTTTGCAGGACCTTAACTCCCTCTCCTGGTTGTCCTTTCGCCCAGTCAGCCACCCGTAGCCCCAATTCCACCCTTGGTACGTCTGTACCTGGTCGGGCCACGCCCCTCCAGGGACGCGGCCGGCTTGCAGGCAGTCTCCCGACTTGTCTTGTACAGTGGCGGGAGGCGTCCTGGGTGTTCCGTTCTTTATACGTCTTCCTTCTCTCGCGGCAGGGTTATCTTCCGGATGCAGGGGGTTGCGGTGTTCGGAGGTCCTCCTCGCGGTGTCGGCGTCTCTCTCTTCTCTTCTCTCCGTTCCTTGTCCGTCTTCTGGTTTGCGTATTTCTTCCTGACGGATGACGTTAGACGTCATCACGTCAGGAGTTCCTGGGATGCCCCCGGGGTATCCGTCGGCGTCCGTCTTCTCTGACGAAGCCGCGGAGTCCGGAGGCGCCCGGCTACACTAACATTACTAATATTTTTGACATAGTGGTCTTGCATCTAGTAAAGGGGTGCTTTTAGTTGACAGCTCATTTCATACTTCTTTACTGGCTTACAGACAAAGGGTGGGCCAAAGGATTTCCACATAATCTTGATCCTTAGTCTGCAGTATATTACCTGGGCTATTTCCCTTGTGTGATTGGGCTGAGGGTCAGACTAGTTATTTCCCCTCAGATTGGGGACACCACGGCAGGGCACCTGGATGCTCGAGACTTAATTAGAGGAGAGAATGGGGGGGCCATCTGTTTGGTTCTCATACGGGCTGTTAACCTCTATGGCTTAGGGCCACACGTAAACATAAAGTAAACATAAGGTGAGTCAGGAAAGAGAAGGGCTCCGGCAGGAGACATAAAAGTGTAGCACACTGGTTGGTCTGTTGAATGTCTTGTATCCAAGTGGTGTGGGCTCTGAACTTCCACGCTAATGCACTGACATTTTTTAGATATGGAAATTTAAGTTTGTACCACATTGAGGAAGAAATTGAGTTCCAGTAGTGGCTTGCGGTACATGAAAGGGGCGGGGCAGGGAGGAGGCGCTCGGTGGGTGAGGAGGAGGAGCAGAAAATTAAATTAAAGTAAAAAAACAAACACTTACCTTTCGGCGCGGTCCTGCGCCGTGCTCCTCTGTCCCTCATCACTGCTGCAGGCACAGGCTTCCAGCCTGCCCTGCGACCAATCATGACACTGCCCAAAGCAGCGTCAGGATTGACTGGGAGGGCCCAGTCAGGGCGCTCCCAGGCAGACTGGAAGCCTGTGCAGGCTCTCTCCTGCCTGGAAACACAGTTCCTGGGCTGGAGACAGCCTACAGCGCATGTGTGTTTGGCCGGCCAAACATACATGTGCTCTGAGGGAGAGTGCACGTCACCCCTGTGGCACGCCCATTTTAAAGAAAGCAGTAATAAACATTTTGTATTACTGTTTTCTTTAAAAGGTTTTGCAGCTGCTGCTGCTGGCAGGGGGGCGACGCTTCTCTGCCCATACGGAGGAGCCACCACTGTTAGGTTCCCAAATTTATTTACTACATTCCTACTCCCCAGGTGCTTAAAGTTCTTGTACTGGTAATCAGCAGATCTGTAGCTCGGAGATCAGCAACGATAATATACATAACTTTCTTGGATTCCTTCAGTCTTTCAGTACGTTACTCTATTTTGTTATCAAATGCTGGTGCTATTTTATCTGATTCACTCACACAGAGTGAAGGTGGGAAGTCCCTTGAGGACCCTCACATTAGACGCTATATTCATAAAGCATGCATCCTCTTTTTACCCCGCTTGGCTGCAAGCAGAGATAGTACAGTGATGTGTGCTTTGGCTTTCGTCTACTAATAGTGGTAGGTTATTAAATGTCCTTTCTTACATTAGTTATGCAGTTCCTTCAATCCCAAATTTTCACTGAAAGTGGCAGCCTCACCAGTCAATTAGTAGATTGCATATCATCCCCTGTGCATGTCTTGGCCTTATGTGCACTGGGAAACGTGGGAGTAAAGTGTTTTAGGTGTTGCAGTTGTGTGATGTTCAAGGTGTAAATGCAATGCACCAACTGCTTTGTTTCAGCTAACATCTCTTCTCTTGCTGTCTTAGAAATGTTTTCCTGAGTCTTGACTAAGACAAGCTGCATGGTACCCACACGAGGTCATGCCGCAACAAAGGGGCCATGCGCACAAGCTGAGTTATGTTCTTTCAAGGAGCTTTGCGAAGAAGGGATCCAGGGGTAAAGGGACCATAGGTTCCATTAATAATGCTAATATGGGGTGGTAAGTCAGAGCAACATAATGAACTGTGTCCCAGAGGTGAAAACAGTTACTCAACACTAGCTACAGCAACTCATACACAACAGCCCAAGCCAACATCAAAGGCATCAACAATGACACAGCTGGCATCAGTGTTACAAGAGGTCTGAAGTCAGCTGGTAACACCTCAACAGCACAGGCATCAGAGGTCCAGGCCACAAAGGTTGGCAGGTCCAATGTTGCCAGAAGTCACAGGGACAGCAACAGGGAGCTCTGGGAGCATGCAATCGTCACTGAGTGTCCTGCCCTTTGCTGCAGGCTAACGCCTAACAATTCTATATATGAGCCCAGTGCATTATGGTAGTAGCTCACCTACCTTCATCACATCTTCATCTGTGGCATGTCCCTACTGATATAAGGCAGAGGATACACAAAAGTGAATTCTGTCATGTGATTTATTAATGCTGCTGTGGCCTTTGGGAAAGAGTAGTTATGAAGTTTAGGGGAAAAAAACCTAAGTGTGTGTTGCATGGTTAGTCAATATCTGTATGATGGGTTTTTCCATATATGGAGCAATACTGACTGACTATTTTCTGCGCTAGCACCCACCTGTTTGGTGGCATATCGCTGAGTCATGGTGCTGCAAATGAATTCTTAGGCTTCAGCATAACTCCAATATGACATAAAATGTAGACAGTTAAAAAAGTTAGGTCAGAAATCACCTGGGATCAGAGCAAGATAAATATATGTCACATAGAATTTAACATGGGTTCATCAGCATACAAATCCCTCACTCCTTGCATCAAAATGGTGTGGTAGGAGACAAGGAAGTGCCTGTTGACAATGTAAATGGAAAGAGTGCCCTAAAGGGGCAGTCTTCAAATTCAAACACCTGGGCTCCTACTGCGGATTCAAGGCCACCCCCTAATGAAATGTTTAAAAAAGCAGGCAAATCCAAAAAAGCTGTCTCCTCCCAAAGGACACTAATTGCCCACTTGCTAAAGAAGCATGTCCTGTCCAACAAAACTTTACATTTTAGCACACTTGCTGGGGAAATATAAAAACAGTCAGGATTTCCATTTACTATTGTATGACTTTAGAGAGAGTTTATACATCTTTCCCCACTCCAACCTCCTCCAAGAACTAGGACTTTGCAACACAGAAGTGAGAAATCACTAGTGAAAACGCCCTTAAGGAAAGCTTAAGGGCTGGTAGGGAGGCATGTTCCTTTGTTAGCCCATCACCTACAAGCCTGATTTGCAGTGGTGTAACGAAACTTGAGGGAGCTCCTGCAATAACCTTGAGGGTCCGACTCCCCCCTGGACCCAGTCAGGGGCCTGCTGTCCATGCACAGTGTACTGTGCCGAGGGGGCCCCTGGAGCTCAGGCCCCCTCAACACCACATAGGCTGTAGTGGCCATTGTTACACCACTGGAGTTGGTGCCAAAAAAGGAACAAGACAAGTTCCACCTAATCCACAAGATCGCGTTCCTAGCAAGCCAGTCGGTCAATGACTATCTGCATCAAGACACTTGTATGGTTTGGTATCATTCTTGTATTTTTGCCATGTACAGTCTTCTCATCAATAATTTCTCTGCAAATGTTGCAGTTATATTATTAAGGATGCAATAGAAGATGTCATGAGTGTTGGAAAATGGGTTATTGGTAAGGGCAGGTAGGTACCTACACTTAGCAATAGGCCACTAACCTCCACTTAGGTCCAGTTAGGTCTTAGTAAATTAAACCCAGCTCAACCCTTGGTAGCTTGGCAATGAGCGACAAGGCTTAACTTAGGAGACAGAGTGTAAAGCATTCAAATATCACAAAACAGTAATTAAATAAAACACAGGAAACAGTTTAAAAATCTAAAACCAATTTATAAAAATATATTATATTTTTATCTTTAAAATGACACAAAAACGAATAAAATCGGATAAGGGGAAACGGAGATATACATTTTTAAAGAATTCTTTTTTTTTTAGTGCCTAGAAACAAAAAGCACCAATCGGGTCATCGGGTTGCACCTCGACCGGGGCAAAGTCAAAGTTTAAGGCCGACCGCGATGGAGCCCTGCTCGGCTACAGCTCGCGGGAGGCCTCAGTCAAAAGTTTACCTTCAGACTTAGTGTATTTTCTGAAGATTTTCTTCAGCGGGATGAACCTGCCAGTCCAATCCGACCTCCTGGAACTCTTCTCCGGATACGCGTCGCGGGAATCCTCTGTGGAGATTTTTACCTTCGGACGTAGTCGTTTTTTCGAGGTGAAAATCCTTCAACCGGGGTAAACCTGGATCTTGATCCGACGTCCTTGGAGCGATCCTCGGATATGCTCGCTGGGAGGTCCCGGTCAACTTTGTACGTTCGGACTTAGGGCCAGATGTCGGAACCGTTTTGCATGGCGCAAACTGCTAAATTCGCAGTGTGCGCCATGCAAAACGAGCATCGCAATGCATATTCCCATTTTGCGAGTCGGTACTGACTCTCAAAATGGGAATGCGACTCGCAGACAGGAAGGGGTGTTCCCCTTCCTATTTGCAAGTCACACAGAGATGCAGAATTGCTTTGTGACCGCGAATGCGGTCGCAAAGCAATTCGCAGTTAGCACCCATGTGAAGTGGGTGCTAACTCATTCGAAAAAGGGAAGGGGTCCCCATGGGACCCCTTCCCCTTTGTGAATGTTGCCAAAAATATTTTTTAAGAGCAGGCAGTGGTCCAATGGACCACTGCCTGCTCTGAAAAAATGAAACCAAATGGTTTCATTTTCCCCAGGGTATTGCAACTCGTTTTCCTTTAAGGAAAACGGGCTGTAATACAAAATAAATAACTGCTTTATTAAAAAAGCAGTCACAGACATGGTGGTCTGCTTTCACCAGCAGGCCACCATCCCTGTGAGTGCAGGGAATCGCAAGGGGCTCGCAAATTGCGACCCACCTCATTAATATTAATGAGGTGGGTCTTTGCGACCCCTTTGTGATTCGCAGATGGTGCAGGGACACCATTTTGCATATGGTTTTGCGACTCGCAAATTGCGAGTCGCAAAACCATTTCTTTCTACACCTGGCCCGTGGTCTCTTTTTTGGAGATTTTCTTCACCGGGACGAACCTGCAAATCAGGCCGGGTTGCGGTTAAGGCAAGCTGGCTAGAGTTGCCGCGGCGGGGCGGTCCTTCTATGGAGCTTTTTTTCAAAAGTACTCCAAACTACTCCAAACTTCTGGGTCTTCTCCCAGATGTTCTTTTAAGGTTCTTTTGGGGTCCACAGCTCACCCCAAGGGTCCAGAAGCTCTGAGATGATCCTTGAGGGTGCGGACTACAACTCCCAGAATGCATCGGGAGCAAACTCCTTTTGGCCACTGGACAGTGGTCAGCTGGTTGATTTCTTCAGGAGTTGGTGCAGGGGACTCTGGTTAGCAATTTTTCATCTGTAGCAAACAGGGAGTCCTTCCTTGAACCAGTTGAAGCCAGGCAAAGTCCTTCTTGTGGTGAAGCGCAAGTGTGCAGCTGGTGCAGTCCTTCTGAGTGCAGGTTCCAGGTGCAGGCCAGGGGTCCAGCAGGGCAGTCATTCTTTTTCTGTAGTTCTTCCCGGTAGGGATCTGGTAGGGAACTGAGGTGTGGGTGCAGGTCTGCCAGTTTTATCCTAGCTCCTGGGTGAAAAGCAGGGGGGTCCTTATTCTCCAATCAGGTGCAGGGTCCTTCCCCCTGTGCTGA
Organism: Pleurodeles waltl; assembly: GCF_031143425.1. NCBI lineage: Eukaryota > Metazoa > Chordata > Amphibia > Caudata > Salamandridae > Pleurodeles > Pleurodeles waltl. Next base: position 658,796,242 of record NC_090447.1, read on the forward strand.
CCACTTCCTGGGAAGTGTGGCAAAAATCAATTTCAGGAGGCAACATTCCTCAAAAATCCATCCTGGCTGAAAATGATTTTTGGAGGTTACATCTGGTTGAGCCCACCCACTGGTGTGGCAAAAAATCATAAACACCCCCCTCTCCTGCCCTCTCCTAATCTAATCAAGGGGGCACCTAGTTGTCTGGGGTTGCAGGATGTGGGGGTGTTGCTGGGGTGCTCCTAATGTCCTTCTCTGCCTTTGAAGACCAGTTTGGCTGCCCTCCCCCTTCCTGCCTCACCATCTGCTGAGGGGAGCAGTAAAAACAATGCAGGGCTGAAATTGGCAACTTTTCAGGTAAAGTTTAAAACTCTTTACCTGAACAAGTTATATTAAATCCCACAACTGGAAGTTGTGGGATTTATTATAACAATTAATTTGATACCAAACTCTTGGTATCCATTACTTAAGGGGACTTTAAAAATTAAAATAAAGTCTCCCCATTCTAGCCCATGGAGGCCATTCACTACAATGAGGGAAAAACAAATTTGGCTGTTTTTACCTCACCAGGGCTTATAAAACAATTTTTATAAGGTCCCTGTTTATAGTTACATGGCACCCAGCCCTGGGGGCACATAGGGCACACCTTAGGGGTGACTTATATGTAAAAATAAGGTAGTTTAAGACTTTGGGACTAATTTTAATTCCAAAGTCGAATTTGCATATAACTTTAATTTAAAAGCAGCCAGCAAGGCTGCCTTTAAAATGACACTGGGCACCTCAGCAGTGCACCTATGGGTGCACTACCTATGCTGTGGTCCCTAAACCTACATGCCCTACCATATACTAGGGACTTATAGGTAGGTTGACTTAGCCAATTATAATTAGCCTAATTTGCATATTGATTTTACACAGAGCACAGGCCCTGGGACTGCTTAGCAGTACCCAGGGCACCATCAGAGTCAGGAAAACACCAGCAAAAAGTGGAAAATGGGGGAAAAACGTTAGGGGGCCTCTGCAATCAGCCCTGTTTTCTCACAATGAGTGATGTAATTAGCAATGCAGTGCAAAGGAAGGAACACCTTCCTGCACAAAAGTATTCCTCTGAGGCTTTACCCTCTTTCTATGTGTGCAGCAGAATGCAACACACAACTGGGAAGAGAAAAAAACAAGGAGAACAAAACATATTTCTTCTCATTATGCCTCCCCTAGGAAGATGTAGAGTTTGATGGAATCCCAGGTTTACTAGTGTTGCGCAGTCTTCCGTTACTCTACATTTATTATGCCATGCAGAGCCACAAAGGTGGATCTGCATGGCATAGTAGTCCCCAGGCGGCACCAAACAAAAAATAAGTATCTGGGGTCACAGTAGCTGCTCATTTAATATTCACTGCTCCTAGCAAGGAGAACCCCATAATACCCTAGGGGATTTTAACATAATATATTTTTATGTTTGTGGTTCCCCTAGAAGAGGCAGGGGCACCACCAAATACTTTTTATGTTGTGGTTGGGAACAGCATGGAGTGCAGCAGCCCCCTGCAACATTAGAAAAAGAGTAAGCCTCCCACGTCATTGAATCCATGACCCCTGGAGAACTTAACATATTTTTTTTAACTATTCTAGCACACACCCTGTGCTCTTCAGCTGAACTGCAGAGCCCCTTTGTAGTCAGTTCTGTGGCTGCACTTTGTGGCTTGAAAAATGTTAAACAAAGACAGAAACATATTGTTTTTTAAATAAAATGTTATTCCATTTTAAATGAGAATCACTTCTGTCAAACATTGAACTTTAAGAAATAATGAAATGTGCATTTTATTATAATTATCAGTAATTTTCTGACAAAGACAATACATGTGTTTTCTATATATTCATATATATTGATACTCTGACCACACCATAAATCCAGTAGACCCATTTTATAATAGTTTGATGTTCTGACCCATTGACAAAGTCAGTACCTCTACGTTTCTTAAAATGACACCTCTTATATTCAGTCATGTTTGTGCACTGGACCTTGCATTCAATTCTCCGCGTTGCATGGCTTTTACCCAGTTGTGTGGTTAGAGCACCAGTGGCAGTTGGTCACAGAGCCTCATCTATGGCCAACCACATGCAGTGTGGGGTTGGCTGCCCACAAAAGGCATGCTCTGTGTGCAACCCCACGCTGCACATGCCCTTTTACCGTGTTTGGCATTGGGTTGACTGCCTGCAAGGAGTTGGTTGCAGGGCGAGGCTATGCAGTGAAACTCATAAAATTTTAGTAATAGACGGTGTATTTGTATGCTAACTGTGAAAAAGTATTTGACATATCGCTAATGTCAATTGACCATAACGTGATTTGCAGTCTTACATAGGATCACCTATAGTATATGTATAAGTATACATCCCAAATGGTAGTGGAGCAACCACTGGGAATAGGCATTGTGTAACAAACTGTAGTATATAGTCTAATGATTACCTAGACACAAAATAGGATGTACCCCTTTAAATTGGTCACAAGGGACTGAGGTATCCATTGATTCAAAAACACAAAATATTGCCCCTTTGGCACTCACAGTTAACTTTATACATGAATGCATCCAACAATGCTTTATAAAGATCACATTTGAAATAAAATGTAAGAAGACATACAGAGTGGTTTGAGTCAAAGACAGAGCAAATATGATTACAACATGTTTAGGTTTTTTTTCTGTGTGAAGAGACATTCTAGATGTCTTTTCTGAATTTTTCCCTTGTTAATTATAAGCTACCTGGCTAACAAAGGTGGGTGCCTTAGATAGAACACTGAGTACAGCATTTTTATGAACAGGATATTGAGACTCATTGTGATGCACATTGATTTATTGTGCAAAACAGTTTTTTGCTTCTAGCTACATGTTGCAAAACGTTTAGAATATAGTGGGTCAATGTTTTCAACACTTGTCTTTAGAGAATGACTTTCTTTATGTTATCATACTTTAGAAAAATTTGTAACCCTCGCACAGTCCTGATGACGGTCCCTATTTTCATCAAATGGGATCACAAATTTGACATAACAGACCATAACACTAGTTAACTAACTGATATGAATGACTTATTGGACGTTCTTCCTGAAGGATTTGGAGGACTGTGTCTCCTTTCCCTTTTCTATTCTCACTTGATGAGATTTCTCCCAATGATCTTTTTTCACATGTTGAAACCTTTTATCTATTGTATGTATGAAGTGTTCTTTTTGTATAAAGATTGATGATTTGGTTATATATAGGTTAATAATTTTACATTATAATTTGATTATACAAAAATAAACTGCATTTTATATATATATATATATATATATATATATATATATATATATATATATGGAAAATGTCACTTACCCAGTGTACATCTGTTCGTGGCATGAGACGCTGCAGATTCACATGCTGTGCATTATCCTGCCATCTAGTGTTGGGCTCGGAGTGTTACAAGTTGTTTTTCTTCGAAGAAGTCTTTTCGAGTCACGAGACCGAGGGACTCCTCCCATTTCGCTCCATTGCGCATGGGCGTCGACTCCATGTTAGATTGTTTTTCCCGCAGAGGGTGAGGTAGGAGTTGTGTATATAGTAATAGTGCCCATGCAATGGAGTAAGTATCTATGTACATAATGTGTCTAAGAGTGATATTTACAAATTTACAAATGTACAAGTTTTATTTAACATCTAATATATAATTTTGATCAACCTATAACGGCTCCGGGCTCCCGGGGAGGCGGAAGGGCGCATGTGAATCTGCAGCGTCTCATGCCACGAACAGATGTACACTGGGTAAGTGACATTTTCCGTTCGATGGCATGTGTAGCTGCAGATACACATGCTGTGCATAGACTAGTAAGCAGTTATCTCCCCAAAAGCGGTGGTTTAGCCTGTAGGAGTTGAAGTTGTTTGAAATAATGTTCGTAATACTGCCTGTCCTACTGTGGCTTGTTGTGTTGTTAACACATCCACACAGTAATGTTTTGTGAATGTATGAGGCGTAGACCATGTGGCTGCCTTACAAATTTCTGTCATAGGTATATTTCCTAGAATGGCCATTGTGGCGCCTTTCTTCCTAGTGGAGTGTGCCTTCGGTGTAATAGGCAGTTCTCTCTTTGCTTTAACATAGCAAGTTTGAATACACTTAACTATCCATCTGGCAATGCCTTGTTTGGATATTGGATTTCCTGCATGAGGTTTTTGAAAGGCTACAAACAATTGTTTTGTTTTGCGAAATTGTTTTGTTCTATCAATGTAATACATTAGTGCCCTTTTGATGTCTAATGTATGTAATGCCCTTTCGGCTACTGAGTCTGGTTGTGGAAAAAAGACTGGGAGTTCCACAGTTTGATTTAGGTGGAACAGTGATATAACTTTTGGTAAAAATTTTGGATTTGTGCGTAGAACCACTTTATGTTTGTGTATTTGTATAAAGGGTTCTTGTATGGTAAATGCTTGTATTTCACTTACTCTTTCAAGAGATGTGATAGCTATTAGGAATGCTACTTTCCAGGTTAAGTATTGGATCTCACAAGAATGCATGGGTCCAAATTATGGACCCATGAGTCATGTTAATACAATATTGAGGTTCCATGAGGGAACTGGTGGTGTTCTTGGGGGTATGATTCTCTTTAGACCCTCCATAAATGCTTTTAGGACTGGGATTCTAAAAAGTGATGTTGAATGTGTAATCTGCAGATAGGCAAATATTGCTGTGAGATGTATTTTAATAGACGAAAAAGCTAGCTTTGATTTTTGTAAGTGTAATAAGTAGCTTACAATGTTTTTTGTGGACGCAGGTAGTGGTTGAATTTGATTATTATGGCAGTAATAAACAAATCTTTTCCATTTATTTGCGTAACAATGTCTTGTAGTAGGTTTCCTAGCTTGTTTAATGACCTCCACACATTCTTGTGTAAGGTCTAAATGTCCAAATTCTAAGACTTCAGGAGCCAGATTGCTAGATTGAGCGATGCTGGATTCGGGTGTCTGATTTGTTGTTTGTGTTGAGTTAACAGATCTGGTCTGTTTGGTAGTTTTATATGAGGTACTACTGACAGATCCAGTAGTGTTGTGTACCATGGTTGGCGAGCCCAAGTTGGTGCTATTAGTATTAGTTTGAGTTTGTTCTGACTCAATTTGTTTACTAGATACGGAAGGAGTGGGAGAGGGGGAAAAGCGTAAGCAAATATCCCTGACCAACTCAATCATAACGCATTGCCCTTGGAGCGAGGGTGTGGGTACCTGGACGTGAAGTTTTGGCATTTTGCATCTTCTTTTGTTGCGAATAGGTCTATTAGTGGTGTTCCCTAGTTTTGAAAGTAATTTTGTAGTATCTGGGGATGAATTTCCCATTCGTGGATTTGTTGGTGATCTCGACTGAGATTGTCGGCTAACTGGTTTTGAATTCCTGGGATGTACTGTGCTATTAGGCGAATGTGATTGTGAATCGCCCAATGCCAAATCTTTTGTGCTAAGAGACACAGCTGTGATGAGTATGTCCCTCCCTGTTGGTTAGGTAATACATTGTTGTCATGTTGTCTGTTTTGACAAGAATGTGTTTGTGTGCTATTAACAGTTGAAATGCTTTCAATGCTAGAAACACTGCTAGTAGTTCTAGATGATTTATATGAAGCTGGCTTTGTTGAGCGTCCCATTGTCCCTGTATGCTGTGCTGGTTGAGGAGTGCTCCCCACCCTATCATGGAAGCATCTGTTGTGATCACGTATTGAGGCGCAGGGTCTTGGAATGGCCGCCCTTGGTTAAAATTTATAGGATTCGACCAATGAAGCGAGGAGTATGTTTGGCGGTCTATCAACACTAGGGGCCTGATTACAACTTTGGAGGAGGTGTTAATCCGATCCAAAAGTGACGGCAAAGTGACGGATATACCACCAGCCGTATTACGAGTCCATTATATCCTATGGAACTCGTAATACGGCTGGTGGTATATCCGTCACATTTGGGACAGATTTACACCTCCTCCAAAGTTGTAATCAGGCCCATGATCTTGAAGTTGACCCTGTGCTTGTGTCCATTGTGTTGCTAGCCACTGTTGTAAAGGCCGCATGTGTAGTCTTGCGTTTGGGACAATGGCTATGCATGAAGACATCATGCCTAGAAGTTTCATCACAAACCTTACTTGATAGTGTTGGTTTGGGTGCATGTTTAGTATTACGTTTTGGAATGCTTGTACCCTTTGTGGACTTGGAGTGGCAATCCCTTTTTGTGTGTTGATTGTTGCTCCTAAGTATTGTTGTATTTGACATGGTTGTAAATGTGATTTTTGGTAGTTTATTGAGAACCCTAACTTGTGAAGGGTTTCTATGACGTATTTTGTGTGTTGAAGACACTGTTGTTGAGTGCTGGTTTTTATTAATCAATCATCTAGGTAAGGGAATACGTGTATGTAATGCCTCCTGATATGCGCAGCTACTACCGCAAGGCATTTCGTGAATACTCTTGGTGGTGTTGTTATCCCGAACGGTAACACTTTGAATTGGTAATGTACTCCTTGGATCACAAATCTTAAGTATTTCCTGTGGGAAGGATGTATGGGTATGTGGAAGTAAGCATCCTTGAGATCTAATGTTGACATGTAGTCCTGTTGTTTGAGCAAGGGAATCACGTCTTGAAGTGTCACCATGTGAAAGTGATCTGATTTGATGTAAAGATTTAGGGGGTCATTCTGACCCTGGCGGTAAAATCCACCAGGGCCAACGACTGCGGGAGCACCGTCAACAGGCTGGCGGTGCTCCCATGGGCATTCTGACCGCGGCGGTACAGCCGCGGTCAGAAACGGAAAACCGGCGGTGTACCGACGGTTTCCCGCTGCCCTGGGGAATCCTCCATGGTGGCGCAGCAAGGGATTCCGACCCCCATACCGCCATCCTGTTCTTGGCCGCTGGGAACAGAATGGCGGTATGGGGTGTCGTGGGGCCCCTGGGGGCCCATGCAGTGCCCATGCCAATGGCATGGGCACTGCAGGGGCCCCCGTAACAGGGCCCCACAAAGATTTTCAGTGTCTGCCATGCAGACACTGAAAATCGCGACGGGTGCAACTGCACCCGTCGCACCCCTTCCACTCCGCCGGCTCCATTCGGAGCCGGCATCCTCATGGAAGGGTGTTTCCCGCTGGGCTGGCGGGCGGCCTTCTGGCGGTCGCCCGCCAGCCCAGCGGGAAACCCAGAATACCCGCGGCGGTCTTTTGACCGCGCAGCGGTATTCTGGCGGTCCCCGCCAGGCCGGCGGCTTCCGCCGCCGGCCCGGGTCAGAATGACCCCCTAAGTGTTCTGAGATCTAAGATGGGTCTCAGTGTTTTGCCTTTTTTTGGTATTAGGAAATACAGGGAGTAAACACCTGTTCCTTTCTGATGGTTGGGTACTAGTTCTATTGCATCTTTTTGTAACAACGCTTGGACTTCTAATTGTAATAGATCCAAGTGCTGTTTGGACATGTTGTGCGCTTTTGGAGGCACATTTGGTGGTAATTGTAGGAATTCTAGGCAATAACCATGTTGGATAATGGCTAGGACCCACGAGTCCGTAGTTATGTGTTTCCAATTTTGGAAATAATCTGTGAGTCTCCGCCTCACTGGTGTTATGTGTTGGGGATTTGTGACGTTGGAGTCACTGTTTAGTTTGTGGGGTTTTTGGGCTTTGGAATTTCCCTTTTGTTTTAGGGAAGTGTCCACCCCTATATTGTCCCCGAAAGCCTCCTCTTTGGTATTGGCCCTGGTATGTGGGTCTAGCCTGTGGGGTAGAAGGCTCTGTGCTTTGGGCCCGAAACCCCCCCTCTAAAGTGTGGCTTCCTAAAGGTGCCTCTGCTGTGTGGAGATTAGAGCGCGCCCATGGCTTTGGCCGTATCAGTGTCTTTCTTTAGCTTTTCTATAGCTGTGTCCACCTCCGGCCCAAACAATTGTTGTTCATTAAAAGGCATATTCAGCACAGCCTGCTGGACCTCTGGCTTAAATCCGGAGGTGCGTAGCCATGCGTGTCTCCGAATGGTGACTGCTGTGTTTACCGTTCTGGCGGCTGTGTCTGCTGAGTCCATAGCAGATCTTATTTGGTTGTTGGAGATACTTTGGCCCTCCTCCACAACCTGTTGGGCACGCTTCTGAAACTCTTTGGGAAGGTGTTCAATGAAATGTTGCATTTCGTCCCAATGTGCTCGTATCTTGCCAATAAAGCTTGCGAATTGGCAATTCGCCATTGATTGGCTGCCTGTGCTGCCACCCTTTTCCCTGCTGCATCGAACTTCCGACTTTCCTTGTCGGTGGTGGTGCATCCCCAGAAGTCTGAGTTTTCCCTTTTCCGGGCTGCTCCTACTACCACTGAGTCAGGAGTTAGCTGTTGCGTTATGTACACAGGGTCCGTAGGGGGAGGTTTGTACTTCTTCTCCACCCTAGGTGTGATGGCTCTGCCTTTGACTGGGTCTTGAAACACCTGTTTAGCGTGTTTTAACATGCCTGGTAGCATAGGTAAACTTTGGTATTGGCTATGTGTTGATGACAGGGTATTGAATAAAAAGTCATCATCTATAGGTTCGGAATGCAGTGCTACGTTATGAAAAGTAACTGCCCTGGAGACCACCTGCATGTAAGCAGTACTGTCTTCTGGTGGTGATGGTCTTGCCGGGTAGCAATCCGGACTATTATCAGATACTGGTGCATCGTACAGATCCCATGCATCGGGGTCCTCTTGGCTCATCCCTGTGTGCGCTGGTGATTGCATCATTGGGGGTGTTGCAATTGGGGACAGTTGTGGTGAGTGCGGTGGCGATGGCTGTGGTGAAAAATGTGGTGGTGTTTTTTCTTTAGCCACCTTTGCTTTTGGCTGCTTTTCTGTTTCATGGAAAGCTAGTTTCCGCTTCATTTTAATTGGGGGAAGAGTTCTTATTTTCCCTGGGTCCTTCTGTATATGGAGCCTCCTCTGTGTATAGTCTGGCTCTCCCATCTCTAGTCCTTGTCCAAATTTATGGCCTTGTAGTTGTGAGGAAAGGCCTTGTTCGTCGGTATAGGAGTTTTGTTTTGGCTCCGAGGCTGGATGTTTCGGTACCGAAACCTTTTCAGCAGTCTTTTTTTCAGCTCCGAAGCAACTTTTTTAGGTTTCGGGGTGCCGATCTCTCGGGCCGAGTTTGGTTGGAGCCGGTATCTCGGTGCCAAGTTTGATCGGAGCCGGTATCTCGGTGTCGAGTATACTCTGTGCCGGTATCTCGACCGGAGTCGGATGTCTTCGGCTGGTGTGTGCCCTTTTTCGGTGCCGATGCTTGGTCACCGTGCTTACGGGTAAAGCCATGGCCTGATGGCGGTGGCGTCCCCTGGGCTTTCATAATTTTTTTGTGAGTTTTGGCCGGGGCTGTTTTACTCGCGGTTTGTTGCCTCGCCGGCTGCTCACTCTCGGGCTCATCCGAGTCTGAATCAGGAATGGAGAATGTCTCCTCTTATTCGACGTCGGGGTGTAAAGCCGGCGTCAATGCCATTTGAAGCCTTTGAGCTCTCCGGTCCCGTAGCGTCTTCTTCGACCGAAATGCCCGACAGGCCTCGCAGGTATCCTCTTTGTGTTCAGGGAACAAACACAAATTACAGACCAAATGCTGGTCTGTATAAGGATACTTAGCGTGGCATTCGGGGCAGAAGCGGAATGGGGTCCGTTCCATGAGCCTTGAAGACGCACGCGGTCGGGCCGACGAGGCCCCGCCGGGGAGTGGAAGCCCCGAAGGGCTGCCTTAGCTCTTCTTTTCTTCGGTGTCGATGTGCTATTGCTAACCCGATACCGAGCGCAAACAATACCGTCAAATTTTCCGATTATTAACTAACTTTTCCGAACCGAAACCCGGAGCGAAGAGGAACACGTCCGAACCCGATGGCAGAAAGAAAACAATCTAACATGGAGTCGACGCCCATGTGCAATGGAGCCAAAATGGGAGGAGTCCCTCGGTCTCGTGACTCCAAAAGACTTCTTCAAAGAAAAACAACTTGTAACACTCCGAGACCAACACTAGATGGCAGGATAATGCACAGCATGTGTATCTGCAGCTACACATGCCATCGAACATATATATATATATATATATATATATATATATATATATATGCTTTCTATGTCTTCTTTCTTTCTTTTTGTTTTGAATGGGATCTTTATGACCCATTGTTTGATGCATTATTGCACAAAGCTAACTGCGAGTGCTCAAGGGCCAGTTATTTGTGGTTTTGATTTAATGATTAACCAGCGCCGTAATGCCTAACTCATAGGAATGGGTGCAAATTGTTTACCTGGTAAATAACAGATGCAGAGATTGGGTACTTAATGGGTGGGCAGCTTGATCCCCATTCCAATTTATGAGCATAGGAATTTGGAATACCACACTAACAATGCTTTGATTCCTCACTCTGAGGTGCACAAGTAGTAAATATGTACGCCCATGATTTGATCAAGATTTACCTTGCATAAACCATGCATTGAAACCAAATCCATCAGGTGCATTTTATGACCCCATGTACTTGTAATTCAGAAATAAACAGGAGTTTGTACTCCAGTCAGGATTTGCAGCCCTGTTTGAAGGCCAGTGTGTCCCAGTTGTGTCATAATCCAGCATAGTTCAGCACCTATGAACAGTCATCAAGGTAAAGTGGTATCCAGCACCTAACAGCAGCACCAAGCTATGGGAAATGGGAGGCTTAAATGCTTTGACATTTTCTTAAAATATTTTTGTAAGGAAGGTGGCAGGGTCCTAAAATGATTTGCTTGAGTTCCACCTAGGATCGAATTGGGTATTACTGGTGCTGACCGGAGTGCTGTGCTGAATGCTTTAATATGCTGAGCTAATCTGTGGTCAAACCCACAAGTGTCAATGTATCAGAATGAGTTGTGCTATAGAATGGGCTTTGTTAATACGGACAAGTAGTGCCCTGGTTGTTGTGTCAAACAAGTGGGACTGAATACCTTTTTGAGGAGATGCAGAAATTCTTCTAAAATTCGTAAGGAGATTAATTAAAAGACAACTGGGCCTATTCACAAAGGTAACTTGGACCTGGGAATAATTTACACATACGTTTACACTTACACTTTTGAGTAAGTTTCCTACTTTTGGCTACTCACAAAATCCAAGTGCAAAATTACTCCAAAGTGTAGACTGCACATATCCACCCCATAAAAAAGGGGCAGAGCAAAATGCACAAGTGTACTCTACTAGTGCCAAAAAGATCAATACTAATTTCAGCAACACACATGGCAAACCACTGATATTGCAAATAATGGAGGTAGGGACTTAAAATAAAACCCCATTGAAAGAATATTCAATTAAATTCAGTTATTTAAAATAGTTCAACATATAATTATTTGTAATGTATTGTTAGAAAATAATCTAAAAATCAAACTTATTAATTACAACATATTTTACCACCCTTTTAAAATTTAAAAATGGATTTAAGATTATATTTAGTAAAATAGAAACAAATTACATTAAATTAATTCTACACTACACTTTTAATATGTACTCATGCATAATAAAACATCAATTTATTACTTTAGGTGGGCATTTATTTTTAATTTAACTTCAGAAAAAAATAATTGTAATTTAATTTAATCTAGTTAAAGAATTACAAATCTAATTCAAAATAAAGTAAATATTCCTGTAGCATGTTTTCTTTTGTTCTATATTTTAAATAAAAATATGAAATTATTTTGGAAAATATTTAACATAAAAATATTTGATTAACTTCTTCCAAGTTCAATAAACTTTTTTAGTATTCCCTATACTGTACCATACAAAAATCTCAGCTCTGACTGCAGAGCCTCTCTGGATGAAATGTAGGGAAACGTAAAAAAAATGTATTTATTCAAAATGGGTTTATTTTTGTATATGTAGTTTGGTTGTTATAATGTGTATTTTCTCAATCGAGGAACATAGAAGCACAAGAACACATGTTCAGGATGATAAACAATAATCACAGAGGTCAGTGCAGGAATGACATTTTTTAAACTGGGTGATAGAAATTCCTTTTTTTTTACTACATAGAGACACATCAAAAAGTTGGTTTGAAGTACTACTTGAAAAAAAACAATAGCATAATCAATTAGACTCGCACAATGCACAACGCTGTTGCTGGTGAGGAGGAGGGGCTGACCCAGGGCCGGGAGCCCTTTAAATTTTACAACTGCGCTCCCGCTCGCGGGACGCGCACAACGCATGACGCTGTTGCTGGTGAGGAGGAGGGGCTGACCCAGGGCTGGGAGCCCTTTAAATTTTACAACTGCGCTCCCGCTCGCGGGCCCGTCCTTGCCCGTCATTTCCAGGAAGAGGCAGGGCAGGGCACCCCCCGATATCCCTCTATAGACTTTGGATTAGGCAACCCATAGGCGTCTGGTTGCCTGAAGATACTGTGGGGCAGCTAGCTGTGACCGGAGCCGGGCAGCAGGAGGAGGGGATGCCACAGGAGACTCTTGCGCTCCCGCTCGTCGGCCCCCCCCCTCTGAGTTCCACGGTTCAGGAAGTCCCCGAGTAACCGGCACCCAAGTAAGACTTGCTAATGGAGCAGTTTTGTGCACTACTCTCATCGGATTGGATTGGGCCAAATTTTGGTGTTTTGCCCACTATTATTTCAAAGACGATGGGTAAAAGGAAGAACACCACACTTGGGGCTGAAGGAACACATGCTGCGCCCGTTCAATCGTCAATAACTAGCTATTTATCCTCAGTTATTGGGGCCATTGAAACTGAAATTGTTCAAGTAGAAGAAAGGATTGGGGTGGCCAATAATTTGACTCAAAGAGCCTTTTTAGAACCTACGACTCATACACAGTCTGTAAACTCTTTAATTACCCCCCATAATTCTGATTCGCTTCTGTCTGAAGACAATGTTAATGTCTTGCACTCCTTACAGTCCTCTAATGTAGTTAACACTGAACATTTCGCTGACATTCCCCCTCCCCCCAAAAAAAGGAAAGCTGGGGGACACCGCAAATGTACTAAGTTGCTAAAACAATCATTGAAGGCTAAGGGACCTATTTCTCCATCATTGGTCGCTCCGGCTGAACTTCTTTCTAAGACAAATCTATCATTTGGTGAATTTGGCTCAGATTGTAGGAATTTAAGAGATAACCATTTGACTAATTTGGACTCAATCCTCAAACCCCTTTTTGTGGCTTTAGAGGAGAAATTAACATTACTAATCAATTCTAAATTTGAGCAGCTACAAGAATCTGTTTTCAAATTGTTGTCTCAGCAGTCTACTATAAAAACTGGTACAAATTCTACTTCTTCTACTCGGAAATTGGCGTCTGATTCCAAACCCTCACAGCAGGCTAATTGTTCAACGAATCATAATCAACTTTCGTCTTACTGCATATCCACTTGTGGCTCTCATGATGATCCATTAATCGATCCCTTGCCCACTTTGACTGGTGGTGTGACTGCCTTATTGAAGCCTGATACAGTTTTCAAGCCTAGACCTTTTTCCAGCACAAAGGAGGTTTTACATCTTCCACCGGATAGCTTGCCTTATGTTTTAGTTCTAGCTAATGTGCCCCCTCTTGATCGTACCCAGAAGGAAGATACTCATGCTCTAATAAGGAAGTGTGCACACTGGATGAGCCGAAAACTTAGATATCAAGATGATCTAAATAATAGAATAATTATGGCAAGAAGGGTGAAGTGGGTAGGTTTGTCTAAAAAAGTACATGAAGGTGATTGTATAATGATCAATTTTGCAAATTCTCACTTTGTTAACTATTTGCTGGCGACTCTACCATTGTGTGTGAAAGGGAATGGTGGGATAAAAATTTAACTTTTTTTATGGGCCGAACACTCTATCACTTCCTTTTATGAAGGTTTCCCACAGCCAAAATATAGTTCTGCCAAAGGTACCTTCATGGAACCCCCACAGTCGATCCTGAGGGCAACCAAAATCAGTTCTCCCTTGATGCAATTGATTGACAAATGGAGGGGTTGGGGCTTCTAAATGATACTATACAGGAAAACGAGTTGGTTGGAGGGCATACACTTTTGGAATTGCCTACAGGGTCTGATGAGCCAGTTAGCTTATCACAGAATATAACAGATACGGCCATAATTAAGGGGCCTGGGATAATGTCCCAGCAAAGTAATGACCTTTTATCCTTAATTGGTTGGAACATTGCTGGGCTACGTTCTGAAGCTGAAAACTTAGAATGGTTGGAGTTTGTATCCACATTTGATATCATTTGCCTTCAAGAAACTTGGCATACGGCACCCTTTTATTTAGATGGCTACTATTCTGTGTCCCAGCCAGCTCTTCCATCTAGAGCGGGCAGAGCAAGTGGCGGGCTCCTGGTACTTGTGTCATTATTACTTCCAAAAATCAAGGTTTCCCTGATTTGGTCCTCTGCTTTTTTCTTGGTGGTTTTATTATCAATGACCGGGCGGAAAGCCATCTTACTCTTACATTTTTATAATAACATTTCTAGTACCGCCCTGCCAGGAAGCCTCGAAGAGCTTACAGATTTGTTAGACTCTTCTGGAAAACTCCAGGACAGGGAATTTGATATGATTTGGGTTGGAGATTTTAACGTTCAATTGTGCAATCATGAATTACTTCATCTGTGTGGTGTCTCCTCAGAAGGCAGAGAGTCACTCACTCATTTTATCCACTCTAATCCAGGTAATGCCTTGAATACCCTTATTTATAAATTTGATCTTGCTTTTGCAAGGGATATGACAAACAGTCAGACAAGGGAAATACCTACCTATACAGGGAGCACGAATGGCAGCATTATTGATTTTATCCTTATCTGTCCTTCACTTTCACGTTCAATGGTGGATTTTAAAATTAAATCTCACTGTGCCAGTGACCATAATCCCTTGAGCATAAAATTAGCTTTTAAAACTAGGGAAATTTTACCTAGGATAGTACATAAAGGTAAAGAGGTATCTAAAAGAAATTCTGGCCCCCGTATGAGATGGGAGAGAGTAAACCCAAACACTTTTCATGAGGTCCTCATAATTCAAAATAAGGTCCACATTAATACTTGTTTGTCCCTGCAATCCACCTGCGACCATCTTATAACTGCTTTTGAGTCTTTAAGCTGTGCCATTTCTGAGGCACTGAAGTGTGCCCAATATCCCAAAGGTGTAAAACCTCAACAGTGGTTTAATTCGGCCTGTACTGCTGCCCATAGAGATCTAAAGACAGCTATTAAAACTATTCCATTCAGCCGCGATTTAGTTAAACTGGCTAGAGGCCGATACAAGTCAGTTCTTGAGGAAAGAAAAAATGAAATACGCACTAGCGCTTGGGAAGATCTCATGGCAGCCACAGAACTGCGGGACCCTTCTCAATTTTGGAAGGTGGTTAATCATCCATATTTCTCAGGGCAGGTAAATAGGGAGGACGACTGTCTGATACCTGAGGGGTTCTGGGTAGAACATTTTTCAACTGTATTTCAGTCCGTAAATAATCCTAATTATGGTGAGGTGGCATGTGCCCTCCCACGTTTGGCCACTCCCATTCCAATTAAGAGTGGTATTTTACTTGAGGCATATGAGATCAGTGCAGCAATAAATAAAATGAAAATAAGGAAAGCCCCCGGCCCCGATGGGGTTCCGTGGACTTATTTAAATCTCTACCTGATTTGTGGGTCTCACTAATCAAAAATGTTTTGAATAGTGCTATTCAAAGTGCTATTCCTTCCTCATGGTTAACGGCAATACTTGTCCCGATATTTAAAAAGGGTAAATGGCTTGACCCCTTTTGCTATAGACCTATCTCTCTCATTGACTCCACGGCAAAGATTCTGGGGAGTGTCATTTTGACCCGGCTTGAGGAGTGGGTTGCAAGGACAAACATTCTATCGCCAATTCAATATGGTTTAGGCCTGGATTAGGCACAGTGGATCAGGCCCTAAATTTACATCTTATTCTTAGCAAATATGTTATTGCAAAAAGGGAATCTATCCACTTAGCCTTTATAGATCTGTCCAGTGCATTTGATATGGTGAACAGAGCAAAATTGTGGGAAATAATGGACACAATGGGGATCGAGCAAGATCTGTTGGTTTTTATTAAACGCTTATACTCTGATCTTACTATTATAATTCAGTTTGGACAACATAGCGAAAGATCCCATCCCCTTGCATCCAATTGGGGTGTCGGACAGGGCTGCACTTTGGCACCTTTTTTATTTCTGTTGTACATAAATGGCTTATAAAGTTATTTAGCCCAAAATGGTAAGGATTTCCCAAGGATGAGTTTTAGACAATTGACGATTTTATCATATGCCGACGACGCCGTTTTAATTGCTCGCACGGCCAATGGCCTACAGACCCTTTTGGATCTTTTTCTAATGCATACACAAGAGCTTGATTTGAAAGTTAATTTTAAAAAGTAACATGTTATGGTTTGCGGTCCTAAAAACACACGCACTAAATGTTTTATAATGGGGGGAAACGCTTTAACAAAGGTAAAAGATTTTTGTTATCTAGGTCTGTATTTAAGTACCACTCTGTCATGGAAATTTCATTTGAATTTTAAGCTCCAACAACTGGAAAGAATTGTTGAAGCAATCTTCCGCGCTGCCCGTAGATTAGGGCATAGACCGGTTCATCAGATCATTACGCTTTATAAATCCAAATGTGTTTCGGCGGCGACATATGGGAGTGGCCTCTGGGGATATACCAGTTCAAGTGTATTACAACTGGCAGAGAATAAATTTCTCCATCGGCTACTCATGGTGCCCAAGAACGTAGCAAACATTATATGCCATGAGGAGTTGGGAATCCGTTACATTACAGACTTGATAGATATTGCCCCACTTCTGTTATGGATAAATGTATGGTTAAATCCGGCGGCTATTCTAACACATGATTGTATAAAAGAATGTATTTCGTTAGCAAACTCTAACAAAATTCCATGGTTAAATTCTGTTCACAATGGCTTTCGAAACTTGGATTTGGAGTTTATGTATTTTAAACCAGAGCTCTTGCCCGCCAATGCAAAATAAATTGTTAAACTTCGACACAAAGAGCACGTTATGAACCTTAGATATCAAGTGGCAGAGAAATTGAGTTATTTTAATTCATATGTACAAATTTCATTTTCAGATTCATTAGAACCTTATTTTGTTTGGTTCCCGATCTCTTCTTTATATTCTTTACTTGCACTTTTTAGATTTAACTTGATCCATTTTAGAGTGGCGTTTCCGACAAAATGCGTGTGGGAAAAAATATTACCGCCATGCCCTTGTGATAATTTTTCAAAACAAAGACTTGTCATTTTATTTTATTTTGTACACTCTACTCAGCTCCTAGGGAAACTTTTTTATCACCTATTTTGCGTAATTTGCACACCCTTTCTTATAAAGAAGGATTGATTGGCATTCAAAGCCTTTCATCCAAACAAATGTGCAGCTCTATTTTAAATTTGATTAAATCCGCTATCACCATTAGAAACCGATATGAATCAGTAACTTGACTATTTATTAAGGGAATCTAGATATCATTTTACTGTCGTATATGATTTTATAAGTATTTATTATTTTATATTGATTAGTAGGCTTAAGTGGTAAACTTAGATTTTATAGACTTGCAGATCAAAGAGACTTGCCTTTGAACTATGTAATAAGTACTGTATTTTATGATGATTTATATGTATGTATGTGTACTTTTATGGCAATATGCTGAATAAAGTTATTTTGACTGACTGACTGACTGACAATTAGACTAAAGAAGAGAACAAGTAAGTTAGGAAGAAGTTATAGTCCAGGAGTTTGGCATACTAGAACAGTTTCCAGCCCAAGGTGAGGTGAATAACAGTTCCCGCCTGGATATAGGAATCATGCTCTCTCACATGCAATGTGCTTAGTTTGTTTTTAATTTGGGTGGATTTACCCTTGAAACAGAAAAGCCATGGAATACTAAATGTATACTTACAGCTTGTGGAGCATGGCCCTACTTCTATATATTTGATTGTTTTATTCTATTACGTATATATCAGTGTTCATATTTAAACCATTTAGGAATAACTTCATATCCAATATAAAATTCACGTAAAAGCCTCTACTGCTTAAGACTATTTTACATTCTAGGGGAATATATGTCAGTAAAATGCTACATTACAATACAA